>NC_041736.1:22214929-22521866 GCF_004115215.2 Ornithorhynchus anatinus
TAGTAAGCGCTTAACAAATACCAACATTATTATTATCATTTGCCTCAGTCCAGTGGATGAGCAGCTGGATACTCAGTGATTACCATCCTCATCCCCAATCAGCATTCTGAGTCTTGGATTTCTCCGACACGATTCCTCGCACCCGCCCATTCTTGTCAGTGACCCTAACTGCTTTCTTCTAGCGTCGCTTCCGGAGCTGCGATTTGATCCAGGTAAACTGAGGCAGCCTGGCCTAGGGTTCAGAGCACAGGCCTGGGAGTCAGGAGGACTTGGTTCTAATCTCGCCTCCTCCCCTTGTCTGCTGCATGACCTCGGGCAAGGTGTGGCTCAGGGAGAAGCAGCGTGGCTCAGTGAAAAGAGCGTGGGCTTCGGAATCAGAGGTCACGGGTTCGACTCCCGGCTCTGCCGCTTGGCGGCTGTGTGACTGGGGGCAAGTCCCTTCACTTCTCTGGGCCTCAGTTACCTCATCTGTAAAATGGGGATTGTCTGTGAGCCTCACGTGGGACAAACTGATTACCCTGTATCTGCCCCAGCGCTTAGAACAGTGCTCGGCACATAGTAAGCGTTTAACAAATACCAACATTATTCTCGGGGCTCGGTAGTCTCCTCCGTAAAACGGGGTATAAGACTCTGAGCCCTCTGTGGGACAGGGACCGTGACTTAGCTGACTTGGAGCTACTTGGGTTGTTGATGTATTTCTCACTTTCCTGCCATCATTTTTACAGTTTGAACAGTGAATCCCCCTAGACCGTAAGCTCACTGGGGGCAGGGAATGTGTCTGTTTGTTGTAACTCTCCCAAACGCTTAGTACCGTGCTCAGCACACGGTAAGCGCCCAATAAATACTATCGAATGAATGAATCGCCTCGATACTGGCAAGGTGACTGCGTTCCAGAACCTCATTTGGGCTCAGGTTTTCTTGCCATTTGATATGGGACGTGGTGATTCGCTATTTATTCTCGTTTTCCTAGAACCTAAATTAAATCCCACATTCCTTATGACGGAAAGAGTTCAGTGCCTCACTTAGAAATGGACATCTTTAAGACATGAAGATCAAATTGCCTAAGCCACAGGCTCAAAAATCTCTCCAAAGATTTTTGGTGCGAAACAACAGTAATGCTTGGTCTTCATTTCGGTGAAACTCGATAACTGTCCATTTCCCAACTTGATATAGAAATAGATAGGAAGAAAGATTCAGTTGGACTGTACACTCTGCGCATTTTGAAGACGTTGTTCTTAATTAAGAGTACCTCCCATACAGCATACGGCTCGATTCAATTAAAAGTCTAACTCCGTATAAGTGTCCAAAATAGCTTCTCCAGGATTTACGCGGTCTTAAAGCACTTTCTTTCTTTTATTAAATCTTAGCCCGAGATTCAATATCTTTCTGGCCTATATACAGAATATTTTTCCTTTCCCTCATTTATCCATCAATCTATCCATCAGTTGGATTTATTCAGCTCTTAGTATGTTCACAACACTGTGCTAAGTGATTGAAAGAGCAGAGTAAGTAGACACAGTCCCTCCCCTCAGGGAATTTAGAATATTCATTCGATAGTATTTATTGAGCGCTTACTATGTGCAGAGCACTGTACTAAGCTATTAGCAACACAGAGGAGCAGCATGGCCTAGTGGATAGAGCACAGACCTGGAGTCAGAGGACCTGAGTTCTAATCCTTGCTCCTCCATTTGTCTGTTGTGTGACCTTAGGCAAGTCACCTAACCCCTCTGTGCCTCAGTTATGTCATCTGTAAAATAGGATTTAAAACTGGGAACCTCCAGTGGACATTGTGTCCAATCTGATTATCTTGTATCTACCCTAGTTCTTAGTGTAGCTTCTGGCATATAGTAAATGCTTAACGGAAACCTTTCTTTTTTTTTAAAAAATAAGCCCCAAACATTTTTTCCAGTTCTGTATTTCACTTTAAAAGTTTGCTTTAAAAACAGTCACAACAGCTCAAATAACAACACTGAAGATACTCCACTAAAAATTTTTGAGGGATTTTAATATTGGAAATATACTGAGATGAGTGATCTGAAAAGACAGTTCTCCTACTTAAAACACTTTGTTTTATAAAGTAAAAAGTTCACTCATTTTTTTTTTTCAGATCCTTTTCAGCATATAATGCTGTATTGTGTATATACAGCATGCGATACGACATCGTTCTGGCAGAAGTATGCCTGATTTCGCTCAAAGCCGCTGGTATCTGGAGTTTTTTTAATGGTACGTGTTAAGCGCTTACTATGTGCCAGGCGCTGTATTAAGCACCGGGATAGACACAAGCTAATCAGGTTGGGCACAGTCCACGTCCCACGTGCGTCTCACAGCTTAATCCCCATTTTACCGATGAAGTAACCGAGGAACAGAGAAGGGAGGGAATTGCCCTAGGTCACGCAGCAGACACACGGTGGGGTTGGGATTAGAACCCAGGTCCGCCTGCCTCCCGGGCCTGTGCTCTATCCCTTAGGCCATGCTGCTTCTCGGCCGTGAAAGGAAACATTCAGACTCCGTCGTTTCTTCCCAGAGCTGAGAGACTTCCAGATCTCTCTGGGGAACCTACCCTCATTCTAGTGTGTGAGGATGTTCTGCTTGGAGTTTAAAATGAGAAACTATTTCTATTATTCAAAAAAAAAATCAAAACCCGCTCAGAGGAGGGAAGCAATACTTCTTGTCTGAGTTTCTATGACTGCACAAAGGCTGCCATGTCCCGACCCGGTAATTATGATTAAGCATTTGTGTAGCGCTCGATATTTACCAGGTTCTCTGTGGTCCTTTTTATTATCGCTCACCGCGATCTTATGAGGTCTGTTGGCATTGTGAATGCTATTTCACAGACGATTTCACACCGTATCCGGTGGACCCCTTTCATGTTCTTTGAAATGAACTTTGAAGACTCAAAAATTGCTCGGGATCCCTGGGAGAACAAGGTGATAAAAAACCCCCGTCGTGAAGTTTTGAGTTAAAAAAGGAGAGATAAATCCAAAAGGAGAACAGGTTGCCGGAGAGGCTAGCCAGAAGACAAAGAGACCCTGCCAACTCTCTGGGAGAACAGGAAGCTAGAAGTGTTTGGTCCTAGGTTGGTATCTGCCCTGCTTTCTTCCCCGGTTTCCAACGGAGCCTCACCTCAACCATTATTAAAAATGTCCCGCTTGCTTTCTCCTCTCTCTTTGCTCTACTGCCCACATTGTTCGTCTAAAACATCATTTTGCGCACTTTTCCACGTCTCAGAAATCTCCGATGGTTGCCCATTCCTCTGTACCAAGAAGAAGCTCCTCACCATTTCTATTACTGTTAATAATAGTGATAATAATGATACTTGTTAGACTCTTACTATGTGACAAACAGTCTTCTAAGCACTGGGGTGGAAACACGTTAATCAGGTTGGACGCTGTCCCTGTCCCACACTGGGCTCACAGTCTTAATCCCCATTTTTTACAGATAATAATAATAATAATAATGTTGGTATTTGTTAAGCGCTTACTATGTGCAGAGTGCCGTTCTAAGCGCTGGGGTAGACACAGGGTAATCAGATGGTCCCACGTGAGGCTCACAGTCTTAATCCCCATTTTACAGATGAGGAAACTGAGGCCCAGAGAAGTTAAGTGACTTACCCAGGGTCACACAGCAGATGCGGTCGGAACCGAGATTACTCATGCATTCATTCAATCCTATCTATCGAGCGCTTTCTGTGTGCAGAGCACTGTACTAAGCGCTTGGGAGAGTTAGAATCCAGATACTTCTGACTTCCAGACCCGTCCTCTTTCCACAAGGCCACGCCGCTTCTTTTTCTACCACGTTTACCAAATAAAAGAGGAGAAAGTTCTCCCATGTTTGCAAAATCAATAAACCAGTGGTATTGACTGAGCATCTCACTGTGTGCAGGGCCCTGCACTTAACTCTCGGGAAAGTACAACACAATAGAGTTGGTAGATACAGTCCCTGTCCACAGGGAAAGTTAAATTACCAAAATCGTTTCCCAAAGACATTCGGGAACAGTCTAAATTCAATATTAGTAGGAAAATCCTACAAAATTCTGGCCTCAGTGGATGAACCAAATGCTTTTCTCTAGTCTTTTTCAGTATTTAGAACAGACGCAAAGACCAGAAAATGCTACCGTGTAATCTCCGTTTATTAGCGTTCCAATTCAGAAATAGGTCCTCGCACGGCTGCTGGCGCATAGATTTAAGTGATTACTGTATTGGGTCAGATTTTATGAGTCTGCAATACTGTAGCCTACTCAATGTAATACTGCAATTTTGCTTTTAAATATAACCCGAACATATGAAAATACCAAACCCCCGTGTTTTAGCCCCATCAATTCTGCTACATATGTCTGTCATTTAAGATTCTTTCATAAAACTCTACTTTGTAAAACATTTCACATAAAAAATCTAGTTAATGGAAAAATTCATGTCCGGATTGTTTACAGTGCGAGACCACGTTGGCAATTCCCGTGCAGTTGCTAATTACAAAATTCTAAAAAAAATCTGGATTGCAAATCCTTAAATTTAGGGTAAGGATAACTTGTGGCCAGGGAATATGTCTGATAGCTCGGTTATATCGTTCTCTCCCAAGCGCTTAGTACAGTTTGCTGCACAAAGTCAGTTGGTCAGTCATTTACCTTGTATCTAACCCAGCGCTTAGAACAGTGCCTGGCACATAGTAAGCGCTTAATGAATACCCTAATTATTACTAATATAAATACTTTATTTTCCATATTTAAGTGCTTACTCTGTATCATTTACCTTGTATCTAACCCAGCGCTTAGAACAGTGCCTGGCACATAGTAAGCGCTTAATGAATACCCTAATTATTACTAATGTAAATACTTTATTTTCCATATTTAAGTGCTTACTCTGTATCAGGTACCGAACTGAGCGGTGAGATCGATACAAACTAATAATAATAATCGTGGGTTTTGTTAAGTGCTTACTAAGTGCCAGCCACTCCGCTAAGCGCTGGGATGGATACAAGCAAATTGGGTTGGATCCAGTCTCTTTCCAATATGGGGTTTACAGTCTTAATCTCCATTTTCCAGATGAGGTCACTGAGGCCCAGAGAAGTGAAGTGATTTGTCCAAGGTCACACAGCAGACAGGTGTGGAGCTGGGATCAGAACCCAGGTCCTTCTGACTCCCAGGCCCGTGCTCTACCCACTACTTCTCTGGTGAGGCTGTTCCATTCGAACTCTGCAGTGGAGCCATGATTTTGTCACTATTTCCGCTCCGCTACATCCTCAGGCGTTGGCGTCTACCTTGATGATTGTAGCCACCGAAGTTTTAGAGGCAAAGGAAAGATTATCTTAACCATTATTCCTGCTTTTATCATTGTTGCCGTTCTTGTGAAGCGCTTACTATGTGCCAAGCACCGTTCTAAGCACTGGGGTAGATGCAAGACAGTCGAGTCGAAGTCAACCTCTGGTACACAGTGGGACTCACAGTCTTAAGGAGGAGGGAGATCGGCCGTTGAATGGAGGATAGAAGTGAGATAACCTGGTTCTGCGTGTGAATTCACCAAATCCATTTTCACTCAGTGCCGGGTTGGCAAAGCCTCACCTGGTCGATCACACGTATCTGTGCCCCAGTTACCTCATCTGTAACATGGGGATTAAGACCGTGAGCCCCACGTGGGACATCCCGATTCCCCTCTGTCTACCCCAGCGCTTAGAACGGTGCTCGGCACCTAGTAAGCGCTTAACAAATACCAACATTATTATTATTATTACGTATCAGAGACCACCCATCTGAGTGACGCTTTTGGTTCTTTGCAGCATCCTAACGTTCCACGACCCAGGTATTATTTTCAATCCGTTCATTAAATTCCTATCTAGCAATAGCTGTTGATTGTCTTCACGATGTCGATTGCCTTTTGAAGTCAGAGAAAAGGCACGAAACCTTTCTTCGAATATGACAGTGTGTTGTTATATGACAATCACAAATATAACAGTGACAAATAATTACAATGATTAATTCATGAATTAACTAATGACAAATATTACAGTGATGATGCAAAGCCTCATCTCCAGATCCAGGGTGACACCAGAGGATTTGGCCAACAGGAGGAAATTATATTTACCAGCCACCTGAAATTCCCTTTTGGTTACTATCCACTCTTAATTGTATTTGGAATTAGTTGGTGAACATTGGTTTCGGCTTAGATTTATACGGCAATAAATCCAGTTATAGTTCCTCACGCTTTGGAAATTAAAAGGAGGTAAAACAAATAGCAATAATAACGATTAGCTATGAAAAAGCAGGGAATGGTTGCATTAAATATTTTAAAAACAAAAATACTAATTTTGCCACCTTTTGACGAAACCCTTGGAAACCAAGGCCGGATAATAACTGCCAACATGTTGTTTTTCAAAATAACATTTGCAGGGAGAGCATACCATCCAGAAGTCCGGATTTATACATTTACTTCCACCAGCGTTTAAAAATGAAAATAAAATTTCCTTTGGAAAATTACGTCCTGGGCTTGAACAGAATCTCTGTGTCCCAAATTTTCTGTTTTCAAACTGCACTTCCTTATTCTCATAGTAGCATAATTTAATTAACTGCAACGGATGAGAAAAAACTTTACCAGACTGTTCTTCCCCAAATGCTTCAGGCAAACAATATGAACTAAGATTTTTCCAGATGGGACAGGTACGAAGGCTATACTTGGAATTTTTAAATTTACCTTTCTAAGGTTAATCTTGTACTCTACCTGATTTCTTTCTTCAACAATAGGGAAAACTTTGAGCTTTAGCTTTATAAGTGACCATTTGAAATTAATCAGAGAAGGGAATAATGGAATTTTGCCCCCTGTATTAGCAAATCTTGACTCTTTGCATTCCAAGGCCAATCAACCAGTCAATCAATGGTGTTTTTTGAGCACTGGCTGGGTGCAGAGCTCTACGCAAAGCACTTGGACAAGTAAGAGAAGCAGCAGCGTGGCTCAGTGGAAAGAGCCCGGGCTTGGGAGTCAGAGGTCATGAGTTCGAATGCCGGCTCTGCCACTGGTCAGCTGTGTGACTGTGGGCAAGTCACTTCACTTCTCTGTGCCTCATTTACCTCATCTGTAAAATGGGGATTAACTGTGAGCCTCTCGTGGGTCGACCTGATTACCCTGTACCTACCCCAGCGCTTAGAACAGTGCTCGGCACATAGTAAGCGCTTAACAAATACCAACATATTAATAAAAAATCGTGACATTTGGCAAGCACTTACTATGTGCCAAAGCACTGTTCTTAGCACTGTGGTAGATTCAAGGTAATCGGGTTGGACACGGTCCCCGCCCGACATGGGGCTCGCAATCTTAATCCCCATTTTACAGATGATATGGCTGAGGTGCAGAGAAGTTAAGTGACTTGCCCAAGGTCACACAGCAGACAAGCGGCAGAGCAGAGGTTAGAACCCAGTTCCTTCTGACTTCCAGGCCCGTGCTCTATCCACTAGGCCACGTTGCTTCTCTAAAATAGGCATCTGGACTCAGTCAATCAATCAGTGACATTTATTGAGCGCTCACAGTGTGCAAAGTAATAATAAGAATAATAATAATGTTGGTATTTGTGAAGCGCTTACTATGTGCAGAGCGCTGTTCTAAGCCCTGGGGTAGATACAGGCTCATCAGGTTGTCCCACGTGAGGCTCACAGTCTTTTTCTCCCCATTTTACTGATGAGGTAACTGAGGCACAGAGAAGGGCAGTGACTTGCCCACAGTCACACAGCTGACAGGTGGCAGAGCCGGATTTCGAACCCATGACCTCCGACTCCCAAGCCTGTGCTCCTTCCACTGAGCCACGCCGCTTCCATGCTTGGGAAAGTATAATACGACAGAATTAGCAGACACGTTCCCTGTCCGTAACGAACTATTCAGTTTCCATTGTTAGTCTGGAATCGAAGTGCACCGTTCTCTCCCCGGCTCTTAATTCCGTGACTCAGAACGTCCCCTTAAATGTCCAATTTAAAATGTCACAACAGTTCTGCTCAGGATAGCTGGGTTCTGTTCATGGCGTCTGTCTTAGAGAGTACCCCGAAATACGGTGCAATCCTAGAGAATTATAATTATCAATATTCACCACCTTTATTTACAGGGCCAAAATGATCCCCCTTAGCAAATAAAATATGAAATTAAAAAAGAGTATGCAAAAACCATATTACTATTAGCTAATATATTTGCTCCAGCTTTTGGAAAGTTCTTGCTAGAGGGAGAAAAATCTAGAAGTATTCAAGCCCCCACCGTTATGACATTAGGACGAGATGGTTTTCCTCGTGTCTAATCACATCTTCCTCCTATCTCAGGGATTGTATTTCTACCTTTATTCTTTTGGGGTTTGAGATCCCTATCATTTGGCCCAAGATTCTCGTGGGGAAATTAGCCAGACGCTTAGTCTACTGAATATCGGAGCGATGTAATCACATCAAGGGATTTATTATTTTCATCCTCTAGTTGGGTGAAAAATCACCGCCTCATTCCCAAGTGGGCCAAGAGAGCAGTTTGCGGTCTAGTGGATAGAACACGGGCCTGGGATCGGAAGGACCTGGGTTCTAATCCCACCTCTGCCACTTGTCTGTTGGGTGACCTTGGGCAGGTCGCTTCACTTCTCTACGCCTCGTCTCCCTCCTCTGTAAAATGGGGATTAAGACCGTGAGCCCCATGTGGATCAGGGATTGGGTCCCACCCCATAAATTTCTATCGACCCCAGCGCTCAATAAGGTGCCTGGCACATATCTCTTAATCAATCCGTGGCATTTATTAAGAGCTTACTAAGTGCTCGGGACGGTACAATATAAGAGCGCACATCGACACATCCCTTGCCCACAGTGAGCTCACAGTCTAGAGGGGGTGGCAGATATATATGTACCATTAAAAAAAGAGAGAGAGAATGAGCGTGAATTGTAACAAGGCATGCAGTTGTAACCATTGGAATGACCTGTTGGACTGGGAAAATCTTTAGATTCTGGACTCGCTGCCCAGGGATGTTTCGGAGTCCCTTTCTCGGGAGCCAGCTGGCCTTCCGGTTCCCCTGAGTGGTGTTCTGAAGCCAGAAAGATGTAATAGATCATTTCTTAAAATCCCTTTCACTGCGATGAGGCTATTTGAATAATAGTAACAACGACGATTACGGCATTCGTTAAGCACCTATTATGCGCCAGACACTGTTCTTTCTAAGCACTGGGGTAGATCCAAGATAATTGGGTTGGACCGAGTCCCTGTCCCACATAGGGTTCGCAGTCTTAAGCCCCATTTTCCAGACGTGGTAACTGAGGCCCAGAGAAGTGAAGTGATTTGCCCGAGTCACCCAGCAGACAAGTGGGGGAGCCGGGATTAGAACCCGCGACCTTCTGACTCCCAGGGCCGGGCTCTATCCACTAAGCCATGCCGCTCGTTCGCTCATCCGGGAATAACGGGACACATCGGTGGGAAAGAGACCTAAGGCAGAGACCGATGGAAGCAATTCAGTCGGGGAAGCCAGATTAGAGTATCTCGCCCTGGAGCTTCAAAACTGTGGTATTGTTTTAGAGTCCTGGCCGCGCCTTTTTACACCTCACCTGTCCCTACGTAGGCGGAGAGCTGTGGTAACTAACTAGATGGATAATCCTGCTTTTAGAACCACTTCAAATCCGTGATTGAAGAAAATGGAGGAGGTGAGGGAAGGATTACCCTAAATAAATCCTAGAACCAATTTTCAATTCTCTCCTTGATTTGGCTTCCGACTCCTATGTGGCCTTAAGATTCATTTAACTAAGAATTTTTACAAAGGTTTTTCATCGTCTAGCAAGATTTTCTTCACCGCGCCGTCTATTATTCATACTAATAAATTCCCATCCAAGCCACAGGGGATCCTAGATTTTATTTCGTTAATCTGAAAATGCGTTAGGCAGAAATTGGCTCATCATAATTCAGGAACAAATATACACTTAAAAAAAAAAAATGTTCTCACAAAGGAAGAGTGTGTTACAGTGGTGTTCTATACTGAGGATTGATTGAAACACTACCCAATCTGTTCAAGGATTTCAGAAAGCAACATTTCTTCTTTGGGAATCAGGGAGATCATCACTGATGATGATAAAGTTTTGGTCGCTTCTCCGCCATCTCCTGGAAGCAAAATAATAGAGGTTTGATAAGGTAAGGGGATGACCTTTCCTCAAATGCCATCGAGTCATTTCCGACCCACAGCGACCCCACTCATTCATCCAGACATTCGCTCGTATCTGTCGGGCGCTTACTGTGTGCACGGCACTGTACTGAGCACTTGGGTGAGTACAGTATGACGATGTAACGGGCACATTCCATGCGGCAACAAGCTTCCGGGCTGGAGGGGGAGGCAGATGTTAAACAAAATTGCAGATATGTGCACCGATGGCATTTCGTCGAACACTTGCTGTGTGCAGAGCACTGTACTAAATGCTTGGGAAACTAGAATGCAATAGAGCTGCCCCGGGTCCAACCCGATCTCCTCGTGTCCGCTCCGGGGCTTAGTACTGTGCCTGGTACATAGTAAACACTTAGCAAATGTCATTAAAAAGGAGAGTGGTAGGCAGGAGCTTAAAATTTGCAAGTTTGAGTGTCTTCTGGATTTAAATAAAGGCGAGTTAATATAGCGTGCTGGTTCTCACTCCCTTCCTGATGATATTCAGCATTCTGTTGGACATGAGCAGTGTCGATCCCGAGGCATCCAATGGATGCATTTTAGTCTCTTTGCCAACTGGCACAGGTAAGAGTCTTCGGGACCGCTAATTGACAAAACCGTTTCAGCTCTCGTCTCGCTCTTCTTCTTCCTTTCCCTTTGTCATTTCCAGTGTTACCATGGGTCAAGGTATTCCAGGTAACATTTCAAGCTTCAGGAACCGAGTATTATAATGATAACTGTGGTCATTTTTAAGCACTTACTATGTCCGAGGCACCGCACCAAGGGGGAGGTACAGGCAAATTGGGTTAGACACAGTCCCCGTCCCACGTGGGGAGTCACGGTCTTAATCCCCATTTTACAGACGTGGGAACTGAGGCACAGAGAAGTGAAGTGACTTGCCCGGGGTCCCACAGCAGACAAGTGGTGGACCCCGGGATTAGGACTCAGGTCCTTCTGAGGCCTGCGCTCGATCCACTGGGTCATGCTGCTGCTGACATTCTGTCAGACTTCAGGCCCCCTATTGTGGAAGCACAAACTCACCAAACTGGCTGGAATGTTATGGAGCTCCCAGTGGGAACGGTGGAAAATTCCAAAGGAAAATCTTTGGAAACTCCCAAAATGCTAGATACACATGAGATTATACAGTAGTTGCGATCGTGCGCGCGTGGGTGTGAATTGGGGTTGGAATTATGTAATAATGGTTTTTAAAAACTTTTACAAACTTATTACAATGCTCCATAATAATACATTAGAGGTGAACCAAAATGGCAGTTTTTCTGTGCACATTTCAATAACAATAATAAAAGAACTAGGTAAGGGCTATTACATAAACTCTCGAAAATGCTCATTAGCGGCAACTGAATCATTCCGGCAACATCTCTACGATACAACCTTTTCAAAAAAACATTCGCTTACTAAATGCCCTGGAATAATAAGATTAACCCTGAAAGCATATAGTTGAGTGAAATAAATGAAAGAATGTAGTTTGGACATGCTTCTGTACATATCTGGCTAGGCACGGCTATGTGATAGACATTCATACTAATTCTCCAAATCTCAGTGAGAGACAGTAAACCATCACAACGAGCGATCTGAATTTCCAGATCCACTGACAGCACCATGGATCCTTTCCCACCGCTGTTATATCGTTAATCCTGTTATTTCATAGTGTGCGACATTTTCTAAACTATTACAGAGCTTGCATTCCTTTGTCAGCTGGAGTTGAGAAGAAAGGGAGGTCGTAACCTTGGGGATGGAAAACTCTGCTTGGCCTTTTCCCAGGTGGAGGTGAGATATTGAGAAATTTATCTTATTTCTTTATAAATAAATAAACTGTGGTATTTGTTAAGCGCTTACTATGTGCAAAGCACTGGGGGATACAAGGTGATCAGGTTGTCCCACGTGGGGCTCACAGTTTTAATCCCCATTTGACAGATGAGGTGACTGAGGCACAGAGAAGCGAAGTGACTTGCCCAAGGTCACACAGCTGGGAAGCGGTGGAGTCGGGATTAGAACCCATGACCTCTGACCCCCAGGCCCGGGCTCTTCCCACTGAGCCACGCTGCTATATTAATGTCTTTCTCCCCCTCTAGTCTGTAAGCTCATCTGGGGGCAGGGAATGTGTCAGTTTATTGTTCTACTGCACTGTGCCAAGCACTCAGTGCAGTGTTTTGCGCACAGTAAGCGCTCAATAAATACGATCGAATGAACAAATCCAGACTAAGGGCCTGGAAATCACTCAAACTCAGGGCTATTGGGAAGATTCATTCATTCTTTCATTCAGTCGTATTTATTGAGCGCTTACTGTGTTCAGAGAACTGTACTAAGCGCTTGGAAAGTACAATTCAGCAATAAAGAGAAGACAGTCACTCCCCACACGGGGCTTACAGTCTACGGGGGCGGGGGGGGGAACAGACAGCAAAACAAGTAAACGGGGATGACGGGTCGGAGGATATGGAATGAGAAAGATGATATGGTGAGAAGAAAGCCCGTCAGTGGGCAGGGACCGTCTCTATCTGTTGCCGATGTGTCCATTCCAAGCGCTTAGTACAGTGCTCTGCCCATAGTAAGCGCTCAATAGATACTACTGAATGAATGAATAAGAAAGAGTGAATGAACGCGATGAGGGATTGTAGAGCCGCGGCCTAGTGGGAGAGCCCGGTCCCGGGAGTCAGGATACCTGGCCTCTAATCCCTACTCCACCACTTGCCTTCTGCGTGATTTGGGGCGAGTCGCTTTACTAATCTGGGCCTCGGCCTCTACAGAGGTAAAATAATAAAGTTGGCATTTGTTAAGCGCCTACCTATGTGCAGAGCACCGTTCTAAGCGCTGGGGTAGATACAGGGTAAGCAGGTCGTCCCACGTGAGGCTCACAGTTAATCCCCATTTTCCAGATGAGGGAACTGAGGCACAGGGAAGTGAAGTGATTGCCCACAGTCACACAGCTAAGTGGCGGAGCCGGGCGTCGAACCCGTGACCTCTGACTCCGAAGCCCGGGCTCTTTCCACTGAGCCACGCTGCTTCCCGTGGGGGCTGGGGGGGTTAGGACTGTGAGCCCCATGTGGACCTGATTGGCTTGTATTGACCCCAGCGCTCAGTACAGTGCCTGGCACAGAGTGTAAGGCCCAAGAAACCAATACCTCGACTCCGCTGCCCAACCCGACAAGCTGAGACTTGGCCACTGGAAAGGCGTTTAGAGCACTCGTTGGGACAATTCTGCGGAGGTGGTCGACGGGCTTCATCAGTCCGTTCCTTCAGTCGTATTTATTGAGCGTTTACTGTGTGCGAAGCACTGTACCTCGCCCCTGGGAGAGTACAGTATCCCCTCCCACCGGGAGATTAAAGTCTAGAGGCGGGCACAGTCCTTGCAAGAAATTACAGGTCCTTACCAGACTCTTCCCCTAATGTCCCAGTCCATTAAAAAGCCTCTTATGCGATGAGTAAATTCCTCCTTTCTTTTGACGATCATAATGTTCATTCATTCAATAGGATTTATTGAGCGCTTACTATGTGCAGAGCACTGCACTAAGCGCTTGGAATGGACAAATCGGCAACAGATAGAGACGGTCCCTGCCCTTTGAGGGGAATAATGTTGGTATTTGTTAAGCGCTTACTATGCGCAGAGCACTGTTCTGAGCGCTGGGGTAGATACGGGGTCATCAGGTGGTCCCGCGTGAGGCTCACAGTCTTGATCCCCATTTTACAGATGAGGTAACTGAGGCCCGGAGAAGTGAAGTGACTTGCCCACAGTCCCACAGCTAAGTGGCGGATCCGCGATTCGAACCGGTGACCGCTGACTCCCAAGCGCGGGCTCTTTCCACTGGGCCACGCCGCTTCTCTAATCTTTTGATGATCTTATGTGGGAACAAATCCTTTTTCTGGGGATGTAAATGTTCTGATCCCTCCAGCTTTTGAGGACAGGGTGCAGGAACATACAGGGAGGGCCTGGGTTCACTTGTTCGCTGTGTGGCCTTGGACAAGCGACTTCACTTTTCTGTGCCTCAGTTACCTCATCTGTAAAATGGGGATTAAGAGTGGGAGCCCCAGGTGGGACAGGGACTGTGTCCAACTTGATCGGTCTGTATCTACCCCAGCACTCAGAACAGTGCTTGAAACATAGTAGGTGCTTAACAAATACCATCGTCGTCATCATTATCCCTAAAGGAAATCCCTCTTCTCATTTAAACTTTAGAGAAGCTGCTTTAGAGAAGCAGCGCGGCTCAGTGGAAAGAGCACGGGCTTTGGAGTCAGAGATCGTGAGTTCAAATCCCGGCTCTGCCGCTCGTCAGCTGGGTGACTGTGGGCAAGTCACTTCACCTCTCTGGGCCTCAGTTCCCTCATCTGGAAAATGGGGATGAAGACTGGGAGCCCCACGTGGGACAACCTGATTCCTCAGCGTTTAGAACAGTGCTGTGCACATAGTAAGCGCCTAACAAATACCAGCATTATCATTATTTAAACGGTATTGGTTCCTTCACCCTTTGTGGATAGTATGCGGGAACATGTGGGAACCTCTTCCCAAAGGAGATCCCTCTTCTCACTCAAACGGTACCGACTCTTTCACTTTTGCGGATAGGGCGCGAGAACACGCGGGGAAGCTCATCCTGAAGGAAATCCCTCTTCTGATTTAAATAAGACCGATTCCTCCACCTCTCGCGGCTAGTGCGTGTGAAAACTCCTCCCATCCTCCGCCTTTCGCGGATAGCGTTAGAACGTTTGGAAAACTCTTCCCGAAAGAAATCCCGCTTCTGACTTTTCGGACTGTCTGCCTTTTGTGGATAGTGTGTGGGAACAGAAGAAATCCCTCCTCTGACTTGAACAGTACTGATTCCTTTGCCTTTTATGGATAGTATGTGGGAATGTGTGGGAACCTCTTCCCGAAAGAAATCCCTCGTCTGTTGATGAAAACAGTTCTGCTTCCTCCACCTTCTTGGGATAAGTAATGCAGGAGCACTGTCTCCGAGAGATCTCTGTTTAGATGCTTTTATGCCCGGAACTTCTCCTTGAACAGTTCCCAGATGACCAGAATGTCCACCCCCTTGGCTAATGCGGGCTCAGTCGATCAATCATCAATCAGTCGAGTACTATTAATCACGTGCTCACCGGGTGCAGAGCATCATCATCGGTGGTATTTGTCGAGCGCTTATTAATAATAATAATAATAACTGTGGTATTTGTTAAGCACTGCTACGTGCAAGGCACGGTTCTAAACCCTGGGGTTACGAGCAAATGGGTTTAGACGCAGGCCCCGTCCCACGTGGGGCTCACGGTTTTTATCCCCATTTTACAGAGGAGGGAACTGAGGCGCAGTGAAGTGATTTGCCCGGGGTCACACAGCAGACAAGTGGCGGAGGCGGGATTAGAACCCATGACCTTCTGACTCCCAGGCCCATGCGCTAGCCACTGTGCCATGCTATGTGCAGAGCGCTGTACTGAGCACTTGTTCCCTGCCCGCAAGGAGCTCAGAGGATATTTTACTACGACTATTCTGGTCCTCTGGAACCACTGCCACGTTTTCTCTCCGGAGATATCGAGATTCAAATCCAACCGAAGGGATTTTTTTTTTTTTGGTCTTTCCAGTTTTGTCCAATGCAGTTTTCCCTTCCTCGGCCTCATTTGTCAGAGGTCTGTATTAGCTAGTGTCTGTGGCTCTGAGCGTTCTGTGACTTTTTCCTCCAGCATTTGGTTTTTCCCCAATTCTGAGCGCTTTTTTCCATCTCCACCCTTTGAAGTTGGGACGTGTATATTCTGGGGTGCCTCAACCCACCCTCGTATTCACATCCTCCCAATCCCAAACTGGCCACTTGGATCTGAGGGTGTGAATTCTATCTTCAAGAGACAGGCCTTCTCAAACTGTATAACTGAGTGTGCATCTCGGCGCGTGGAGCAGCGTAGATGAGGCAAATGAGAATCAGTTCTGAGATCCACAGAACAGCTTCTGGAACCTTTCATGGATTCCACTTTAAATTACCTGAGATTGTAAATATTTCTACTTGAGACTAGAATATCATCTGCTGATGGAAGTGTATACCTTTTCTCTCTTTTTTTTCTTCTTAGTCTAGGTTACCTTAAAAAAAAACCTGAAGTATCCTTGAACTTAGGGTGAATACACCTTAAATTATAATGTTTTCGCTCCTCTGAGTGGTGAATATAACGTTCCTAGGTGTTTTTTTATAGACAAGTTTTCTCTTACTCTTCATACCTCTAATTAATGTATCTCCTGAAAGATCGGTAATCGTGTCACCTAACGTCGTTCGTATATAATTCGAGAAATGCTGATAATCACGAGCTGTATGAGAAGGTCAAGTCAGATGCTTGATGTATTTTTTTCCCTTCCTCTGAGAAAAATACGATTTTTTCGCAATTGCACTTTTTCTTTATTTTAAATCTTCATATTAAAAGTATGTTTCTTTATGGAATGTTTTGAGCGCTTACTATGTTTTTAGCATTGTTCTGAGTGTTGGAGTAGATGCAGGGTAATCGAATTGGACACAGTCCCTGTCCCACATGGATCTCTCAGTCCGTGGAGGAGGGAATAGGATTTAATCCCCATTTTTTACAGATGAAGTAACTGAGGCCCAGAGAAATTACGTGACTCGCCCAAGGTCAAACAGCAGGCAAGCGGCGGGGTCGAGATTAGAACCCACATCCTCTGGCTCCCAGAACTGTGTTTTATCCACTAAGCCACTGCTGTGTGAAAAACGATTGATCTCACAAGGAAAATATAAATTTGTAACATCTAACTCCGCTTCATCTCAACTAACGCCATTCGTCGTACGCTTGCCCACGGCAAGTTCACGTCTACAGGGGGAGACAGACACTAATAGAATTAAATAAATGAGAGATATATAATAATAATGTCGGTATTTGTTAAGCGCTTACTATGTGCAGAGCACCGTTCTAAGCGCTGGGGTAGACACAGGGGAATCAGGTCGTCCCACGTGAGGCTCACAGTTAATCCCCATTTTACAGATGAGGGAACTGAGGCACAGAGAAGTGAAGTGACTTGCCCACAGTCACACAGCTGATAAGTAAGTGCCGTGGTGATCAGTGCACAGATGATGCAGAAGCTCGTTGTGGACAGGGAAGGTCTGCTTATTGTACTCTCCCAAGTGCTTAGTACAGTGCTCTGCACACAGTAAGTGCTCAATAAATATGACAATGAATGAATGGCGAGGGAATCGAGAAAAGAGTGCTTAATAATAATAATAATAAAAAGTGTGTTATTTCTTAAGCGCTTACTATGTGCCAAACACTGTAGTAAGTGCTGGGGTTAGATACAAGATAATCCAGTCACACGTGGGGCACACATTCAAAGAAGGAGGGAGAGCAGGTAGTGAATCCCCATTTTGCAGATGTGGGATCTAAGGCCCAGAAAAGTGAAGTGACTTGCCCAAGGTCATACAGCTGGTAAGTGGTACAGCCAGAATTAGAACCCATGTCTTACGACTCCCGGGCCCGTTCTCCATCCGGCAGACCGTGTTGCTTCTCCGTCAGGGAAGCGTGGCTTAATCAGGGAAGACCTCCAATAAAACTGGTGATAATAATAATTATAATAATAATAATGGTATTAATTAAATGCTTACTACGTGCCGGGCACTACTGAGCGCTGGGGTGGATACCAGCAAATCTGGTTGGACACAGTCCCTGTCCCACATGGGGCCCACAGTCTCAATCTCCACCTATTTAACCCACTTCCCCCGTCATGGTGGCGATGTGACTCTGGGGGGGGTGAAGGATGGTAAAGAATAAAATTAAATTCATGTCTTGAAATGATTTAATGTCTGGTTATGGGAAACTTTACAGGATAAAAGCGAATAGCCGTCCTTCCTATTTGAAGGTCATCACTGTTGCCAGTGAGATTCCGCTCGATGTGGGAGTATCACAGACAGACAGCCTCTTTCACACTGTGTCCTCAAAAATAGAGTAGGGTTCCATGACGGTGGGCTCGATGGTCGTCATGGCAGCAAACTTTTATATGCGGATCGACTTCGAGATGACTTTAAAAAGCGACGGATCGCTGTATCGAGGGCTTCTTTGGAGTAACCGTGATTTTGTTGGCCTGAGGAGAATCTAGTTTGGAAAGAGGGCCAACCCCCCTTCGTTTTTCATGGACTCAATCCATCAGACATTCGCAACAGTCAGGGATGTGAGAACAGGGTTTTCTAATCCCTCGCCTGCTGGGAAGGCCTTTTTAGATCCCGTACAGAGGAACTGCTCAGATTAATAATAACCGTAATAGTAATAGCGGTATTTTTTAAGCGCTTACTATTAGAGCAGCAGCCTGGCGTAGTGGATAGAGCACAGGCTTGGGAGTCGGAAGGTCATGGGTTCTATCCCAGCCCTGCCACTTGTCAGCTGTGGGACTGTGGGCAAGTCACTTCACTTCTCTGGGCTTCAGTTACCTCATCTGGAAAATGGGGATTAAGATTGCGAGCCTCAGCGCTTAGAACAGTGCTCTGCACATAGTAAGCGCTTAACAAATACCAACGTCATTATTATGTGCCAGGCATTGGAGTGGATACGAGCAAATTGGGTTGGACACAATCCCTGTCCCATATGGGGCTCACAGGCTCAATCCCAGTTTTGCAGATGAGGTAACCGAGGCACAGAGAAATGAAGGGACTTGCCCAAGGTCTCTCAGCAGACAAGTGGGGGAACCAGGATTAGTCCTTCTGATTCCCAGGCCGGTGTTCCCTCCCCTCGGCCACCCTGCTTCTCCGCCTTCTTCAGTCGAGAGCTGCCATAATCGCTGGCATATCTCAGGGCTCTCTGGGTGTCACCGAGGTCACTGTCACCTGAGCGACGGGTGATGGCCTATCGATTTACAGTTGACTTTCAGGGGATTTCAGTTTCGGCTCGGTGTCTGGGGAGGAGAGAGAGTCCATTACCAACTAGAAAAGGAGCAGCCTAGCACCTGTTACCGGCACAGAAACGGCGTGGCCTAGTGAATAGAGCAAGGGCCTGTGAGTCTCATCCCGGCTCTGCCTCCTGCCTGCTGTGTGACTTTGGGCAAGTCCCTTCGCTTCTCTGGGCCCAGATTACCTCATCTGTAAAATGGGGATTAAAACCGCGAGCCCCATGACAGACAGGAACCGTGTCCCACCCGATAGGTTTGTATCAACCCCAGCTCTGAGAACGGTAAACTGCAACAAAGTAAGTGCTTAACCAATACCTTAAAAGAATGCAAATAGCAATAGCTAGTTTTTAAGCCATCATACCCATATTCTAAGGTGAAACGGCATTCCTAATGACTTCTGAGCCTCAAATAATTAAAGAATGAATGGAATGAAAAGTCTCTGAAAGAAATATGCAAGGTGGCATCCTTATTCATTGAGTCAGGGCACCTTTTCATCCTTGAAGACTCCACTCATGTTATTACGGAGATTCCCAGCTTACAGAAAAAAGAAAAGTTCATATAACAGCCCATCTAAAGCACCGAGCTTTCTAAACCTCTTTCTTGTCCATAAGGAGAGCTTGGTTAGAGGATGTAAAAGTAAAAACCCTCCAAGATAACGGGAGAAATAAGAGCAAGAACAAGATTTAAGACATGAGGGAATTTAAACATTCAGCAAATTTGAAGAAGTATGACCCAAGGCCATTTTTATGTCCAATTGTGAGTCTAGTGGGAAGGAAAAGCATTCCAAATTTATTTTCTGTGGGTTCCAACTTAAAATACTGTCAGTACTAGTGGGATTGCTTATAATATCATTGCCACTATGGAATTAGGCTATTACCTCATCTGTAAAATGGGGATGAAGACTGTGAGCCTCACGTGGGATCAACCTGATGACCCTGCATCTCCCCCAGCGCTTAGAACAGTGCTCGGCACCTAGCAAGCGCTTAACAAATATCAGGATTATCCTTACCTGCAATATAGATATTAAGCATCATGCAATTATTTCGCATATCCAGCACTGTTGTAATGGTTGTTGATGGTTCTGTGGTGCTCAGTATGCAGTACCTTACAGGTTAATGATAAGTCTCAGGCTTCGAGAAACACATCTTTATCTCACAAGCCTGAGGTAGAGCCCCAGTGAACTCTTTGATGTAAACGGGGCATTTGCCTTTCTTTACATCATTTTCCATACCACTGACTGTCTTAAATCAGTCCATTCTTCCAGCCTCTAAAAATCACACGTGATCCGAGCTGTCAGTTTGGCAAGTTCAAAACCATATCATAGTCCAACATGGTTTTTATTTCGGTTTTTAAAAATCCACCCGGTAATAATCCGCCAGTGAATCGGTCGTATTTATTTAGCACTTACTCTGTAAAGAACACTGCACTGTGACTTGGAGAGTATAATACAGCAGAGTTGATAGATACTTTTCCCACTCACAAGGAGCTTACATCTAGAGGAATAATAATGGCATTAATATGGGCTAAGTGCTGGAGTAAAATAATAATGATAACAATAATAATAATAACTGGTATTGGCTAAGTGCTTACTGTGTGCCAGACACTATGCTAAGCACTGGGGTAGATGCAAGGTAATCAGGCTCTGACCCATAAGGGGCTCACAATTTTATTTTTTCTCTGTTCTGAAGAAACCGAATCAGTCAGTCGTATTTATTGAGTTCTTACCGGGTAAGCGCTTGGGAGAGTACGATATACCAATATAACTTAACCAATAACCAATAAAAGTACAGTGCTTTGCACACAGTAAGTGCTCAGAAAATACGATTGAATGAATGAACGAACAGACAGATTCTCTGCCCCCAGTGAGCATAGAGTCTAGCGGGGGCCAGAGAGGTAAAGTGACTTTCTCAAGATCACAGAGCAAGCCGGAGGCAGAGCTGGGATTTGAACCCCATGCCCTTTCCACTAGATGACATTTCCTCCTAACATTATTTAAAACCCACTCGGTGTTCCGGGTTCAAGTTTTTTTTCTCTGTTTTAATTCCCTCAGTGATTGGAAGCTGTATTTCATCAGGATTTCTCACTGTGGGAATCGAGGTTTTTCCATACCACTGGAACATGAATACAATCTCTGCCCAGAGAGATGGATTACGAGTGAAAATGAACGTTATGTGGCGATCCAAATAACGGGCAGATTGCGGCAACCCCTAGCACAATCCCAGCAGAAAATAACTCAACGGTGTGGAAGGCGATGAATCGCTGTAAAAAACCACACTTTTCTAACGTGGATCGGCAGGGAGTGACAACATCTTTCAGGGACGTGGCAGTCCGCAGGCCCGTGGGAGTCCTAGAGATTCCGGTGAGCGACGCGGCCAGCGGAATCTAGACCGAAAACAATCACGACCTCTCTAGCTGGATATTCGCTATTGGATCCGATTCCTGTGAAAGAGCAGAACAGCACTCTCCCACACAATCTGTCTTCCATTTGATGACGGCAAGGCCGAATCGGTCAGAGACGTCCGTGGAAACTAAACCGTCATGATTCTTAGGCGAGCTAAAGGCCCAGAGCTACTCAGTGAGCAGAGTGTTTGGAGCACTTAACTTCTAATGGGCAGTTGGATTACAGAAAAAATTGCTCTCAATTACCTATCTACACATCACCACTGGACTGATATACTTTCAGGCCAGGACTCCACATTAAAGTGTTTCCGTTTCAATTGCGTAGCCCATTCCGGTGACATCGGCCGTGAACTATGGGACATTTGGGACATTTTGACGAGCGTGTTTTGACCCGTTAGTGGAAATTCAAGATACACGTGAACCGCGTAGCACGTGGGTTGTTGGATCAGAGTTCATGGCTCTTCAACTGAGCGCTAGGGTAGCCAATGAGCTTAGCCTCGCTGAGGAACGATATTGATTAAAACAAGATATTATCCGCTACCTGCAAATAAGCACGACAGCGACGTCATCGAGGGAACGTTAGGAAAGAATTCGTTGGCGCAGTAAGCCACGCTCTTCACGTTCATGTCGCATAATTTCTCTTTGCCTCTGTTGCCTCATCTATAAAATGGGGATGAAACATCTGTTCTCAGAGAAGCAGCGTGGCTCAGTGGAAAGAGCGCGGGCTTGGGAGTCAGGGGTCATGGGTTCCGATCCCGCCTCCGCCGCTTGTCAGCTGTGTGACTGCGGGCAAGTCACTTAACCTCTCTGTGCCTCGGTTACATCATCTGTAAAATGGGGATTAAAACTGGGAGGCCCACGTGGGACAACCTGATCACCCTGTATCTCCCCCAGCGCTTAGAACAGTGCTCTGCACATAGTAAGCGCTTAACAAATACCAACATTATTATTATTATTATGATGTGGGTCAGGACCTGATTATATTGTATCTACCCCAGACCTTAGTACAGTGGTTGGCACATAGTAAGCGCTTAACAAATACATAGTAAACTCTGTTGTGCTAAGCTCTCTCAAATGCATAGTACAGTGCTTAGAGGAGCATCACGGTCTAGTGGAAAGAGCACGGGCCTGGGAGTCAGAGGATCGGTCTTCTAATCCCAGTTCAGGCATATGCCTGTTGCATAATAATCATAATGATGGCATTTATTAAGCACTTACTATGTGCAAAGCACTATTCTAAGCACGGAGGGGGGGGGGCGGATACAAGGTGATCACGTTGTCCCACGTGGGGCTCACATTCTTAATCTCCATTTTACAGATGAGGTAACTGAGGCACAGAGAAGTTGTGACTTGCCCAAAGTCACACAGCTGGCAAGCGGCGGAGCCGGGATTAGAACTCATGACCGCTGACTCCCAAATCCGTGCTCTTTCCGCTGCGTGACCTGGGCAAGTCATTTGAGTACTAAACCGTAAGCCTGTCGTCTAGATTGAAAGCTCCTTGCGGCTGCTCTAGACTGTGAGCCCTTTGTGGGCGGGGAATGTGTCTGTTTATTGTTACATTTTACTCTCCCAAGTGCTTAGTACAGTGCTCTGCGCACAGTAAGTGCCCAATACTAAGGACTAAGCACTGGGGAAGATACAGTGTCGTCAGACCAGACCCAATCTCTGTCTCACTTGGGGCTCTTAGCAGAAGGGGAGGGGGAACCGGTATCTCATCCTCATTTAGAGCAGCAGCGTGGCTCAGTGGAAAGTGCCCGGGCTTGGCAGTCAGAGGTCATGAGTTCAAATCCCGGCTCTGCCACCTGTCAGCTGGGTGACTGCGGTCAACTCACTTCACTTCTCTGGGCCTCAGTTCCCTCATCTGGAAAATGGGGATGAAGACTGGGAGCCTCATGTGGGACAACCTGATTACCCTGCATCTACCCCAGCGCCTAGAACAGTGCTCTGCGCATAGTAAGCACTTAACAAATACCAACCTTATTATTTATTTGACAGTTGAGGTACAGTTGAGGCACAGAGAAATCAAGTGACTGGCCCGAGGTCACACAGCAAACAAACGGTGGGGTCAGGATTAGAACCCATACCCACAGGATTAGACTCCCAGGCTCCTGCTCTTTCTCTTGGGTCATGCTACCCTCTCCTGCTCCCTTACTTCCTTCCCTATTTACCTTCTCTATCTTGCCAAGAAAAGGCGGATTTGGATCTAAAAAGGGAAGTATTTGATGTTCTCTGGTTAACAAAGCTTTAGTTAACATGCAAGTGGCAGGTGAGGTGCGGAGCCAGCTCGGTGCAGTTGGGGAAAGAGTAACAGTGCTTATTGAACCATCTGCTCTAGGCGTATTTAAAGAGATGGTGTGTATGTTGGGGGAAGGGAAGAGCCGCTAAACCCAATTTTAGTACACACACAGACATGTACGTACCTAGAGTTCTGCGGTAAAATTGCAGAATTGAATTGCCAAATTGCAAAAATACTTGCACAGTTCAGGCTTTCACATATGGAACCAGACCTGTTGCATTTGTTAATAATAATGGCTCTTCAACTGAGCGCTAGGGTAGCCAATGAGCTTAGCCTCGCTGAGGAACGATATTGATTAAAACAAGATATTATCCGCTACCTGCAAATAAGAACGACAGCGACGTCATCGAGGGAACGTTAGGAAAGAATTCGTTGGCGCAGTAAGCCACGCTCTTCACGTTCATGTCGCATAATTTCTCTTTGCCTCTGTTGCCTCATCTATAAAATGGGGATGAAACATCTGTTCTCAGAGAAGCAGCGTGGCTCAGTGGAAAGAGCGCGGGCTTGGGAGTCAGGGGTCATGGGTTCCCTGTTAAGCGCTTACTATGGGCAAGGCACTACGGATACAAGCAAATCGGATTGGACACCCTCCCCGTCCCTCGCGGAGTTCAGTCTCAATCCCCATTTGACAGACGCGGGGACTGAGGCGCAGAGAAGTGACTTGCCCAGGCGAAGTGACTTCTCACACAGCAGCCAAGTGGCGGAGCGGGGATTGGAATCCACGGCCTTCTGATTCCCGGGCCCGCGCTCCGTCCACTGCGCCGCGCTGCTTCTCTGTGCCCGGCACTTACCGTGAGGCAAGCGCCGCGCCGTGTGCCAGGATAGATTCCAAACACTCGGATCAGACCCAGTCCCTGTCCCACATGGGGGTCCGAATCTAAGTGGGTGGGAGGACCGGTGTTGAATCTCCAGTTTACGGCTAAGGAAGCTCTCCTCATCTTTCCACCCAAAGCCTGTCCTCCCTATGGCTTTCCTATCACTATAGACAACATCACCACCCTCCCCGTCTCACCAACCCAAACCCTGCCATTATCCTCAGCTCGTATCTCCCATTCAACCCCCACGTTCGATATGGCATCGAATCCTGTTGCTTTTACCTTCTCAACACCTTTAGAATCCACTCTTTTCTTCTCCATCCAAACGCTATCATGCTGATCCAAGCACTTATATCGCACCAGGACTACTGCACCAGCTTCCTCGCTGGTCTCCCTGCCTCTGGCCTCTCCCTTCTCCAGTCCAAGTTTCACTCCGCTGCCCGGATCGTTTTTCTAAAGAACCTTTGAATCCTCCGCAAAAACCTGCAGTGGTTACCCATCTATTTGCAGATCAGATACCCCTTAGCCATAACCACTCCCTCCCTCTGACCCTGTTGATCTGTACCCCACTTTAAGGACTTGTCGCCCCACCGTCCCAGCACTTACATACATATCGTATTTTATTTACGGATCGACTGATCTACTGCAACCCGACCCACACCCTTCACTTAGTCGGTCGCATTTATTGAGCGCTTACCGGGTGCAGAGCACTGTACTAAGTCCTTGGGAGAGAGCACGCTATGATAATATAACAGACACATTCCCCGCGTACAGCCAGCTCACAGTCTAGATGGGGAGACCGACGGGAATACTACTGTTATGATCATTTCTGCATTTGTTAACCGCTTGCGCTGCCTCCACAGAGATTGGGGAGAGAAGACAAGTGACGGAACTTGGCTGAATAGATCCAAATAAGATCAAAACTGGAAGGGGGATTTAAAAATCGAATCAGCCGCTGAATTGAAATCTAACCGTCTCGAAGACCGCGAGTGCCGCATCGCAGCTTTAGCCTTTCGGAAAACAGAAAGAGAATTTCCAAGCGACACAGTCGCAGTGGATAATACTTATATCTGCGACGGTTTGGATAATGGCAACTGTATGCCTAAGTGGAAACTGGCTCAGGATTCCTACGGTTATTTTTCAAACTTCAACGTATCGAACTTCCAAACGAGATCTCTTTCAACCACGTCAAGAAGCCCCACTTCTCACGCCACTCTCTCAAAGTGAGAAATAGAGCACTCATAGAAAGGAGTTTGGGAGAGGAGGGGGTGAATCGACCTCAAAACTAAGCCAAGAAATTCTTTATGGATAAAAAGAAAATTAGCTAAATGGCTATTAAGCTTTTAAAAACGCTCACGTTTGTGGTGAAATCTATGACTGGTTAGTCTTGTAGTCTTCCTTGCTTCTAGTTCCATCCTGATCCTTGTATCCTTTCCTTTCCACCTCTGCCTACTTCATCCTTATGGCACTTTCCCTTCTCTTCCCTCCTCTCTTTTCCATCTGTACCTTGCAGACTTGATTTAAGAGCCTGGGCCTGGGAATGGGAGGATCTGGGTTCTAATCCCGGCCCTGCCACGGGACCTTGGACAAGTCACTTAACTTGTCTATGCCTCAGTTTCCTCAACTGTAAAAGGGGAAGTCAATATCTTTCCTCCCTCCTACTAAAACCGTGAGCTCCATGGGGGACAGGGACATGGATTCTCTTGATTATCTTGTATCTACCCCGAGGCTTAGAGCAGTGCTTGGCACATAGTAAGCACTTAACGAATCGTATAAAAAAAATGGGGCTGTCTCTTGCTAAAAACTAGTATCCATGCGGGTCTCTCCGTCTGGATCCTAAGCTGGCTGTATGCAGGGAACGGGTCTGTTAGATTATCATATCGTACTCTCTCCCAAGTCCTTAGTACAGTGCTCTGCCCCCGGTAATTGCTTTCTGTGGCTGGGAGGTCGGAGGTGACTAAGCAAAATGGCCTGGAGGAAATAGCCCGGGCTTGGGATTCAGAGGCCATGGGTTCTAATCCCGGTTCCACCACTTATCGGCCGTGTGACTTTGGTCTGGTCACTTAATTTCTCTGTCCTTCAGTTGCCTCATCTGTAAAATGGGGATTAGGACTGTGAGCCCCACGTAGGGCAACCTGATTACCTTGTAACTACCCCAGCTCTTAAAACAGTGCCGAGCACTTAGTAAGCGCTTAAAAAATGCCGTTATTATCATTATTATCGTCATTAAAGGGAATAACTTTTGGGAGCACAGTCCCATAAAGAAGCTTTGTGGCTGACACCCACTCCTGCCTTCACACTCCCCTAATGATCCCAATAATTGCATCTGTTCATCTCCGTTCCCAGCCCCACATCACTTATATATATCTCTAATTTATTTATATTAATGTCTGTTTCCCCACTAGACTGTAAGCTCTGTGCGGGTAGGGAATGTGGCTGTCGATCATTATATTCTACTCTCCCAAGTGCTCGGTACAGTGCTCTGCACACAGGAAACAGCCTCTTGAGACTGCTTGTATTCAAAACTATTCAAACCGCTACACCGGAAACTCCTTGATGCCAGAGAATGTGTCTACAAACTCTGTCGTACTCTCCCAAGTGCTTAGTACAGTGCTCTGCACAGCGTAAGCATTCTACAAGTACCATTACTGTTACTTGGGTAGGTGTTACTATCGAATGATTGAAAACTCTCCCTTTTGCCATTATATCCTACATTTGCTGGCACTGTCTTTCACCTCTTCATTCTGGGTGGGTTTCATAAATTTATCTGTTGGGCGGCCATCCACTGAGGAAAGAGCACGGGCTTTGGAGTCAGAGGTCATGAGTTCGAATCCCAGCTCTGCCACGTGTCAGCGGTGGGACTGTGGGCAAGTCACTTCACTTCTCTGGGCCTCAGTTACCTCATCTGTAAAATGGGGATTAAGAATGTGAGCCCCACGTGTCTACCCCGGCGCTTAGAACAGTGCTCCGCACATAGTAAGCGCTTAACAAATACCAACATTATTATTATTATTAATTTTTCTTTGATCCTGACACTGCGTTGTATGCCACAGAGTGGGAGTCCGGTTCTCATTTACCTGGGGTTTACATATCTTGGCCGCCTTGTGATTTGCAGGCGGACTTTATGGGGAGGAGAGACAAAGAAGTTTTAAATGGCTTCTGAGGTGAAAATAACCCTCTAGTTGGGCAGCTTGCTTTTGAGAGATTATTCAGATTCTTAATAGCCCCTCGTGTCCTTTGCGCTTGACATATTGCAGGTAAGCCTAGGTCTCTCTTTGCCCGGTAAAAGCATTAACTCAAAAGAGGCAAGTTAAGAATGGACTTTTAAAATGAACTTTATGAAGCACCTCACTACTCTTCCATGTAAGTGATCTGAAGGATGTTAATAACTGTGCTGTACTCTCCAAAGCACTTAGGACAGTGCTCTACACAGCGTAAGCACTCAATTAATATTACTGATGCGGCAACACCGTCCCACTAGAGGGTATAGAATTTAGTGATTTCACACCTTCTGAGATCACGATTTCTCACTGGATCACAATTTCAGACATTTCACAACTGCGGGCTTTTCGAGGTAAATGGTCAAAGCGTTCAAAAGCGGTAAAAAAAAAAAAAAGAGAGAAACCCAAGAATCCACTAGATGGTAAAACTCCCCGAGAGTGGGAATCAGGTCTACTAATTCTAGCGTAGTCTTCCAAGCACTGAATACATTGCTCTACATGCTGTAAGTGCTCAAGAAATATTATTGAACATTCAAATGTCTTTTGCTAAGGAAAAATCGTCACCTTTGCCAGAGGGTACGTCTGGTCTCTCTGACAGAGGCACGGTGGATAACTTCCCTATCACGGAGGAGCTTCTGGTCAATATCATGATAACAATAATTATGGTATCTGTTAGGTTCCTACTTTGTGCCGGAAACTATACCAAGCGCTGGAGTAGAATGAAGAAAATCAGTTGGACACAGTCCCTGGCCCACATAATAATAATGTTGGTATTTGTTAAGCGCCTACTGTGTGCAGAGCACTGTTCTAATCGCTGGGGTAGATACGGGGTCATCGGGTCGTCCCACGTGAGGCTCACGGTTAATCCCCATTTTCCAGATGAGGTCACCGAGGCCCAGAGAAGTGAAGTGACTCGCCCACAGTCACCCGGCTGACGAGTGGCAGAGTCGGGAGTCGAACCCGTGACCTCCGACTCCGAAGCCCGGGCTCCTTCCACTGAGCCACGCTTCACGCTGCTTCGCGGTCTGAATCCCCGTTTTCCAGAGGAGGTAACTGGCACACAGAGAAGTGAACTGACTTGCCCAAGGCCACATAGCGGACAAGCGGTGGAGCGGAATTAGAACCCATGACCTTCTGACTCCCAGGCCCGTGCCCTATCCGTTACAGCATGCTGCTTACATATCCCAGGGGCCCCATCAAGTTTATCTCTTCTCCACCCCAACGCTTAATACGGTGCTTGGCACGTAGTAAGATCTTAACACATACCACTTTTATTATCATTATTACAGTCTAGACTGTAAGCTCTTTATGGGCAGGGGACGGATCTACCAGCTCTGCTGTACTGTACTCATCCAAGTGCTTAGTTCAGTGCTCTGCGCACTGTAAGCGCTCGATAAATACCACTGATGAAGATAGACTGTAACCCCGCCAAAGGGCAGCGACCGTCGCTATCTGTTGCCGATTTGTACATTCCAAGCGCTTAGTACAGTGCTCTGCACATAGTAAGCGCTCAATAAATACTACTGAATGAGTGAATTATTACCTCTCAGGTGCATGGCTCAGTGGAAAGAGCCCGGGCTTGGGAGTCAGAGGTCATGGGTTCGAACGCCGGCTCGGCCACTCGTCAGCTGTGTGACTGTGGGCAAGTCACTTCACTTCCCTGCGCCTCAGTTACCTCATCTGGAAAATGGGGATTAACTGTGAGCCCCACGTGGGACAAACTGATTACCCCGTATCCACCCCAGCGCTTAGAACAGTGCTCTGCGCATAGTAAGCGCTCAACAAATACCAACATTATTATCATCAGGTGACTTTTACTAGGCGATTACTTCGATCGCCTCTAAACGCACATTCATGGAGTGACGCTCGAAATCCACTAGAAATTTTCCTTACTAGAAAGGGCCGTGCTCAACCCGTCGTGGATTTAACTGAGTGACACCTTTACTACATAGCTCAGCCATCTGAAGAGGCAGTCGATTGATCTCCAAGTACAATTAGCGTAAAACTTCCTCAATTCAAACCTCACGATGACTCAACCTTCGTTCTCTACTTGCCTCAAAGGTGGCCCATTTTGATCGAAGGTAAGACGTGTTGATCGTCTCTGCGGTGAACCTTGCTCAGGTGAGCTACAGACGGCGGGAGGCACAAGGAGATAGTGTGGAAGAAAGACAGAGGAGGGAAAAGGATTCCAATCTTCAGACGACCTACGCAAAATTAAAAAGACAGCGACTGCGGCAGAACCGTTCAGATATGAGGAAGGCAAACCGGTTTCATTTTTCTCTCTCTCAAACACGCAGGCACACACATACACCCCCGGAGTACTGTAGAAAAAGGACATCTGAAAAATGGTTCTGCAATTCAGATTTTTCACTAATTCATTCCCTAATTCTTTTATATTCATTCAGTTGTATCGCCGAGTGCTTACGGTGGGCAAAGCACTGTACTAAGCGCCTGGGAGAGTACAGTATCGCAATGAATGATAATAACCGTGATGGCGTTTGTTAAGCACTTGCTACGCGCAATGCACTTGTCTAAGCGCTGGAGAGGATACAAGGTGATCAGGTGTCATTCATTCATTCGTTCAATAGTATTTATGGAGCGCTCACTATGTGCAGAGCACTGTACTAAGCGCTTGGAATGTACAAATCGGCAACAGATAGAGACGGTCCCTGCCCTTTGACGGGCTCACGGTCTAATCGGGGGAGGCGGACAGACAAGAACAATAGCGATGAATAGGATCGAGGTGATGTACATCTCATCTGGGGGCTCACCATCTTCACCCCCATTTTCCAGATGAGGTAACTGAGGCTCAGAGAAGTGAAGTGACTTGCCCAAAGTCACACAGCTGACAAGCGACTTGAACCCATGACCTCTGACGCCCAAGCCCGGGCTCTTCCCACCGAGCCACGCTGCCTCTCGATACGTTCCCCGCCCACAGCGAGCTTACAGTCTAGAGGACTTCCCCAGGTGCTTAGTACAGACTTCTGCCCTAATGTGGCGCTCAAAAAATCCTACTGATTTGTTGGTTCCTTTCCCTTGCTTGCCTCAGCGATCTGAATTAGTGAGTTTCACCGTGTAGGTCCTGGTTCCAATTAGCAATGTTACTGTTCCCGTGCACCCTCCTGACAACTGAAATTAGTCAACTGAAGTCAAACCACCAGATTTAAACTTCAAAAGACCCAGTGAACACATCCTCCATACGTGAAGCTACATCTTTACAGTCCCCTACCAGTCTGGATATAGTAATAATAATAATGGTGGTATTTGTTAAGCGCTTACTACGTGCCCAGCACCGTTCTAAGCGCCGGGGGAGGTACGGGGGATCCCACGTGGGGCTCACGGTTAATCCCCATTTTACAGATGAGGGAACTGAGGCCCAGAGAAGTGAAGCGACTCGCCCGCAGTCCCACAGCTGACGAGTGGCAGAGCCGGGAGTCGAACTCATGACCTCTGACTCCGAAGCCCAGGCTCTCTTCCACTGAGCTACGCTGCTTCCCCAATAAAAAGGACTCACCGTGACACACCTTGGACATATGTGGCCAGATAGCTTTCATTCGCTATATAATAATAACGATGGTATTTGTTAAGCGCTTACTATGTGCCGAGCACTGTTCTAAGCACTGGAGTAGATACAAGGTGATCAATCAGGTTGTCCCACGTGGGGCTCACAGTCTCAATCCCCACTGAGGTAACTGAGGCACAGAGAAGTTAAATGACTCTCCCAAAGTCACGCCGCTGACTGTGAGCCCATTAGTGAGCAGGGATTGTCTCATCTGTTGCCTAATTGTCCATTCCAAGCGCTTAGTAGAGTGCTCTGCACTTAACAGGCGCTCAAGAAATACTATTGAATGAGTGGAAAGAGCACGGGCTTGGGGGTCAGAGGTCATGAGTTCGAATCCCGGCTCTGCCACTCGTCAGCTGTGTGACTGTGGGCAAGTCACTTCACTTCTCTGGGCCTCAGTGACCTCATCTGAAAAATGGGGATTAACCGTGAGCCTCACGTGGGACGACCTGATGACCCTGTATCTACCCCAGCGCTTAGAACAGTGCTCTGCACGTAGTAAGCGCTTAACAAATACCAACATTATTATTATTATTATTGTTATGACAAGTGGCAGAGCAGGATTAGCACCCACGACTTCTGACTCCCCAGCCCGCGCTGTTTCCGCTGAGCCAGCGGCTTCTCAAATTTCTTTGTGCTTGTATTTTTTTTTTTTATGGTATTTGTTGGGTGCTCAGTAGGTGCCAAGCCCTGTACTAAGGTCTGGGGGGAGATACAAGATAATGGGTAGGTACAAGATATTTTGATATCAGGTGTTTATTTTCCTCAAGTGTGATTATAATGTCTTCCACACTGTGTGGAAGAGTAAAGAGTGAGCCTTGCTTCCTTGTTCCACTTGTTAATGATAGTGGCAATTTGGGGGACGCCTTGGAGATAATATGTATCCGTATGTCACCTAGAGATTGATTAAAATCACAGGGTCACCGTCCTAAGTATTAGGTGAAAGCGTTTGTTTTAGGCAGATTTGTCGCATCCTTTTGTTCCCACAAGAATTCGGATTTCATTTTCTCTAAAGGACAACAGCTAGAGATCTCTAGAGGTCTCTTTTCCTTTTTTTGGCACTTCCTGGCTCATCGGAAAGAGCACGGGCTTCGGAGTCAGAGGTCATGGGTTCGAATCCCAGCTCCGCCACGTGTCAGCCGGGTGACTGTGGGCGAGTCACTTCACTTCTCTGGGCCTCAGTTCCCTCATCTGTAAAATGGGGATGAAGACCGGGAGCCCCACGTGGGACCACCTGATTCCCCTGTGTCTACCCCAGCGCTTAGAACGGTGCTCTGCACGTAGTAAGCGCTTAACAAAATACCAACGTTATTATTATCATTTATTTGCACAGAATAGGGAAGATCGTTTGCTGAGAATAATAAATTGCTACTGCCATTATCTTGAATTCCACCATAGGAACTAGTTATAGGAAAGTGGCCCCACTTCTCCTATCTCCCACGCCCTTCTGCATCGCCCCGATCTGCTCCCTTTTATTCATCCCCCATCCCAGCCCCACAGCACTTAACGTATATATCTGTAATCTGATTTATTTAGACCGGTGTCGGTCTCCCCTCCTCTAGACCGTGACCTTATTGTGGGAAGGGAATGTCACTGTTGACTTCTGCACTGTACTTTCCCAAGAACTTAGTACGGCGCCCTGCCCACGGCAAGTGCTCAATAAACACGTTTGTTTGAATGAATGAGGAAGGGAGTGGCTCACTTCGAGAGTAGCTCACTTGGAGTTAAAGCTTCGTACGAAATGAGAGAGCTGAGGAGGCGAAAGGGGAAACCACGCCAGGCGGGACCGACGTTAAGCACACGAGACAACCCTTCCGTGTATCCGGTGTGGCCAGGATCGTGAATCCCGCGGTCACCTTTCCAGCTACGCATGTGCTCGGAGGTGAACTTCGCTCTCGGTGGTCAATCTATCCATCAGCCGGTGGTATTTATAGAGCGCCTATTGCGTGCGGAGCACTGTACTAATTGCTTGGGAGAGTACAATATAAAAAGAGTTGGCAGACGTGTTCTCTGCCCACAGGTTTATAGTCTATAGGCGATGTCTCCTTGGAATAATCCCACGGCACGAACGTATATATAAATATATGTAATTTGTATTTATTTATATATGTATATTAATTCATTCAATCGTATCTATTGAGCGCTTACTGCGTGCAGAACACCGTGTTAAGGGCTTGGAAAGTATAGTATGTATATTAATGGCTGTCTCCTCCTTTCGACTGTGAACTCACTGGGGAAAGGGAACGTGTGAGTTTGTTGTTGCGTTGTACTCTCCCAAGCGCTTAGTACGGTGCTTTGCGCGGCGTAAGTGCTCAGTAAGTACGACTGAATGAATAAATGGATAGGAAGGCCCCCTATCAATCACTCAGAGGTACTTACTATGCGCAGGGCACTGTATTAAGTGACTGGGAGAGGACAATGCAACGGAATTAGCAGACACATTCCCTGCCCATATGAGTTGACAGTCTAGAGAGGGGAGCAAGGCGTTAATCTCGATAAATAATCTATAATATGTAATTTAAAGCTGTGGACATAAGTGCTGTGGGGTTAGGGGTGGGGCAAATGTCAACTGTCCCAAAGGTCACAGATCCAAGTACATAGACGACAGAGAAGAGAGGGCCAGCCTGGAAAAAGAGGATCTAATCAGGGAAGGCCTCTCGGAAGAGATGTGACTTTAATGCTTGGAAGATGGGGAGAGTGGAAAATGCTACAATCCTGTTTTTCCATTCTCCCTCTCGCTCCCTTTGGTTTTGAGGATTTCTCTGTCTCCCCCATTAAACCGGAAACTTGTTTTTCACTTCTTTCGAACTCTCCCAAGCTCCTAGTAGTGATCTGCACACCGCTGACGCCGTGTCCAACCTCATTACCTTGTATCAAGTACAGCACCTGACACATAGTGAGCACTTTACCGCAGTTATCTTTATCATGACGCTCCTAAGATTTTTGTCCGTATGGACAAGCGGGAATAGAAAGATGGACGCGGGAACCTGTGGCTTGCCCTCGGGTCGATTCTCGCAGAGTCGACGGTTTGTCGCATGCAGAGTCCGTCTCTGTTTTCAAACCTGCCTCTCGGCGTCCCAGCCGTGAAGCCTTAACAGACATTCATATAAATAATTGAATTACAGATATGTACACAAATGCCGTGGGGCCGGGAGGGGGAACGAATAAAGGGAGCAAAGGGATGCAGAAGAGAGTTGAAGAAAAGGAAAAGAGGGCAGGAGATGCACCTTCAATAATGCTTTGGCGGGGGGGGGGGAGGATAATTGCCTGTCAGATATGAGGACGGAGGGCGTTCCGGGCCGGTGGCAGGGTACGGGCGAGAGGCCGGCAGCCAGATAGACTAGATGGAGGCACAGTGAGAAGCTCAGCATTTAGAGGAGCATTTAGAGAAGCAGCTTGGCTCAGTGGAAAGAGCCCCGGCTTGGGAGTCAGAGGTCACGGGTTCGAGTCCCGGCTCTGCCACTCGTCAGCTGCGGGACCGTGGGCAAGTCACTTCGCTTCTCTGGGCCTCAGTTACCTCACCTGGAAAATGGGGATTAACCGTGCGCCTCACGTGGGGCGACCCGATGGCCCTGTATCTACCCCAGCGCTTAGAACAGTGCTCTGCACATAGTAAGCGCTTAACAGATACCAACATTAGTATTATTATTAGGAGCAAACTGTGCACGCTGGGTTGTAGTGGGACAGCAGGGAGGAGAGGTAGGAGGAGGTAAGATGCCAATGGTGAGGAGTTTCTTTTTGGTGGGGAGGTGGATGGGCAACCACTGGAGGTTCTTGAGTAGTAGGGAAGCAGCGTGACCTAACAGACAGAGCACGGCCCTGGATTCTAATCCTGATGCCCCCCTCCTTGTCCGCTGGGTAAATCACGGTGCTGGGTAAGTCACTTCACTTCTCTGTGCCTCACCTGTGAAATAGCGATCAAGATCGTGAACCCTATGTGGGACAGGGACTGTGCCTATCCCAACTTGCTCGTATCCATCCCACAGTGCTTGGTGCATAACAAGAGCTTAACCAATATCACGGCGATTAATGTGAACTTCTGAGGTAGTTCGATTGCAACATTTTGGCCTATCAAACTCACATTCTAAAAACTGTAGAGAGTAGGAGCACATATTTATGAAGTGCAAGTAAAGGAACCTTCAATAGTTACTGTCCCGACACAGAGATTAAAACATTCAGAAGAATGAAACGAAAAGGAACGAAATAATAGGGATCCGGGATGAAGATGCCCTTGGGAAAATATCCAAAGGAGGAGAACGCTGCTGAACTCCGGAATGTTTATCCTGAAAGATAGGTTTCTAGCTGGTTTATTCTTCGAATTATCCGCCTTTGCACTGCTTCGGGTAAGAATTCGGAGGAAGGGGAGCAAGACGCGGTGATGGACTGCACATGGGAGGTGAATTAAAGGAACTTCAGACTGGCTCCAAACTTATGAGCTGGGAAGAAAGAATACGTGCCGTGCTTTTGACAGCGACGGAAAAGTTATGAGGAGGAAAAAGGCTTTGGAAAGGAGATGTTAAATTTGAGGTAGTGGCAACACATCCAGATGGAGATAGAAAATGACTAAAAAGAAGATAAGAGGCAGGAAGTACTGATTTGGAGATGTCATCCACAGAGGCAGTAGTTACAACGAATAGCATATTGACTCTGCTGGATAACTGCCCCACCCTGATTTTTGAGGAGGAAATAAAAGCTCAATTTTCATTCATTCTTTCATTGAGCGCTCACTATGTGCAGAGCACTGTACTAAGCGCTTGGAATGGACGAATCGGTAATTTTGAGACCACATAATTCTTAGGAGTGGTAACCCTGAGCAGAAGGGAAGCACCATGGTCTCGTGGATAGAGCACGGGCCTTGGGAGTCAGAGGACGTGAGTTCTAATCCCAGCTCTGCCCGTGTCTGCCGTGTGACCTTGGGCAAGTCACTTCACTCTTCTGTGTCCCAGTTACCTCTACTGGAAAACGGAGATTAAGACTGTGAGCCCCACGTGGAACGGGGACTGTTTTCAACCTGATTATCTTGTATCCGCCCCGGCGTTTGGAACAGCGCTTGGCACATAGGAAGCTCTTAACAAGTACCACCGGAGGAGGAGGAGGAGACAGAGAGAGTGGATAGAGCCTGGGCCTGAGAGTCAGGAGGTCCTGGGTTCTAATCCCAGCTCCACCACTTGTCTGCTGTGTGACCTTGAGCAAGTCACTTCACTCTCTGTACCTCGGTTACTTCAACTGTGAAAGGGCTTGAAACTGTGAGACCTAGATGGAACAGGGCCTGCGTCCAACCTGATCAGCTTGCTTCCCCCAACGCTTAGAACAGTGATTAACACATAGTAAGCGCTTAACGAATACCTTTTTTTTTTTTAATTGAACCCTGTCGGGACTGAAAGCTTGTTGTGGACAGGGAATGTGTCTGTTTATTGGTATATTGTGATAATAATGATAACGTTGGTATTTGTTAAGCGCTTACGATGTGCAGAGCACCGTTCTAAGCGCTGGGGTAGATACAGGGCATTCAGGTTGTCCCACGTGAGGCTCACAGTTAATCCCCATTTTACAGATGAGGGAACTGAGGCACAGAGAAGTGAAGTGACTCGCCCACAGTCACACAGCTGACGAGTGGCAGAGCCGGGAGTCGAACCCATGACCTCCGACTCCGAAGCCCAGGCTCTTTCCACTGAGCCACGCTGCTATCGTACTCTCCCAAGCGCTTAGTACAGTGCTGTGCACACGGTGAGCTCTGAATAATTAGGATTGGATGGACGGAAGAGTCGGTTTAGGCTGCAGGTTTGAGGTTTTCTTAGTGCCGCAGTAAATAGACCTATCCATTCCGTACTTTTATCAATCTCTGCAAATAATTCGGAGGATCGATTTGTGGAAATCTCATGGATCGCTACAACTGAAATAGAGATTTTTACAGTTGCCAATAGCAAAGTATCATATTATGACCTCTCTGAAGTTCCTGCTTAGCTGACTTAATTGTCATCTAGATAACCGCTTTAAAGGAACCTGTGTTTCCTCCTCCTCTTCTGTTTTCTTTTCTTTCTCCTTCTCCTCCTCCTTATTATCAATATTTACATAGCGCAGAGCACTGTTTTAGGTACTTGGCAACCTACGATAAAAACAGAAAACCAGGGGCCTACCCAGAGGAGTTTACAAGCTAATGGATCTGGGCTTCGTACATTAAGAGGAGCATTAAGTGAAGTGCAGCGGTGAACTAGAAAAATCAGCTGAAAAATCAGCTGACCGTAGCTATAGACTGAAGCAGCATAGCCGAGTGGAAAGACCACTGGCCTGGGAATCAGGGATCCTGCGTTCTAATCCTGGCTCTGTCGCTCACCTGCTGTATGACCTTGGGCCAGTCACTTCACTTCTCTGTGCCTCAGTTCCCTCATCTGGAAAGTGGGGATTCAATTTCTCATTCATTCATTCATTCAGCTGTATCTACTGAGCGCTTACCGTGTGCAAAGCACTGCATCGAGCGCTGGGGGAGTACAATTTAACGATAAACAGACACGTACCTGTATGGGACCCGATGACCTTGTACTTATCTCAGCGCTTAGGACAGTGCTTGGCACCAAGTAAGTGCTTAGGAAATGCCATATTTATTATTACCTTTAGCTAACCGTCTCACAGCACGTGGCAAAAGACTTTGGTAGACTGACTAGACAGTATAGACGATTCAATACAACCTCCCCCCACTATTAGACTACTAGAAAAAACAAAGGGAAAACATGATTTTCCACCCTAATGGGGAAGCAGGCAGCTCGGCACCTCAGTCTGCACCAGAGATCTACGAAGAACTGTAATAATAATAATGTTGGTATTTGTTAAGCGCTTACTATGTGCAGAGCACCGTTCTAAGCGCTGGGGTAGACACAAGGGAATCAGGTTGTCCCTCGTGGGGCTCACGGTCTTCATCCCTATTTTACAGATGAGGGAACTGAGGCCCAGAGAAGTGAAGTGACTTGCCCACAGTCACACAGCTGACAAGTGGCAGGGCCGGGATTCGAACCCATGACTTCTGACTCCAAAGCCCGGGCTCTTTCCACTGAGCCACGCTGATTCATTCATTCATTCATTCTTATTGAGCGCCTACTGTGTGGAGAGCACTGTACTAAGCGCTTGGACAGTACAATTGGGCAACGGAGAGAGACAATCCCTCCCGAACAACTTAATTATATTAATCTACAGGAACTTGGGGGATTTTACAGCAATAATGTACAAATTAGGAGTGTGGCTCCATTAGGATATAATAATGATGGTATTTGTTAAGCGCTTACTATGTGCAAAGCACTGTTCTAAGCACCGGGGAGGATACAAGATGATTAGGTTGTCCCACGTGGGGCTCACAGTCTTAATCCCCATTTTACAGATGAGGTAATTGAGGCACAGAGAAGAGAAGTGACTTGCCCCAAGTCACACAGCTGACAAGTGGAGGAGCAGGGTTTAGAACCCATGATTTCTGACTCCCAAGCCCGTACTCTAAACTCCCAGTGGTCAATTGGCCCCAAGATGAATATGTCTTAGAAAAACATCAATCATCTTAAAATTAATGTGTTCTACATTATGCTTTCACTAGACAGACCAGATTGTTCGGCTATCAGATTCGATCAGTCAGTCAGTTGTATGTACTGAGTGCTTACCGTGCACTGAACACTGTACCAAGCGCTCTGAAGCGTGCGGTATAACAGTCGGTGGACACATTCCTCATCCACAATGAGCTTATGACACTGTACTAAGCGTTCGGAAGAGTGCGGTATAACAGAGTCGGTAGACACATTCCTTATCCACAGTGAGCTTATGGTCTAGAGGGGGACAGACATTAATATAAATAATTTAAAAACCAAACAAATGGGGGGGGACCTATTGAAGTGTAAAGGTGGTAGGTTCAGAATGTAAAAGAACCACTTCTTCTAGACTTTAAGCTCTGTGTGGGCAGGGAACACGTCTACCAACTCTCCTATATCGTCCTCTCCCAAGCACTTTGCACAGTGCTCTCCACATAGGAATCGCTCCGTAAGTACGACTGATTTATCGACACTGATGTAAAATGGTCATCGGGGTGAGCCACACCATACAACGCTTTCGTACCTATCTGTGATTGATTTCAACGTATGTTTCCCCCGCCTCAGAGCGTAAGCTCCCCGTGGGCAGGGAGAACGTCTGCCAACTCTGTCGCCTTGTACTTCCGCAAGGGCTGAGTTCAGTGCTCCGCCCACGGCGACCGTTCAATCAATCCCGTGGATCGACTGATCGACGAGTGCTCAGGTGATGCAGCAGGGCTGATGTGGCAAGTGGAAATCAGGTGGAGAGATTAGAAATTCAATGGGGAAAGGCCTCAGCTTTTGAAGACGAGGAGGTGGTAGAAGGACATAGCGAAGACCAACCTGGGGCTTGGTCTCCGCTGATAGTAGCCCTTAGGAGCGCGTGGCGGGAAACACGTCCATACGCTGTCAGATCAGTCAATCAGTGCTATTTATTGAGCGTTTACCGTGTGGGGAGAACAGTAGGGTTGGTAGACACGATCCCAGCCCTCAAAGAGTTTACAGTTTAGTGGAAAGCCGCGTTACCTCCATCTTGTCTATCCCGCCGCCGACCTCTCGCCCACGCCATGCCGCTGGCCTGGAACGCCCTCCCTCCTCGTCTCCAACGGACAAGACTCCCCCCGTTTCAAAACGTTACTGAAGGCACATCTACTCCAAGAGGCCTTTCCCAACTAAGCTCTCTTTTCCTCTTCTCCCACTCCCTTCTGCATCATTCTGATTTGCTCCCGTGAGACGACCTGATTACCCTGTATCTCCCCCAGCTCTTAGAACAGTGCTCTGCACACAGTAAGCGCTTCCAACTACCAACATTATTGTCATTATTCTCCCCCTGCCCCAAGCCCCTGTGAACTTATGTACGTGTCTGTCATTTATTTATTTATATAAATGTCTCTCTCCCCGTCTAGACTGTAAGCTCATCGTGGGCAGGCGATGTGTCTGCTTATCGTTGTACTGTCCTCTCCCAAGCGTTTAGCACGCGGCTCCGCAAACAGTAAGCGCTCAGTAGAGCCTCACGTCTCGGCCTCCTCCCGCACCTCCAAACCCACTCCAAATGACAGGATCAAGGTGTGCCCATCTTTTCTGAGGGAAGACTGTCATTATGATGGATAGCTGTCGCGTGAAGGTGAAAAGGATTGATTTCTCTGCACTGGTTTCACAGGGTCTCTCTTAATATAGTCTCTCTGTCCTCCTAAACAGTGTTTTCAGGAAACAACCCAGAACATTTATTTTAAAAAAACCCACGTTTTCTGGGGCTCTTGATGCCTCAGCTTTTCTTCCAAGGACAGATTTTCCTGATCCCTACAAGCTACAAAGTATTCACTTTGAACAGTAAGCAAACACTTGACCAGAGTACGGTTGATCTTCCTGGAATGTCACAGGGACGTTTGGTAATGATCCATTCCGCCCCTCACCTTCCCCCAAGGAAAAAAAAAACATGTTTTCTGGGGCTCTCATTGCTTCGGCCTTTCTTCCAAGGACACGTTTTCCTGCTCCGTAAAAGCTCCAAAGTATTCACTTTTGAACAGAAGGCAAACACTTGACCAATGTATAGTAGACCTTCCTGGAACATCAGAGTAACAGTTGATAATAGCCCATTCCAAACCAAACAAGGGAATTTCTATTTCTCATTTTAAAGAAAAATAGAAAAATGTGTATATCTCTATACGTAGTATATATGTTTATTTAAAACCGTAACGGCACTTTATCACGGAGATTATATCTACATACATATATATACAATAGTATATATTATAATGTGATGAATTTAGGTTAACGCTTAAGACCCGCTACTAGCAAGAGCACGGGGTTGGGAGTCAGAGGATGTGGGTTCTAATCCCAGCTCTGCCGCTTGTCTGCTGTGTGACCTTGGGCAACTCTTTTAACCTCTCTGTGCCTCAGTTACCTCATCTCTAAAATGGGGATTGAGACTGGGAGCCCCACGAGGGACAGGGACTGTGTCTAACCTGATTACCCGAGGTCACTGAGGTAAAGAAGAAGCAGAGTGGCTCAGCGGAAAGAGCCCGGGCTTGGGAGTCAGAGGTCATGGCTTCGAATCCCGGCTCTGCCACTTGTCAGCTGTGGGACTGTGGGCAAGTCGCTTCACTTCTCCGTGCCTCAGTTAGCTCATCTGAAAATGGGGACAAAGACTGTGAGCCCCACGTGGGACAACCTGACGACCCGGTATCTACCCCAGCGCTTAGAACAGTGCTCTGCACATAGGAAGCGCTTAACAAATACCAACATTATTATTAAAGAGAAGTGAGGTGATTTGCCCGAGTCACACAGCAGAGAATTGGCGGAGCCAGGATCGGAACCCAAGTCCTCTGCCTCCCAAGCCCATGCTCTCGCCACTAGGCCATGCTGCTTCTCTTTGGTTAATGTGTCCCTGTCGCCTCTCAACACTAATCGAGATTATATTGGTACGAGAGAATTCTACTCCTGGCTCACTGTCGAGCCAGAAATGCGGTCAGGTCATTATCTCATTGTAACCAGGCTCCCAAAATAACCCGATATGTTTATGAAATTCCGCCACTGCATTTGGAGGCGTATCACGGGAAACGATTCCTACCCGACTCTTACTACTGTTTCGAAATAAATGCACTGCTTGGATTATGCACATTTTGTGTGCTGCAAGCGGGCTCGAGGATGGAAAATTTGAAATGTTTTCTTTCGGATCCAGTGCACCCCGACGGTCATTTACCGCTATGGGGAATGGGGTGCGGCGTGTTTCTGACCGCGGAGTCACGGGGGCCGTCTCCTCAGACAAACCGCTCGCGGGACACGTCACCCCCCCCCTCGAAAATCTCCAGTGGTTGCCCGTCCACCTCTGTATCAGACAAAAATTCCTCACCATTGGCTTTAATAATAATGCTAATAATAACGTTGGTATTTGTTAAGCGCTTACCATGTGCAGAGCACTGTTCTAAGCGCTGGGGGAGATCCAGGGTCATCAGGTTGTCCCGCGTGAGGCTCACGGTTAATCCCCATTTTCCAGTTGAGGTAACTGAGGCACAGAGAAGTGAATAATAATAATGCTAATAATAATGTTGGTATTTGTTAAGCGCTTACTATGTGCAGAGCACTGTTCTAAGCGCTGGGGCAGGTGCAGGGTCATCAGGTTGTCCCACGTGAGGCTCACGGTTAATCCCCATTTTCCAGATGGGGTAACTGAGGCACAGAGAAGTGAAGTGACTCGCCCAGTCACACAGCCGACAAGTGGCAGAGCCGGAAGTCGAACTCATGACCTCTGACTCCGGAAGCCAGGCTCTTTCCACTGAGCCACGCTGCTTCAAATCTCTCCATCACCTCACCCCCTCCCCTCCCACCTCACCTTGCTTTTCTCCTTCTACAACCTAGCCCGCGCACTTGGCTGCTCTAGTGCTAATCTTGGGCTTGGGAGTCAGAGGTCATGGGTTCGAATGTCCGCTCTGCCACTTGTCAGCTGTGGGACTGTGGGCAAGTCGCTTCACTTCTCTGGGCCTCAGTTGCCTCATCTGTAAAATGGGAACTGAGCCTCACGTGGGACAACCTGATGACCCCGTATCTACCCCGGTGCTTAGAACAGTGCTCTGCACAGAGTAAGCGCTTAAAATATACCAACATTGTTATTATTATCATTGTCACTGTGCCTTGATCTTGCCCGTCTCACCGCTGACCCCTTGCCCACGTCCTGCCTCTGGCCTGGGACGCCCTCCTTCCTCAAATCCGACAGACAATCACTCTCCCTGGCTCCAAAGCCTTCGTGAAGGCCCGTCTCCTCCAAGAGGCCTTCCCGGACTGAGCCCCCCTTTTCCTCATCTCGCACTCCCTTCTGGCTTGCTCCCTTTGCTCTTCCTCTTCCCGTTCCCAGCCCCACAGCACCTATGTCCATATCTGTCATATCTGCAGTTTTATTTCTTTGGATTGATATCTCTCTCCCCTCGGCTAAACAGAGGGCTCGTTGTGGGCAGGGATTGTCACTGCTTATTGCCGTACTGTAATAATAATAATGTTGGTATTCGTTAAGCGCCTACTATGTGCCGAGCACTGTTCTAAGCGCTGGGGTCGACACAAGGGAATCAGGTTGTCCCACGTGGCGCTCACAGTACAGTGCTCCGCGCACAGTAAGGGCTTAGTAAATACAATCTGTGGCTCAGTGGAAAGGGCACGGGCTTGATAATAGTCCATTCCAAACCAAACAAGGGAATTTCTATTTCTCATTTTAAAGAAAAATAGAAAAATGTGTATATCTCTATATGTAGTATATATTTTTATTTAAAACCATAACGGTACCTTATCACGGAGATTATATCTACATGCATATCTATATAATAGTATATATTATAACGTTATGAATTTAGGTTAACTTCTCTGTGCCTCAGTTACCTCATCTGGAAAATGGGGATTAACCGCGAGCCTCACGTGGGACAACCTGATGACCCTGTATCTCCCCCAGCGCTTAGAACAGTGCTCTGCACATAGTAAGCGCTGAACAAATACCAACATCGTTATTATTATTATTATTATTACAATTGAATGTCTGAATGAAGGCCAAGTCACCTCCCACCCCTTCTGCACAGCCTTAGAAAAAAGCCGCAGCTGCCAGGAGGCCTTCCCTGATTAACCCAAGAAGCTGCATGGCCTGGTAGGAAGACCACAGGACTGGGAGTCGGGAGACCTGAGTTCTAATCCTGGATCCGCCTCTCGTCTGCGGTGTGACCTTAGGCGTCTCATAACTTATCTGTGTCTCAGTTTCCTCATCTGTAGAAGGGGAATAAATAATACCTGTTCTCCCTCCCCTTTAGCCTGTGAGCCTTATCTAGGATAGGGACTGTGTTTGATCTGATGATCCTGGATTTACTCCAGGACTTGATAAATACAAATTGGCTACCATAATAACGATAATAATAGCATTCACATCTGTCTCCCCCTCAGGAGAATAAGCTCGTTGTGGGCGAGGAATGTGCCTGTTCATTGTAATATTCTACTCTCCCAAGCGCTCGGTGGAAAGAGTCATGAGTTCGAATCCCGGCTCTGCCCCTCGTCAGCTGTGTGACTGTGGGCAAGTCACTTCACTTCTCCGGGCCTCGGTTACCTCATCTGGAAAACGGGGATGAAGACTGTGAGCCCCACGTGGGACATCCTGATTCCCCTGTGTCTACCCCAGCGCTGAGAACAGTGCTCGGCACATAGTCAGCGCTTAACAATTACCAACATTATTATTATTAAAGAGCACAGGCTTGGGAGTCAGAGGTCACGCTTTTGAATCCCGACTCTGCCACTCGTCAGCTGTGTGACTGTGGGCGAGTCACTTCACTTCTCTGGGCCTCAGTGACCTCATCTGGAAAATGGGGATTAACCGTGAGCCTCACGCGGGACAACCTGATGACCCTGGATCTCCCCCAGCGCTTAGAACAGTGCTCGGCACGTAGTAAGCGCTTAACAAATACCGACATTATTGTTACTCCGCACACGGTAAGGCTTGGTAAATATGCCTGAAGGAATGAACGACGATCACAAACGATAACCTCAACTTTCCTGGTCCGAGGAGTCTGCTGGCCATCTCACCACTCTCATGTAAGTGTCTGAGTATTTGTTCGCTGAATTGTTTACCCACCTGGGTACATTATTTACAATCAATTATCTCTGTCTCCACTCACCCTCTGTAACCATTGTATTCCTAACTGCCTATTTATGACGCTTATTCTTCATTCAGGCCTATTTATTGAGCACTTACTGTGGGCAGAGCTTATCTTCTTTATGAAACTGTTAAGCTCCCAAGGAGCAGAGTTCTGATCTTTAACTTCTTCTGCCTCTCGGAACACCTTATACCCTGTTCTTCATCCTAGTAAGTGACTAGTGGATAACACACGGGCCTTGGAGTCAGAAAGGACCTGGGTTCTAATCCCGGCTCCTTCACTCGTCTGCCGCGTGACCTCGGACAAGTCACGTCACTTCTCCGTGCCTCAGTCGTCTCGTCTGCAAAATGGGGATTAAAACTGTGAGCCCCCATGTGGGGCAAGGACTGTGTCCAACTCGATTAACTTGTACCGACCCCGGGGCTTAGTACAGTGCCAGGCCCATAGGAAGCGCTTAACCAATACCATTAAAAAAAGTGGCCAATCAATTTTATTACTGCTGCTGTTCCTGCTTCTGATGATGATAAAGATGATGACGATGGCTCGGAGATCTGAAACCGGATTTAGGAGACTCTCCGTCCCCTTCCGAACCTCGTGTCGATCCCAGCGCTTAGTATAGTGGTCATGGGTTCGAATCCCGGCTCTGCCACTTGTCAGCTGTGTGACTGTGGGCAAGTCACTTCACTTCTCTGGGCCTCAGTGACCTCATCTGTAAAATGGGGATTAGGACTGTGAGCCCCACGTGGGACGACCTGATTCCCCTGTGTCTACCCCAGTGCTTAGAACAGTGCTCTGCACATAGTAAGCGCTTAACAAATACCAACATTATTATTATTATTATTATTATTATTATAGTGCCTGGCGCGTAGTAAGCGCTTAACAAATACCACAGTTATTATTATTAGAGTGAGTGGGGCGTTTTAATTCCAACTTTTGCCCCAAGCCAATGGTAACTGGGGCAGAAGGGGGTGACTGGATTTTATTTTCTGTAACCTCAGAATCCTGGTAATGAATCAGGATGAGAACAGAAGTGCCCATATGCACAACCAGTCCGTCAATCAATGGACTTCACTGAGTGCTCGCTGTGTGCAAAGGAGTCTTAATCCCCATTTTATAGATGCAGGAACTGAGGCCCAGACAAGTGAAGTGACTTGCCAAAGGTCACACAGCAGACAAGGGCCAGAGCCGAGGTTAGAACCCTGGTCCTTCTGACTCCCAGGCCCCTCCTCTATCCACTAGCAGGATTCCCCAGACCTGCTGCCGGGTGGGGAATTGAAAGAGGAAAACTGTTAAGTGTGGAAGCAGAATGCTTTTTAAGAAACACAGTGACCTACTGTGAAGAGCCCAGAGCTGGGAGTCAGGAGCCCTGAGTTCTAATCCTGGCTCTGCCACTTGCCTGCTGGGTGACCTTGGATGAGTCAGTTAACTTCTCTGTACCTCAGCTTCCTCATCTTAAAAGCAGGAAGAAGATGGCCTTTCTCCCTCCCCTTTAGACTGTGAGCTCCATGTGAGAAGGACAGAGAATGGGTCCAGCCTTCTTCACTGTATCTACTCCAGCATTTAGCATAATGCTTGGCACATAGCGATTGCTTAACAAATGCTATAGCGATGATTTAAAGAGATGGTGAAGCACAGTCTCGAACAGTGCAACCTAGCAGTGGATGAGTGGGAGATTTCTTCTGCAAAAAGACCAGCCTGGAAGATAGTAGTCGGCCGAATCCCGGCTTTGCCACTTGTCAGCCGTGTGACTGTGGGCGAGTCACTGAACTTCTCTGTACCTCAGTTCCCTCATCTGGAAAATGGGGATTAAGACTGTGAGCCCCACGTGGGACAACCTGATTCCCCTGCGTCGACCCCAGCGCTTAGAACAGTGCTCTGCACATAGTAAGCGCTTAACAAATACCAACATTATTAAGAAATGTTGCCTTCCCTGATAGAAATAATAATAAGAATTGTGGTATTTGTTAAGTGCTTATCATGTGTCAAGATAATCAGGCCGGATGCCACCCCATCCCACGTGGAGCTCACAGCCTTAATCTCCATTTTACAGATGAGATAACTGGAGCACAGAGAAGTGAAGTGACTTGCCCAAGGTCACGCAGTAGACGGGAGGCAGAGCCGGGATTAGAATCCATGACCTCTGACTCGCAGGCCCACGCTCTTTCCACTAGGCCAGGCTGCTTCTCTGTGCACAGTCTTCTCAAAGATGCTTTCCACAGATACCTGCGTGCGGGATTAGCTGCTCACCATCAGCAGGTCATCTTTGCAGATGGACCTCACTCCCTCTGTGTTAACGCGCTTGCCCACACGTGTGGTGTGGTGTGTGCACGCGTGCTGGAAATCAGGCTGTAGCTCGCTGCGTTGTGCTCAGTCTCCACAGAGCCTCATACGGATCTTGCTTTTTAATAATAATAATTATGGTATTTGTTAAGCTCTTACTATGTGCAGAGCACTGTTCTAAGCGCTGGCGTAGACACAGGGGAATCAGGTCGTCCCACGTGGGGCTCACGTTTTCTAATCCCCATTTTTACAGATGAGGTAACTGAGGCCCAGAGAAGTTAAGTGACACAGGTCACACGGCAGACAAGTGGCGGAGTCGGGATTAGAACCCATGACCTCTGACTCCCAAGCCCGTGCTCTTTCCACGGAGCCACGCTGCTTCAGTCTATCGTCTCTACTGTACTGTACTCTCCCCAGGGCTTAATCCAGTGCTCTGCACCCAGAAAGTGCTCAGTCAATACCACCGATGATTGACCCTTTTAGGTGTAATTGAGAGTTATCACATTTCTTCCCCGCAGGTAAATATTTTCGTAATTCAAACTCTGTAGGAACGAAGGGGCTCCCCGATCACTTCCCGAGAAGACACCGAGATATTGTTGAAAAGGCAAAAGTAGAGCCCTAAAATGGAAATATCTGGCGAGCTGTTCCTACAGTTAATACTTTTACGTCTGCTGGACTCTATATCATTACCCGTCGGGGCTTCACTTTTGTTTAGCTCCTAAATGTTATGTCTTCATAACAGACTATTGGTAGCAGCAATAACGGACAATACGAACAAGGAAAATAAGACCACTTAAGAGGAAAGTGTCAACTCCTGGGAGTGGATGTCAATGAATGAATATTCATTGTAATAAACATCTGTTACCTCTGAAAGTTGTTGCAGTAAATCTGTTTTAATAGGGTACAAAAAGCTGAGGATCACATCAACTCGGTTTTTTCCTTCAATTAATGTCTTCAAAACGGGCCTTCATTTCATTTTGACTTTCCGTCGTTAAATGCCACCCTTAAACCAAAGTGAAACTACTACTTTAGGACAACACAGGTTTCTTCTTCTCCCTCGGAATCTATTCTCCAACGCTTGAGTGTCTCGGAAATACATTTTTCAATTTCTACCTGTTTCTTTGCAGAACTGGGTTCGATTATTAATTTCAATCTCTGACAACCTTAGTCCTCTCAAGCTAGGACGTTTAATTTTGCAGCAACCTCTCCAGCTTAGTAAAATGGTTCCAGTTGCTGACAGATAGATTTCGGTGTTCTGTATGTGTCTCTTACTGATTACTCTATGCTCAGATAATTAATCAGTCTAGATAGTGTTTATGCCAGGTATTTTCTGTAGCACACCTAAGAGACAAATTGCCAGAATACTGGGAATTTTCCCCTGCTTACCTTTGCAAATAAACTTCCATTTCTCTTAACACCCCGTAGCTGAACACCCTGCAGTTGAAATGGTAATGAAACTTTGCCTTTTTTTTAAAGACGCCCAGAGAAATGTCAAGACTCTCACGAGCAATTGCTTATTACTTTGGGCCTTTTGCTTCCCCAAGACCAGGAAATATTCAATCACTTCCCGTTTATTTACAAATGCTTGAGAAGTAAAAAGGTTTATTGCAGAAAGCTGAGCATTCAAGCTAATTGAAACCATGGCTAGTTCATATAACTGAGAGTCTGGATAGCTCATTCATTCAGTTTGATTTATTGAGCACTTACTGTGTGCAAAGCACTGTGATAAACACTGGGTAGAGTACAATACAACAACAAACAGACATATTTCCTGCCCACAAGGAGCTTATGGTCCAGAGGGGGTCAGACATTAATATAAATAAATAAATAGGTAGATGAGTAAATTACAGATGTATACAGTTGCATACACAACTAAACACAATTAGGTTAGATTACACTTGTAATTTTGTTCACTTAACCAAATAATTTTTGGGGGGCAGGGCCGGCGGGAAGTTGGATAGGGTAGCTGATAGTTTCAGTTAAAAAAAACCGGATGGTTCAAGCAACGAATGTTGGGATGGTTTAATCAGTCCTTTTTCCCTTGGAGGTTAGCATTCGGAATATAATTAAAAGTGTATAAAATCCAGGAGCCTTATGATCTTAACAAGTACTCACTGAATCAAAAGACAGCACTGTGGTTCACATATTAAGCAACAAGCTGTCTTCAGAATTGAGGATGTGAGTTCTGTTTCCAGCTGTATCAATTAAATATTGAATAACTGGGTCCGCTTTAGACCATCACCCGCACACACACGCTCTGTGTCTCTCATAATAATGGTGGTATTTATTAAGCGCTTGCTATGGGCCAACGTAAGTGGATCAGACACAGCCTGACCCATGTGGGGCATAAGGTCTAAGTGGGGAAGAGAACAAGTTTCTTATCCACCTTCTCCCTCTCCTCCTCCCTTCTCCCCTTCTCTTCTTCCTCCTCCCCTCCTCCTCTCCTTCTGCCTCTCTTCTCCTCCTTCTCCTCCTTTTCTCCTCCTCTCCTCCTTCTCCTCTCTTCCTTCTCCCCTCCTCTTCCTCCTTCTCTTCTCCTCTCCACCTCTTCTCTCAGCGTGGCTCAGTAGAAAGAGCACGGGGCTTGGGAGTCAGAGGTCATGGGTTCTAATCCCGGCTCTGCCCCTTGTCAGCTGTGTGACTTTAGGTAAGTCTCTTAACTTCTCTGTGCCTCAGTTACCTCATCTGTAAAATGGGGATTAAGACTGTGAGCCCCACGTGGGTCAACCCCCACTTAGAACAGTGCTTTGCACATAGTAAATGCTTAACAAATGCAATCATCACTATTATTATCCCTGTTTTTAACAGATGAGGAGACTGAAGCACAAAAAAGTGAAATGACTTGCCCAGATTCACCCAATTAACACAGCAGACAAGTAGCCCAGATGCTATTAGATCCGGGTTTTCTGAGAACCAGGCCTGTGATCTTTCCATTAGAGCAAACTGCTTCTCTCTCTCTCTCTCTTTTTTTATGGTATTTGTTGAGGACTTACTATGTTCCAGGCACTCTGCTAAACACTGTAGAAGATGCAAGGTACTCAGGTTGGATATAGCCAATGTCCCACAAGGGGCTTACAGCCTTAATCCCCATTTTACAGATGAGGGAATTGAGGCTTAGAGAAGTGAAGTGACTTTCCCAAGGTCACACAGCAGACAAATGGCAGAGCAGGAATTAGAACCCAGATCCATCTGTCTCCCAGGTCTGTGCTGTATCCATTAGGCCTCACCGCTTCCCTCTTCTCCTTCTCCTCCCCCGTCGGACCCCCCCGATTTCGATGAACCAGGACAGACAGTCCAGAACCGTCCAGATTACACTGAGCGGGAAGGAAAATTGTTCGGAACAACCATAGCAACAATGATGAAAAGTCTGGGGAGCAAAGGAGAAGAGAAAGCTCTCTGGATAGGAATAATCAAGCAGGCAATCCAGTGTGAAGAGCACTCTACTAAGACACTTGGGAGAGAAAAATAGAGGTAGTAGACAAACTCTGCCCTCAAAGAGACTGTAATCTGGAAGGGGGAAGGGAAAGAGAGGCATTTGACCAGCAGAAAGAGTCCCCGGTGAGTGGGGGAGGGAAGATTGTTCCAGGGCCGGGATGGGAAGAGCTCCAGGTAGAAGAAAGGATCCTATTTGCAGCCTTTCTCCCAATCCACTCAGGTTAGACTTCAAACAGCTCTCACTTTAAGAACTCATTTCTCGGCCTTGGATTGGTTTCAGTGGTTGCAGGCTGTCTCAACCCTACCGGAGTTTCAGCTTTAGCTTCAAGCATTCCCATTTTTAGGTCAATCGATTCACCGGTATTTATTAGGCGCTCACTGTGAGCGGGGCAGGGTACTGAGCGCTTGGGAAAGAACGGTAGAGGCGGTAAACGTGATCCCTGCCCACGAGAAGTTTGCAGTCTACGGGGGAGACAGAGGTTGAAATAAAAATTCGTTTGGGGAACTAGTAGATGGCAGGATTCTGTATGTAAGTGCTGTGGGTGAGGACTAAGTGTTTAAGAGACACTTGGCCAAGTGCATGGATGACTCAGAAGAGAAGGCTGGAAAATGAGGACCTGGTCAATTATTGCTCTTTCTTTTCCTACTTAGACTGTGAGCCCCATGTGAGACAGAGACCGTCTCTCCCCTGACTAACCTTTAATAATAATAATAATAATAATAATGTTGGTATCTGTTAAAGGGCTTACTATGTGCAGAGCACTGTTCATTCATTCAATAGTATTTATTGAGAGCTTACTAAGTGCAGAGCACTGTACTAAGCACTTGGAATGGACAAATCGGTAACAGATAGAGACAGTCTCTGACCTTGGACGGACTCACGGTCTAGTCGGGGGAGACGGACAGACGAGAACTATGGTGATAAATAGAACCGAGGGGAAGAACATCTCGTTGAAACAATAGCAATAAATAGAATCAGGGTGATGTTCATCTCATTGAACAAAATAAATAGGGTGATGAAGATACATACAGTTGAGCGGACGAGTACAGTGCAAAGGGGAGCTCAGTCTGGGAAGGCCTCTTGGAGGAGGTGAGCTCTAAGGAGGGTTTTGAAGAGGGGAAGAGAATTAGTTTCCTCAGCTGCAAAATGGGGTTGAAAAATTGAAATAGCAATTCTCCCTCCCTCTTTGACCGTATGCCCCTCGTGGAACAGGGACTACTCTCCTCTTCATTAGGGCTAGAAGAGGGAGCGAACCCTGTAGTGCGAACAAGAGTTTGCACTTCTTTTCCTTTTGCTTTTCTTGCCTCACCTCTCTCTTCCTCCTCCGTCTAGACCCGCTGTTTCTCTGAGGGGATGGGACGGGAAAGGGGGAGGAGCAGAGGGAAAGGGGAGAGAAGAGGGTTTAGCTGCAGAGAGGTGAAGGGGGGGGGTAGAGGGAGCAGAGGGAAAAGGGGAGCTCAGTCTGGGAAGGCCTCTCGGAAGCGCTGGGGTAGATACAGGGTAACCAGGTTGTCCCCCGTGAGGGTCACAGTCTTAATCCCCATTTTCCAGATGAGGTCACTGAGCCACAGAGAAGTTAAGTGACTTGCCCAAGGTCACACAGCTGACAAGTGGCGGAGCCGGGATGAGAACCCTTGACCTCTAACTCCCAAACCAGGGCTCTTTCCACTGAGCCACGCTGCTTCCACCCCAGCACTTAGCAGAGTGCTTGACACAAAGCCAACGCTTAACAAACTACCGTAGAGAAAAAATACGATAAAGATCTAGTCTGAGGTTACATGTGCCTTTGATGTCCATGCCTTATCTTGTCTGCTTTCTTTTTTTTAACGGTGTTAAGCATTTACTATGTGTCAGGCACTGTACTGAGCTCTGAGGTAGATGCGCGCAAATTACTCGCGCTGAACACGGTCCATGTCCCACATGAGGCTCCTCACAGTCTTAAATTCCACTTTACAGATAAGGTAGAAGCACAGAGAAGTGAAGTGACTCGCCCAAGATCACACAGCAGACAAGTGGCAGAAACTGGATTACAACCCAGCTCCTTCTGACTCCCAGGCCCCTGCTCTAACCACTAGACCACACTACTTCTCCACACTTATATCTACCCCGGTGCTGAGAACAGCGCTTGATGCATAGCAAACACTCTACAAAATACTATAAAGAAAAACCATAAAGCTATGATCTGAGAGCGTGACGTGGCTCAGTGGAAAGAGCCCGGGCTTGGGAGTCAGAGTTCACGGGTTCGAATCCCGGCTCTGCCCCTCGTCAGCTGTGTGACTGTGGGCAAGTCACTTCACTTCTCTGGGCCTCAGTTCCCTCATCTGTAAAATGGGGATTAACTGTGAGCCTCACGTGGGGCAACCCGATGACCCTGTATCTACCCCAGCGCTTAGAACAGTGTTCTGCACATTGTAAGCGCTTAACAAATACCAACATTATTATTATTATTGTGTGACTTTGACATCCACACATTTTTGTGTATGCTCTGTTCCACTTGAGTTGAACGACATTAGTTTCTAACAGTCAGTCAATCCGTGGTATTTTTTGAGGATTTACGCTGTTACCGATTTGTACGTTCCAAGCGCTTAGTACAGTGCTCTGCACATAGTAAGCGCTCAATAAATACTATTGAATGAATGAATGAATATAAGGAGCACTGTAGTGAGTGCCCTGGAGAGTACAAGACAACTGAGTTAACACACTCTATCCCTGCTCATAAGGAGCTCACAGTCTAGACGGGGAGATGGACATTCATATAAAAAACGAATTTACAATCCATAAATCTTACCTTAAATACCAGAAATTGCTCCGTCAGAGGGTTGGTAATTCCCTTGTATTTGGTATAGCCCTATACTAACGAGATCTCTCTTTCAGAGTTAGGCAAGCTATAAGAACCAAATCAAGAAATCTCCAGTCCCCTCACGCTACGTAGTCAAACTTGCACAATACGAAATGTCAGTGAGGCTCATTTGCAACCTCAGCGACACATAAATATATTCATGTCATTATCTCTCCTAGAGGATCCTCGGTTTAAGCAAACTGTTAGCGATCAGCCAGAAGAAAAAGGCAAAGCTAGCCCAAAGTCCCAGGCATGTGAGTCTTTGGTTCAGTCTAATTCCGAGTTCTTGCTAAGCTCTTTGCATTTTAAAGGAGCAAAGTGCTACCCTTTGGGCGATGACTCTGAAAGGCTTGTTTTTTTTGGGGGGAGGGGGGGAAGGGAGACTGAATCCTCCACCCTTGAAGCTGCCTGTCCTGGGCATTCTGCAGGTAAAGACTGTAAACTTGCTGTGGGCAGGGAATGTGTCTCGATTAATAATGTTGGTATTTGTTGAGCGCTTACTATGTGCAGAGCACTGTTCTAAGCGCTGGGGTAGATACAGGGTAATCAGGTTGTCCCACGTGAGGCTCACAGTGAATCCCCATTTTACAGATGAGGGAACTGAGGCCCAGAGAAGTGAAGTGACTCGCCCACGGTCACACAGTTGACGAGTGGCAGAGCCGAGAGTCGAACCCATGACCTCTGACTCCGAAGCCCAGTCTCTTTCCACCGGGCCACGCTGCTTCCCTGATTAGACTGTAAGCCCGTCCTTGGGCAGGGATTGTCTCTATCTGTTGCCGAATTGTATATTCCAAGCGCTTAGTAGAGTGCTCCGCACAGAGTAAGCGCTCAATAAATGCTATTGAATGAATGAATATTGTTAGATGCCAGGCACTATAGTACGAGCTGGGGTAGCTACAAGATAATCAGGCTGGACCCATTCCATGTCCCACACGGGGTTCACAGTCCAGAGGCCCAGACACCCAAAGGCTTGCCAAAAATCATAGAACAGACGAGTGGCGGAGCTGTAATTCGAACCCAGGTCCTCTGACTCCCGGGCCTGTGCTCTTTCCACTAGGCCTCACTGCTTCTTTCTCAGTAGCAGAGATCCGGTGGCCCGGAGAAAAAGAGTGGGACGTGAGGAGATCCGGCCGCACAGAGCTGTAGCTCGGAAGGGGCAGGTCTGAGCAGGGCTTTGGCGGGGGGAGGATTCAAGAACAAGAAGCGGGCTTTATCGATGGTCCCCCCCTAAATTGTCAGGCTGCTTGCTCTTTCACCACAGAATTCTGAATTTCCCACTGGGTAATAATAATGTTGGTATTTGTTAAGCGCTTACTATGTGCAGAGCACTGTTCTAAGCGCTGGGGTAGATACAGGGTAATCAGGTTGTCCCACATGAGAGTCACAGTTAATCCCCATTTTACAGATGAGGTAACTGAGGCACAGAGAAGTGAAGTGACTTGCCCACCGTCACACAGCTGACAAGTGGCAGAGCCGGGGTTTCAACCCATGACCTCTGACTCCCAAGCCCGTGATCTTTTCCAACTCACAGAGAACAACTCACAGAGAACACCTGCCTGCTTGGGAAGAGGCCAGAGCTGGAAGTAAAATACATTTCTAACTGGAATACCAGAAACTCCCACCAGGTAGATGGAGAGTGGGCTTTTTTCGGGGGTGTGTGTGTGTGTCAGAAAGTCAATGAAGATGTCACCAGGCCCCCTGTTAACCAAACCAGGAAGAGTAATAGTAATGATGATAAAAACTGTGGTATTCATTAAGAGCTTACTATGTGCCAGGCACTGTACTAAGCACTGGAATAGATACAAGACAATCAGATAGATTGTTCCTGTCCCACATGAGGCTCACACCCTTAATCCCCATTTTATAGATGAGGTCACTGAGGCACAGAGAAGAGGAGTGAGTTGCTCAAGGTCACACGGCAGACAAGTGGCAGAACCAGAATTAGAACTCAGGCTTGTGCTCTGTCTATTCCACCGTGCAGTAGATTCATTTATTCAATAGTATTTATTGAGCGCTTACTATGTGCAGAGCACTGTACTAAGCACTTGGAGGTGCTTTGGCAATCACTCCCCCATCCCAGAACACCTGATCGGGAACTTTTCAGTACGTAGCAGTGCTGCCTTACGTCTAGCACCGGATGAGGCTAAAGTTTAATCAGTGTTGAGGGTCCATTGCCTAGGACCCTTCTCACCTAGGCTGCTTGCCCTCCCAATCCCGTACCGTGGCCTAGATTTGGTCTTGGGGCTGACATTTTATTTATGGTATTTGGTAAGTGTCTACTAAGTGTCAGGCACTCTTCTAAGCGCTGGGGTAGAGAGACGTTTATCAGGTTAGTCCCACATGGGGCTCCTAATCTAAGTAGGAGGAAGAATGGGTATTGAATCACCGTTTACAGTTGAGGAAACTGAGGCACAGAAGTTAAGTGATTTGCCCAGTGTCACACAGCAAACAGTCGGCAGAGGTAGGATTAGAACCCAAGGCCGTCTGACTCCCGGGCCTGTGTTCTTTCCACTAGGCCATTCTGACTTCCCCATCTATCAGTCAGTAGCACTGTAGTAGGCGTTTAGGCTGGTAAACGATCCCTGTCCTCAAGGGGTAATAGTAATAGTTATCACATCTGTTTTGCACTTACTATGTGTCAAGCACTGTTCTAAGCGGTGGGGAAGACAAGACAATCAGATCAGATGCGGCGCCTGTCCCACACAGGGCTCACAGGATATGTAGGAGGGAGAACAGATAGTGAATCCCCATTTTACAGATGAGGGAACTGAGGCACAGAGAAGTCAAGTGATTTGCCCAAGGTCACACAGCAGCCAAGTGGCGGAGCTGGGATTAGAATCCAGGTCTCTGGCTCTCAGGCCTGTGCTCTATCCATAGGTCACCGTGCTCCTCTTAGGGGTTTAGGGTTGCGGATATTAAAACGCATTGCAGGTAGGGGGTTAGCAACAGCTTAATAAGGTTATATACATAAGTGCTGCGGGGCGAGCACTGGGCCAAGTCAAATCCATCTGTATTTGTGGGTCCCGATGTACATGGGGTTGGGGAATCCTGGGTCCAGAGAATCCGGACCTGCGGCAGAAGGCGGAACCGGTTCTGGCCCAGAACCCCGTGGCAGGGGGGCTTGGTTGCCGTGGGGGTATCAAACATCCAGCAGAAAACCCTCCTGGTCGCTCCCCTTTCCACCACTGGCGAGACATTTAAATTCTTTTTTTCTCTTTTAATTTCTTTCAGAGACCCAGAAACCGAGCCCCTGGCGGTCGTCCACCACTGAGGAGGTTTGTGGCTGAAGGGCAGCAGCACAGAGCCCCCGCCCCTTGTATTCCTGGCCCACCCCAACATGTGCTTCGGGAAAAGCAGGATCTCCCGGTCCCCCAGGCTCTCGGCTTCCAGGACCTCATCAGTCGCCTCTTTGTTTTTTTAAAAATGGCATTTGTTAAGTGCTTACTATGTACCAGGCACTGTAATAAGTGCTGGGATAAATACAAGTTAATCGGGTTGGATCCAGTCCCTGTCTCTCATGGGGCTCACCGTCTTAGTCACCATTTTACGGATGAGGGAACCGAGGCCCGGGGGAGTGAAGTGACTTGCTCAAAATTACACAGCAGACAAGTGGTAGAGTTGGGATTGGGACCCAGGTCCTTCTACTCCCAGGCCCACGCTCTATCCGGTAGGCCACACTGCTCGACGCAGTCCTCTGTCCTGCATAGGGCTCACAGTCTTAATCCCCATTTTACAGATGAGGGAACTGAAGCACCAAGGAGTGGTTTTGGGTCTTTTTTTGGTTGTTTTATAAATGGTATTTGTGAAGAACTTACTATATTCCAGGCACCGTACTAAATTCTGGGTAGCTATAAGATAATTAGGTTGGACACGGTCCCTGTCCCTCAGGAGGCTCGTAGTCTTAAGCCCCATTTTCCAGATGAGAGAAGTGAGGCACATAGAAGTTGTGATTTGCCCAAGGTCACACAATAGACACGTGGCAGAACCAGGATTAGAACCCAGGTCCTTCTGCCTCCCAGGCTCATCATCTGTCCACGAGGCCAAGCGGCTTGACAAAGTCCCTGCCTCACGTGGGGCTCGCAGTCTTAATCCCCATTTTCCAGATGAGGTCACTGAGGCCCCGAGGAGTGGTCTTGTAGTATTTATCTGTGGTATTGTCAAGTGCTTACTACGTGCCGGGGACCGTACTAATCACTGGGGTGGATACAAGCAAATCGGGTTGGACAAAGTCCCTGTTCCGCATGGGGCTGACGGCCTTAATCCCCATTTGCCAGACAGGGTCACTGAGGCCCAGAAGAGTGGTCCTGTGGTATCGGCCAAGTGCTTACTATGTGCCAGGTGCTGTACTAAGCAGTGGGGGGGTGGATACAAGCAAATCTGGTTGGACAGTCTCTGTTCCACATGGGGCTCACGGCCTTCATGCCCATTTGCCAGATGAGGTCATTGAGGCCCAGAGGAGTCATATTGTGGTATTTGTTAAGTGTTTATTATGTGCCAGGCACTGTACTAAGCAGTGGGGTGGGTACAAGCAAATCGGATCGGACCCAATCCCTGTCCCGCATGGGGCTCAGTCTTCATGCCCATTTTCCAGATGAGGTCAGTGGCCCAGAGGAGTGCTAGTGTGGTATTTAAGTGCTTACTATGTGCCAGGCGCTGCACTAAGCAGTGGGGTGCCTACAAGCAAATCAGATTGGACCCAATCCCTGTCCCGCATGGGGCTCCCACTCTAAATCCCCATTTTCCAGATGAGGTCAGAGGCCCAGACGAGTGGTATTTAAGTGCTCACTACGTGCCAGACCCTGCCCTAAGCGATGGGGTGGGTACAAGCAAATCAGATCGGACCCAATCCCTGTCCCGCATGGGGCTCCCACTCTAAATCCCATTTTCCAGATGAGGTCAGAGGCCCAGAGGGGTGCAACTGTGGTGTTTAAGTGCTTACTCCGTGCCAGACACTGCCCTAAGCGGTGGGGTGGGTACAAGCAAATCGGATCGGACCCAATCCCTGTCCCGCATGGGGCTCCCACTCGAAATCCCATTTTCCAGATGAGGTCACGGAGGCCCAGAGGGGTGCAACTGTGGTGTTTAAGTGCTTACTCCGTGCCAGACACTGCCCTAAGCGGTGGGGTGGCTACAAGCAAATCAGATCGGACCCAATCCCTGTCCCGCATGGGGCTCCCACTCGAAATCCCATTTTCTAGATGAGGTCACGGAGGCCCAGAGGGGTGCAACTGTGGTGTTTAAGTGCTTACTCCGTGCCAGACACTGCCCTAAGCGGTGGGGTGGGTACAAGCAAATCGGATCGGACCCAATCCCTGTCCCGCATGGGGCTCCCACTCGAAATCCCATTTTCCAGATGAGGTCACGGAGGCCCAGAGGGGTGCAACTGTGGTGTTTAAGTGCTTACTCCGTGCCAGACACTGCCCTAAGCGGTGAGGTGGCTACAAGCAAATCGGATCGGACCCAATCCCTGTCCCGCATGGGGTTTCCCACTCGAAATCCCATTTTCCAGATGAGGTCTCGGAGGCCCAGAGGAGTGCAACTCTGGTGTTTCAGTGCTTACTCCGTGCCAAACCCTGCCCTAAGCGGTGGGGCGGCTACGAGCAAATGAGATTTGTCCCGCACGGGGGCTCCCACTCGAAATCCCCATTTTCGCACTGAGGGCAGGGGCTTCAGGGGAGGGAAGGGACTTTGCCAGGGTGAGCTGGGGCGGACTGGTGATGGAGGGTGGGGGGGGGGGGGAAGCAGGCCCTGGCTCTGACCACTGGGCCACATCCGGGGCCTGGCAGGGGGCCGGTCCTGGGCCCTCGGGGGCCGCCGGGCTCTGTCCCTGACCAAGAGGAGAAGGGCAGGGAGGCTTGGGGGCGGCCATGGGCCTCGCCTCCCTTTGTCCTTGGCGCGCGGGGGCGGGCACGTGCGCCCCCCAAGGGGGGGGGAGGGGAGGGCGCGCGCCCCGCTCCGGGAGCGAGCCGGGCTTGGGCCGGCTGCGCGCGCACCTCCCTCCCCCCCCCCCCCCCGCCGGCTCGCTCGGACCCCTCGGCTCGGGCGGCGGACGCGGCGCGCGCCCGTCGCGCGCGCCCCCCCCCTCCCTCCAACTCGCCCCGCGGCGCCACCCTCCGGCCAGAGCGCGGAACTGCACAACCCCCTCCGACTTGCACCGTTCCACGCTCCCCGGCCAGAGCCTCCTCTGGTGCTTTTTTTTTTTTTTTTTTTCCTCCCTTCCCACCCCCCCTTTCCCCCCCCTTCCCCCCCCCCCCCGGGGCTGCTTCCATTTCCTTAAGGAAGGATTTTTTTTCATTCCCTCCCCCACATCTTAGCGGCGTGGAAGCGGGACAGGACGGCGGCGAAGGTAAAAAAAAAATAAAAGCTGGATCGGCGCGGGGGGCGGGGGGGGGGGAGGTCGCTTTGCAGCTGCCGCTCTTGCAGGAGCTCAGCTGCAGGAGCAGCAGCGGCTGCAAGAGCTGCAAGAGCTGCAGCAGCCGCCGGGGCGAGCTGGGGTTGGTCGGTGGGGTAGGAGGGGGTGGGGAGGGGGCTCGGGGAGCTTTGTTCTTGTTTGCAGCGCTCGCCTGACGGTCTCCAGGAGCCAGGACTGACTTCACGCATCACTTGGTGCACACACACCATGCTGATATTGGAGCGCTGCCTCCTACCATAACAAACCCTCGCCCCGTCCCTCCCCACAAAGGGGGCTGGAAAAAAAAATACCCCCCCCCCCCCAACTGCATTTTCAGCGCCGCCGCTTCCCCAGCCCTTGCTGCAATTTCCGACTCCAAGCCTCGGCTGGCTCCCTTTTTTTTTTTTTAATCTGGTGGTTGCACGGTCTATTTGGGCTTTGTTCCTTTTATTTTTTTTGGGGGGGGGGGGGGGGTGGGTCAAGATGTCGGTCTGTGATATCCAAACTGATCAAGGAGGTGCAGTTGGAATTTGGCTTTTTGCTGGAGAGCAGCGCCCTGGTAGCCGAATGGATCTCTGCTGCTGATCGTGCAAATGACTAAGGCTGCATGGGAGTTGCATTTTAAAAGTACAGGGCTGGAAAGCTCAAAGGCGAGGAGAGAATTGTCACTTTAAGGCGGCCCAGAGGTAATGAGCAGGACCTGCTATTTTCCTCCCCTCCCCTCTTTCCCAGGAAGGGGATCTGGTAGCCCTGATCGATGTAACTGCTCTGCGAGTGTAAATATTTAGAGGGTATTAGTGACTTTTTAACGTTTTCGGCGAGGTCTGTTATTTACAATGTGTCATATGTTATTAATGCTCATCGACCGAGATTCCTGGCAGATCCGCCTCACGCCTTCGAAGAAAGTAGACAATCTATCAATTGTCCAAGGGCAGGAAAAATGCGAGTGGGTTTTCCAACTTCGGCAGCCCCGTAGATGGCCCGGTGTTGGAATTCTGGCGCTCACCCCCCCAGTGACCTCGCAGGGAAGACGGATCTGGCATTAAATGGGAATTGGCTCCGATATTCGAAGTCTCCCGGAGAAGGGAGCGTGGCACAGGCGGGTGGTTCTTCGGCCATAACTTTCTTTCTCTCCTCTCTCCCCTCGAAGTGTCCCGAGGAAGAACTTTTCCAAGATGTCCAGTGATAGACAGAGGTCAGACGATGAGAGTCCAAGCACCAGCAGTGGTAGTTCAGATGCAGATCAGAGGGACCCGGGAGTACCCGAACCCGAAGAACAAGAAGAAAGAAAGCCTTCTGCAACCCAGCAGAAGAAAAACACCAAACTCTCCAGCAAAACCACCGCTAAGTTGTCCACTAGCGCTAAAAGGTAACGATGATACGTTCGAGGGAACGGTAGCGGAACACCGTTATAGAGAGTGTTTTCGGTAGATCTGATCCTTTGCCTTGTACGGGTTTGAGAGATTCACGAGGACGTTGCTTTTTAAGTTGACCCGCCGCGCTCGTGCCCGGTCAGATCGGTCGTCGTGCTTTAAAACCCACGACTCCTGCCCGGAAAACTTAAGTCGAGGGTGAGCTTGAGCGGGGTGGTCCTTGTGCAGAGGTGGATTGGAAGCGTGTCGTTCCCGGATTTCTTTCTTTAAGATGAGCTTGCGGAAGATCATTCGCTTGCCCCCACGGTGGAAGGTTTGGGGGCGTTTACCTGGCGGCACTTCTGATTTCTGTTCATCCTCAGGGTGATAAGTCGTTATGGAGATTGGCGGTAACCCTTAATTATCCAAAGCTCCAGAGACCCTTGTGGAATGACCCCACCTGATATCAAACCCGACTTTTGAGCTCTGCAAAAAACGATCATCGTAGCCCTATCCTGACGAGAGAGAAGCTTTGATCGTTGGCTTACGGTTAAAGCCAATCCTCCTCGTCCTGCTTTTCCCTCCCATTGAGAAGTTGCTTCCTTCCATAAGTTACTTCCAACCTGAAGAGGAACAGTTCAAAGGACACTTTGTCACATCCGTGTCCGTTGTGAGCATCTCCGCTTCCTTTGCGTGTTCAGTTGTGTTTCGTAGAGTACGCTGAGGGACATGTGGTTTTCTCCCGCTTGATAGATGTGTGACTTTCGAAGAACAGAAAAATTACTTACCAAGTGCCCCAATGGAAGTTACGTTATGGAAAAGCCAAGGACCGCTACCCAAACATGCACGTACCTTAGACGGTATTGAAATTCGATGACGGTAGCGTCGTCGTGCTCGTTGAGTAGCCATCTCAAGGAGCCCGCCCGGAGTTTTGAAAGGCCCTTCGAATCATTTTCTTCATCGGGTTCTCACTTTTTAAATTTGGGTAGTACCTGGGATCGTTAAAACGTGCCGCTCAAATGAAAGGATTGCGTTGCGGTCTGTTGTTTTGTTTTAAATGGTACTCGTTAAGCGCTCTCTACGTCCCGATCCGAGTAGGATCAGATCTCCATTTCACAGATGAGGAAATTCGGGCGCGGAAAAGTTAAAGCGACTCGCCCAAGTTCTAATGGAAGAGGTAGCATTAAACCAGCCTAATGTTCCGAGGACGTTTATTCTCCGAGGCCTGATGTGGTTAATAAAACCCAAAAGGAAAACTTTAAAAGCCAAATGTCTCCGAATTTAAAGTTTCACGTGACACACTTAGGGAAAATACACATGACTGAGGAGGGCAGATGGAGCGAAGTGAGCAGGAGTCAAACTCCTTTAGGACTGTCCCAGTGACATAATGGTGTGTGTGGAGTTTCGTTTTTTAACTTGAAAAAGTACCCAGGGACATCAGATCCCGTCAAAAGTGTGTCTTGTCGCTGGGACAGTCGCCTGTTCGTTCCGCCCCCATAAAAGAGGTTTAAAGTCACTGTCAAACGTTCCAGGGTCTCCCCTCCTTCCTCGTCTCATTTGCATATAAGCTTGCAAAGAGAACTTTCCTGGTCAAAAGGCTGCTGAAATGGGATTTCCTCAGCTCGCTGGGTGCTCGGGAGAGGTGACTTTCCCGAGCCGCCGTAAATGCCCTTTTGACGTGCAAGGGCAAGTTAGGAGAAAAGCTGCAAAGTTTCAGTTATGGGATTTGTGTTATGGCTCAGAACAAAAGAGGAAGCAGCCATGTTAAGCATTACTGAAGGCAAAGCCAATCTTGCATTTAACTGCGTGGAGGTAGAGGGCAGTGTAATTCCCTGATTTATTCTATAGACCATCTCATGCTTTGCGTCTCTTCTCATTCCACCAACAGAATTCAGAAGGAACTAGCTGAAATAACCCTTGATCCTCCTCCTAACTGCAGGTATGTAGCTGCTTTTTAAATTGGGGACAGGGTTGAGAGCTCAGTAATGGGGCTGGATGTTTGCTCAGCAGAAAAGGCGAGCAGTTTCTTTTTCCTTTTTTTTTTTTGGCCAGCTGGTTTACTATGAAACCAAAGTGGTCTGAGGTAAACTGAGCTGCAGGGGAACCTATGCGATGGAATGGATCGTGCGGTCGTGATAGAGGATTTTGTTGGTTTCTCTATCCAGCGGAGTCCAGTTTTGTGCACTCTTGTTCTGGACAGAGGGAACAGGGCACCCACCTCTCTGAAAGTGAATTGGCGCAGCCCAAAACTTCTAAGTGCTATCAAACTGCTTGAGAGTTAATGCAGGTATGAAATCTGAACCGATCTTTCGAGATGACTATGGAGTTGAGTTACTTTTTATCCTGGTGAAGGAGAAAGCACAAGCTTTTCCGACTCGTAGTGTTACACCGTGTGTTCTAAAGACAATTGTATGTGACAAGCCGATAGATTTAGCGGTTGACTGAGGAGAGTGTATTGTGGGGTTTATTTGGATTTTAAGAAAATTACCAATTATCTGAGGGGTTTTTTGTTGACTGAAATTATGTGTACTGAAAATAGGAAATTGTGCAGTATTTGACAGTGGGAAAGCTTCATTTCAGGGATGATTAAGAACATTCAATTGTGAGATGCTCGTCTAGAACCCAGCTCTTTCAAGCCCAGCTTGCTGAGAACTGTTTTCTTGCTTTTCATGTTTTGCTGGAATTGCGTACTCTAGCTTAATTATTTGTTTTGGTTTCTAGAATTGCTCACCCTTGGATATCCCCTTTGTACAATTGTCTCCCTGTCTGTGTTTACACTTAAGAGGGTTTGTCTTTAGCAGTTTTTCTAGTTTGACAATGATGTGTTTGAATCGTTTACTCTGTTGATATGTTGATGCTTGTTTACCCGCTGAAACCTGTAGCTCAGACCATATGGAATAATTCCATTTTAGAGGTGTCAAACACATGCGCTGCCTCTTCAGATAATTGGGATCGGTTGCTAACTTACCTCTGAATACCTCCTCCTCCCTCCTCAAAAATTAGATCACCAAGGGAAAGTGTACTTAGTGTGTAAATTAGAGGAAGTAGCATTGTGGTCAAGTTTCAAAAGGCAGGTTAAAGCTATTCCCTTTTCTACCCTCGCAACTGGGTGTATCTTCAATCGACTTCACCCGTGTAGGGTTGAGCAAATTAAATTTTAGCTTTGTAAGGAGTAATTGATGTTTCAAGTGTACTGTGATATTTCCCACTAAGCGAGAATTGTAGCCGATATTTCAAATGAGCTTTTCAAACTACTCAGATGGGTTCATCTTTCCAGAATTGGTTTCGGGCCTTTTGAGAATCCTGTTGGTTCTGGACTAAGGGTGTGTAAACCTGTTCACGTCAGCGTTTCGTGTGTGTTTCGAGCATGGCACCAGCACATGCTTCTAGAGTTGGATGCAGTATCGTAAATTAACCCCATTTTTCTGAGCAGTGTAACTGGTTGTCGTCTAAGTTATTAAATTTCCTGTCCTCCGATTTAATCCAGAGAGCATGTCTAAAACCACAGTAAGGTTTATTATATAAGAATGGGTCTGAATCTTTTTATGAAATGCAAAGCTTTAGTAGACGTTTCTGTGGGTTTTCTCTTAAAGGATAGATCTTGGTGGCAAAGATGATGTGCCTATTTTGCTTTTGATTGCACTCCAGCGAAAGGAATTGTGTTCATGGCTGAAGAACAGAGCAGGTTGCCTATCCTCTGGAGTCGGAGGTACAGGGTAGATCAGAGACTTGATCAGGTGTCTAAGAAAGTTTTCCCTTCACTGACGTAGAGCACGTGAAATGAGTCTATTGTATTTTGCTTTTCTTTTAATAAATTCACCTCTTGGTGACACTAAGAATGGGGGTCTCTTATGGGGGGAAATTATACTATGTGAAATACTTTGTTGTCTCCCGGGATTCAGTACCTCCTGATATTGTCTGAATAACCAAGTATGAGAGGGAAAGTATTTTCACTCCTGTTCACATTCTTGCTGGAGCTTCTGAATGGAGAGTTTTCAATATTGGGCAAAGTTTCATAACCCTGAAGTTTCACTGTTTTACTTTTGTGCAAAATATTAAATTGTCAGTGAGAGTTCTGTCAATTTGAAGCACGTATGCATGGTTGGCAGGTGTAACTTTGCAGTACTTTTTGTCCTTCGGAAGCATAACATTGTGGCAGACTTTGTGTGGGCTTACAAGATTTTCAGCATCTATCTCCAGCAGAATGAGAGTTTTTTTCCCCCCAACTCCAACCCCGTATTGATTGACTTTGGATAGAATATATGTTATTTGTTAATGTCTGTCTCTTCCTCTAGACTATAAGCTTGTTTTGGGCAGAGAGTGCTGCTGTTAAATTGTTACAGTGTACTCTCTCAAGTGCTTAGGACGGTGTTCTGCCCACCGTAAGTGTTCAATAAATATGATTGACCAGCTCAAAGAAATGATGTGGACGCAGGGGAGCCCCTGCTCCAGGATCGGTCAGTCAAGGATATTTATTGAGCGCTTATTGTGTGCAGGGCACCTTACTAAACGTGAATAGTACAACAGAGTTGGGAGACACGGTCCCTGCCCACAAGGAGCTTACAGTCTAGAGTGGGGAGACAGACAGTATTATTAAAAAAAATTACGGATCCCCATATAAGTGCTGTGAAGCGGAAGGTGGGTGGATATCAAATGCTAAAAGAGTACAGATCCAAGTGCAGAGGTGATGCAGAGTAGGGGAAAAGAGGGTGTAATTGGGGGAGGCCTCTTGAGGGAGAGGTGATTTTCAGAAGACTTTCACAATGTGGAGGGGGGAGTCCTGGTCTGGAGACCAGAGGGAGGATGTGGGATTATGACAGGTGTGAACCCTTACTTTACAGAGGTAGAAACATCCCCTCTAAATTTTTCAGAGGTAACCCTCCTGAGACGGGGCAGGGGTTTCTTACCTCCTCCCCCTGTGCAGGATGGAGAATCGAGTTGAGGTATATTTCTCCTGGTTCACAGTGTTAGAACACCTGGAAATGGCTCTTAACTTTCTTCTTTCCACCCCTAAATTGTTTCAGCCAGAGTTATCTGACGATCCACCGTCGCACAGCCCCGAGTAACTCAGGACTGTAATGTTTTAACCAATCAGTCTGTTCTTAAGTTATCAAATTTTGAATCAGATTACTAATACATACCACGGTATTAATTGCGTTTGGGCTCCAATGAACTCGGTCTGTCGGATTCTAGAGATGATCAGTGTCCCGCCTTATCGTATCACATTCCACCTTGATTACTGTATCGGCCTCCTTGCTGTCCTCTCAACTTCAAGTCTCTCCCCACTCCAGTCCATACTTCACCCTGCTGTCTGGATCATTTGTCCACAAAAATGTTCAGGCCACGATTCCCCACTCCTCCAGAACCTCTAGTGGTTGGCCCATCCACCTCCATATCAAACAGAAACTCCTTTCCGTCGGCTTTAAAGCTCTCAATCACCTTGCCCCTCCTACCTCACCGCGCTATTGTCCTACTACAACCAAGCCCCCAAACTTCGCTCTTCTAATGCATCGTCTCACTGTACCTCTCTCTCTTCTGTCCTGTCACTGACCTCTCGCCCACGTCCTGCCTCTGGCCTGGAACGCCCTCCCTCTTCAAATCCGACAATTACTTTCCCCCTCTCCCAAGACACATTGCGGAGTTATTCTTGAAGGCATATCTCCTCCAAGAGGCCTTCCCTGTCTAAGCCCTCCTTGCTCTTCTCCCACTCTCTTCTGCGTCGCCCTGACTCGGTCCGTTTATTAATAATAATAATAATAATAATGTTGGTATTTGTTAAGCGCTTACTATGTGCAGAGCACTGTTCTAAGGGTTGGGGTAGATACAGCGTAATCAGGTTGTCCCAGGTGAGGCTCACAGTCTTCATCCTCCTTTTACAGATGAGGGAACTGAGGCCCAGAGAAGTTAAGTGACTTGCCCACAGTCACACAGCTGACAAGTGGCAGAGCTGGGATTCGAACCCATGATCTCTGACTCCCAAGAGATCACTAGAGGTAGTAGGCACATAGTAAGGGCTTAATGAAAATTTGGGCTGTCGGTGGAAAGACAGTGAAAGGGGACGGTAATGTAGCATGGAGAAGCAGAATGGTGCCGTGGTTAGAGCTTGGACCGGGGAATCGGCGGGATCTGGGTTGTAATTCCTCCTCCACCACTTGTCTGCCGTATGACCTTAGGCGAATCACTTTGCATCTCTGTGCTACCTCATCTGTAAAATGGGGATTAAGTCTGTGAGCCCCACTTGGGACATGGACTTTGTCCAACCTGATTATCTTGTACCTACCCCAGCGCTTAGTACAGTGATTGGCACATAGTAAGCGCTTAACAAATATTTCATTAAGAATTGAAAAATATTTGGAAGGATAGTTATCCCACTAATCACACTCGACTGACCGAAATACATCGTGTTTTATACGCCGAGAAGCCCGTAGAGATCTTTCTCACAATAAATTGTATCTAGATCATTTTAAATACAGACCTCTCATCCCTTACCCAAGGACTTCCTGCCAGGATCCATATCTATTCAGCTGTTCTAAAATTTTTTTTTACCATGCTTTGTCTGGGAGTGTTTCAGAATTACATTACCTTCGTGTTTCGATCAGTTTGCATTCATTATCCTTAGTAGGTTGATGGAAATTCTAGGAAAGTCTACCGGGAGTGGGGGATTGCAGTGGTTTGCATTGTGCCGGGGTTCAGGCGACTTGTTAGAATCATATGCGAGGTCTGTTCAGCTGTGGTTCCAAGTTCACTTTGGTTCAGTCGTATTTATTGAGTGCTTATTGGGTGCAGAGCACTGTACTAAGCTCTTCAAGGACTCTCAAGTGGGCTTGGATGGGATTTCAGGACTCTCAGCATTTGAGGAGAATTCTGCGTTCCCGAACTGCATCCATCAATCAGTGGCATTTATCAAATGCTCCTATGTGCAGAGCGCTGTACTGAGCGCTTGGGAGAGGATAATACGACAGAATTAGCGGACACGTTCTCCGTTCATAACGAGCTTGCAGTCTAGAGATGAGCCGACGGTCTAGTTTCCGCATCGAGCGGAAACTCCTTGCTGTCGGTTTTAAGGGATTCAGCCAGTCCTCCCTGCTGTTAATAATAATGTTGGTATTTGTTAAGCGCTTACTATGTGCCGAGCACTGTTCTAAGCGCTGGGGTAGACACAGGGGAATCAGGTTGTCCCACGTGGGGCTCACAATCTTAGTCCCCATTTGACAGATGAGGTAACTGAGGCACCGAGAAGTTAAGTGACTTGCCCAAAGTCACACAGCTGACATGTGGCCGAGCAGGGATTTGAACCCATGACCTCTGACTTCAAAGCCCGTGCTCTTTCCACTGAGCCACGCTGCTTCTCTACCCTAAGCATGCTCCCCTACCATAACAACCCAGCCTGCACGCTCTTCTCCTCTGTTTTAACAGCGTTTTCTAGTGGAAAGAGCACGGCCCTCGGTGTCAGAGGACCTGGATTCTTATTCCAGCTCTGCCACTTATCTGCGGGGTGACCTTGGGCTAGACACCGTTTTTTCCGTCTTCCTTTTTTTTAATTTGTTAAACGCTTACTGTTGGGCCAGTCACTGTACTAAGCCCTGGGTAGACACACGCTAACCAGGCTGGACACAGTCCGCGTCCCACATGGGGCTCACGGCCTTCATCCCCATTTACAGATGAGGTAACTGAGGCCTAGAGAAGTGAAGCGATCTGCCCGAGGCCATACAGCACATTTAACTTTCTGTGCCTCACTTTCTCTCAACTGAAAATGGGGATCAAGACTGTGAACCCCATGTGGGACAGGGACTGTGTCCAACCTGATTAGCTTGCATCTACCTTAACACTTAGTACAGTGCCTGGCACATAGTAAACACTTAACAGATACCACAATTTTCACAGTCATCGCTGAGTCGAGGCTAACTGGGCACAGATGGACTCTGTTGAACTTCCTGAAGCCTGGGGCGAGCTTGGTCGATTGGGGTTTAGGAAAATTAGCTGCTGCTTCACGTGGTCTCTTGGGTTGTGAAGGTACAAGTGAGGTCTAGAGAGGCCTCAAACCTAACCTCACCCTTTCGATATAACACTCTGTCCGGTTTTTACAGATTGTGACCCCAGTGTACAGTGACTGCTAGTCGTTTGACAGCGTAAATTTTGTTCAGAGTATCAATTTATTGCTGCGTTAAGTTGAAAGACATTAAACAGATGGCTTCAAATACTGTTAATTTTCCCTTAGAGGACCCAAATGAAACACTCCGTGAAGTAATTCAAACGAACTTTTCTCATCAGATTGGAATCGTTATTTGAGCTGCCAGTGTCCGAAGTGAAGCTAACAGGTTATATATCTATCTGATGTAAACAAGGATTCTCTCGAGAATTCTACATTTTTACTTCCCTTTTGTGTTCCAATTTGATATTTTTTCAAAAGAAATGTGTATGGTTTTGATAACTATTTTCAAAGCACAGAAGCCCCTTTGGGAGGATACATATTTCATTTTGCTTTTGTACTGTTTCTCATTTCTCTCTGTAAAAATTTTGCGGGGTGGAGGGGGTCTAAGATGAATTTGCTTCCGAGATCCTAGTGATTTGCTTAGAGAAGCAGTGTGCCCTAGTGGAAAGAGCACGGGGGTGGGGGGTCAGAGGGCCAGGGTTCTAATCCCGGCTCTGCCACTTGTCTGCTGTGTGACCGTGGGCAAGTCACTTCACTTCTGTGCCACAGTTCTCTCATCTGTAAAATGGGGGTTAAATCTTACTCCCTCCTACTTAGACTGTGAGCCCCATGTGGGACACGGACCGTGTCCAACCTGATTAACTTGTGTCTACCCCAGTGGTTGCTCGTCCACCTCCGCATCAAACAAAAACTCCTCACCACTGTCTTTAAAACACCCCACCACCTGGTCCCCTTCTACCTCACTTCGCTTCGCTCCGTCTACAACCCAGCCCACACGCTTCGTTCCTCTAGTGCTAATCTTCTCAGTGTGCCTCCATCTCGCCTGTCTCGTCTCCGACCCCTAGCCACGTCCTGCCTCTGGCCTGAGACGCCCTCCCTCCTCCAATCCGACAGACAATTTCTCTCCCAGGCTTCAAAGCTTTAGTGAACGCCCATCTCCTCCAAGAGGCCTTCCCAGACTAAGCCCCACTTTTCCTCATCTTCCACTCCCTTTTGCATCACCCTTATTTGCATCCTTTGCTCTTCCCCGCTCCCATCCCCACAGCACTACTGTCCTTATCTGTAATTTTATTTATTTGTATTGATGTCTATCTCCCCCACTCTAGACTGACTCAAAGTTCGTTGTGGGAATGTGAATGTTTATTGTTGTATTGTGCTCTCCCAAGCGCTTAGTACAGTGCTCTGCACACGGTAAACGCTCCATAAATACGATTGAATGAATGAACATAGAAAATGCTAGTAGACTGTTGGCAGCTTCCCCTGCCTGTAATGTATTTTACTGTCCATCTCCCCCACTAGATTGCAACCTCCTTGAGGGCAGGATCATGTCTCACAACTCTTTTGTATTGGACTCTTCCAAGGAGCACGGTGCTCGTCACACAGTAAGCACTCCATAAATGTAAGCCCGTCAAAGGGCGAGGACTGTCTCTATCTGTTACCGATTTGTACATTCCAAGTGCTTAGTACAGTGGTCTGCACATAGTAAGCGCTCAGTAAATACTATTGAATGAATGAATAAATACCACTGATTGATTCATTGGTGAGGGAGGATGGCATCTGTCTGTAACTTGCATCCATCCTCCCCTCTTGACCCTTTCTTTCCAGTGTGTAGAGCGGGTGGATGCGACCGGAAAGACGTGGTTAAAGCTTTGGGGTAGGACTAACCAGAATCTTTCAGGGGCATTCGGGACACAGTTAGGGAGCGGTGGCAGAACCTTTACGAAGAGCGCGTGGTTTTGCGGAGGGGGCCGTGCAAGCAAGCAGACTGCCGTTTCCCAGCCATTCAGCATGGCCTAGGGGATAGAGCACGAGTCTGGGAGTCAGACGGACCTGGGTTCTAGTCCCGGCTCTGCCGCTCGTCTGCTGTGTGACCTTGGGCAGGTCACTTCACTTTTCTGTGCCTTAATTCCCTCATCTGTAAAATGGGGATTAAAACTGTGAGCGCTGTGTGGGACAGGGACTTTGTCCTACCCTATTATCTTGTATCTACTCCAGTTCTTAGCGCCTGGCACATGGTAAGCGCTTCACAAATGCCACAACTGTTAACTCAGAGTGGCAGCACATGGAATGGGCATGTGTCATTGGAGATGGGGGAAATTTGTTCTCTTCCTGAATTGCCCCTCAAAGGCTAAGCTAGTAGTTGAATTTTGATCCTTTGCAGCCACACAATTCTTCTGCTTTAGGATAACATTCTCATTTCAGCACCTGCCTCGCCATCTATTTGTACTCACGTCAGAGTACAAGGGCAAACCTCCGAAGGTATTTTTCTGAACGGACCCCTCTGGGAAGTGAGAGCCAAAGCGTTATTTTGTTTCTAAGCAGGTTTACTTTAGGGGCTGTTCAGGAGTTGTTTATTTTGAGCTTTTTCTGTGTAAACATTTTGTGTCTGGGATTGGCTGTCTTACACGTTTTCATTCCTTATTTGACAAAAAAGTCTTGCTGCCCTAAGTTTGGGTTATTTTTGATGTCCTCTGCTATCAAATCTTATATGAGGTACTAGTTATAATAAGCCAAATAATTGCTTAAGGACAACTTTTTTTTGTGGTACTTAAGCGCTTTTTCGGTGCCGGACACTGTACTAGGTACTGGGCGGATACAAGCTAATCAGTTGGGACATAGTCTCTGTCCCACATAGGGCTCACAGTCTTAATCCCCATTTTACAGATGTGGTTACTTAGGCCCAGAGAAGTGAAGTGACTTGCCCTAGGTCACACAGCAGGCAAGTGGCAGAGCTGGGATTAGACCCCAAATCCAATTATTCCCAGGCCCGTGCTCTTTCCACTCGGCCACGCTGCTATGTGGTTTTTACCAAGTGGTCAGTTTTGTTGTGTGAGCTAAGTTATAGTTTTTATAATTTGCTGCACCTTACAGCACCCATTCACATCGCCATCATTAGGGAAGTTATCTGAATCTCACTGCCGTGACGCCTTCCCTCTTCGTATGACAGACGACCGCTCTCGCCACCTTCAAAGCCTTACTAAAAGTATACCTCCTCCAAGGGGCCTTCCCCGACTAAGCTTTCATTTCCCCTCTTCCCTCTCCCTTCCGCATCACCTATGCACCTGGATCTTCACCCTTTATTAACCCAACCCTCAGCCCCACAACACTTACGTACATATCTATAATTCACTTCAGTGTCCGTCTTCCCCGCTAGACTGTAAACTCCCCTTGGACGGTGAACATGCCTACCAACTCTGTTGCATTGTACTCTCCCAAGCGCTTAGTATAATGTGATCTGCACCCAGAAAGTGCTCAGTAAATACCACTGAATGAAGTTAATGGCCTGACTTTGGAGAGTGTACTGTTAGGTCTCATATCAAAATTCCTGTTTTCTTAGTTTGCTGTTCTGTAAAATCCTGAAATAGTAATGCTGCTATTCAGCAGAATTCTAATGTTCGGTAAGTACATATTCATCAGCTGTAGTGGTTTGTTCTCGGCATTCTCCAATATAAATATTCCCTTGAAATGGAAATTATCACTTAAAGCGCAGTATTAATCATCAGGCAGCCTTACATGTGTGATCAGATTTGCCTAACAAAGCTTTCACTTTTTCTTTTAAATTTAAAGTAAACGCACTGCTTGGGAAAAACACAGGAAAACTCGCCCTAAAATTAAACCTAAACTTTCTTTTTCATTTTTCTTTTCTTTTTTTCCACCAAAGTCAGCCCAGAAGAAGAGAGTACCATAGTATCATTCCTCGAAGACTTTTTTTTCCCATGAATATGAAAATAGTTATAAAGAATTTTACAAAGTATGGAGGGCTTGTTGTGGGCAGGGAACGTGTCATATTGTACTCTCCCAAGAACTCAGTACAGTGCTCTGCACATAGTAAATGCTCAGTAACTATGATTGATTGATGGAGGTAAATACATATAAATGAATCAGTGGATAGAGAATGCTTGTGTTTATAGATTTCAAATAAACCGTCACTTTGCTGTTGTCATGTTCCTCTTCCAGAGTCATTCATTCATTCATTTCCATTTACTGAGCACTTACTGTGTACAGAGGACTGTGCTGAGCACTTGTACTCGCCCAAGCGCGTAATGCGGTGCTCTGCAAATAGTAAGTGCTCAATAAATACCGTGAATTAATTGATTGAAGAGTCAGACATTCAGTTGGCTCAAGGCTTTCTGCTGGTAACTTAATTGTGACTTTCTCTTATACTAGTGGAAGGTGAACCCTAATTTTGAAGGTTCTTGATTCAAATTGGCTGTTCTGTCTTTGTTTATTGAAAGCTCCCCTTTCATTGATCTAATCATCAGTCGGGCTGGTTCACATTCCCATCTTTGCTCTGTCTTCTTCGAGCCTGGCCACCAGAAGGTGACAACCCCACTCATCACCTCCCATCTCCGCTTCTCCACCCATTTAGAGATGAGGTAACCAAGGCCCAGAGAAGTTAAGTGATTTATCGAAGGTCAGACAGCTGGCAAGTAGAAGGAATGGGATTAGAGCCTTGGGAAAGTCACTTAATTTCTCGGCACTTTAGTTTCCCCATCTGTTAAATGGGGGCTCGGGACATGTTTTTCCACACACTTAGATTGTGGGCCTGACTATCTTTTATCTACATTGCTTGGCACATAATAAGCAGTGCACAAATAACACAATTGCAATTGTTATTATTAATAATAAGGAAAACAGGGTAACCCCTGCAGACGTTGGAGTAATGGGGAGATCATATTAATGATATTTATGGAGCCTTCACTGTGTGCAGAGCACTGTTCTAAGTGCCTGGGAGAGTTCATTCAACTGAGTTGGTAGACAAATCCCCTACCCACAGTGAGCTTACAGTCTAGAGGAGATGTGAGCAAAGCATTTTAGAAAAGCGATCCAGGCAGCAGCAGAGCAAAGTGTGGACCGGATCTCCGGAGGTATTCTGTGGTCTTAGAGTCAGCTGAGGTTGATATTTGTCTTCTCGGTGTCTATTTGGGGCACGTTTCTTGCGTCTCACTCCAAAGCAAAGTTTGCTTTGGTTCCTCTACCCCACGTGTGTCAGAGGGCATTGCCTTGTTATAGGATATGTGTGTATGCGTGCGAATGCTTCAGTCTAGAAGCTGAGCCTCAGTCAGGGACTGCCCTGGCCACCTGCTATAGTGGGTCACTGCTCACTGACCGTGGCTAGTTTATCAGCCCGGGCTAGGCCTCCCATCTCTGCAAAATCATCCCCCTCTTCTGTACCGGCACTTTTCTTTCTCCTAGGGATTGTGGCCGGAATGACTTCTTCCCAATTGTGTGGTCTAGTGGATAGAGCGTGGGCCTGGGTTCTCTAATCCTGTCTCTGCCACTTGTCTGCTGTGGGGCCTTTAGCCGAGTCATTTCACTTCTCTGGGCCTCAGGTTAAATGGAGATGAAGACCCTGAGCCCCATAGGGGAAAGGGGACTGTGTACATCCCAATTTGCTTTTATCCACCCCAGCGCTAGTACAGTGTCTGGCCCTTAGTAAACACTTCACAAATACCACAATTATCAGTATGATTATTATTATTATTTCATGATTGGTCAGTGTAGACTGTGAAGTTGTTGGGGGCAGGGATTGTCGCTGCTTATTGTATGGTACTTTCCCAAATGCTTAGTACAGTGCTGTGCACACAGTAAGTGCTTAATAAATATGATTGAATGAATGAATAATCTTGGCTCGTGGAGCATAAAGGAGCAATCGGCATGGTTTAGTGGCTAGAGCACGGGCCTGGGAGTCAGAAGGACCTGGGTTCTAATTCTGGCTCCACCACTTGTCTGGTGTGTGACCTTGGACAAGTCACTTCATTTTTCTGGGCCTCAGGTATCTCATCTGAAAAATGGGGATTAAGATTGTGAGCCCCATGCGGGGCATGGACTGTACCAAACCTGACTGGCTTGTATCTACCCCAGCGCTTAGTACAGCACCTGGCGTATACTAATTGCTTAAGCAATATCAAAAAACATACAAAAAAACGCGATGGAGTATTTCAAAGTTCATTGACAATGACCAGTTCTTTTAAACTGGCTGCCAGTTCAAGCTCAACCTTGGGGATGTTGGGATGAAATAAAGTGGCGCTTCCAATTAATTGAATGGAATTGCTGTAGATAAGAGGGCAAGAAAGATTTCACCGGTCAGATAATGTGGATTATTCTCACTGATTCTTTGGCAGAGGTGGTAATTGACGGTAGCCCAGTCTTTGCTTGTTTTATCCCCTTATTCCCTGTTTGGTTAAGAATATTCCCTGATGACTAACCGAGATTTTTCTGTCCTTATCTCAAAATCATTGTTCCTTGGGCTCACGTGCAGTGACTAATTATTTTTATTTGCTTAATGTGAAGTCTTTTTATAGACGGTGATCACGGATTCCTTGATTGAATGCCCTTTCCCCCCCACTCATGGAATGAAACTAGGTTTTTCAGTTGATTTCATTACAACCTCCAATTTTTGCCCCCTCTCCTGGGATCCTTTGTGTATTGTGTAAAACGTTAGCTGAGTAATTTACTTAATCATTATTACCGTGTTGAAGCCAGATGTGTGTGTTATTTTCCGCAGATATAAGTTAGAGTCCAGGGCTCAAATTAAATAATAAATAATAATAAATAATGATATCTGTTAAGCTCTTACTATGTGCCAAGCACTCTTCTAAGCGCTGGGGGCGACGCAAGGTAATCAGGTTGTCCCATGTGGGGCTCACAGTTTTACTCTCCATTTTACAGATGAGGTAACTGAGGCACAGAGAAGTTAAATGACTTGCCCAAAGTCACACAGCTGACATGTGGTGGAGCTGGGATTAGAACCCACGACCTCTGACTCCCAAGCCCGGGCTCTTTCCGCTAAGCCTCGCTGCTTCTCCCTGATGCTCCTGTTTGTGTTGTTGCTGTACATTAGCGGGAGTTTAGAGCAAGACATCCTTTCGTTGTCCTGATCTCCTGATCTTTCGATGCATGGTCGAATAACCCTTTTTTCCTGTTGTTCCCCCAGCAATATTTATATATTTGTGGGACTGGCCGTCGGAGGAGCTGAGTTCTAATCCTCATCTGTAAAATGGGGATTAAGACTGTGAGCCTCATGTGGGACAGCCTGATTATCCTGAATCTACCCCAGCACTTAGAACAGTGCTCTGCACATAGTAAGCGCTTAACAAATACCAACAGTGTTAAGAAGCAGCATGGCTCAGTGGAAAGAGCATGGGCTTCGGAGTCCGAGGTCATGAGTTCGAATCCCAGCTCCGCCACTTTTCAGCTGTGTGACCGTGGGCAAGTCACTTAACTTCTCTGTGCCTCAGTTCCCTCATCTGTAAAATGGAGAGTAAGACTGTGAGCCCCACATGGGACAACCTGATTCCCCTGTGTCTACCCCAGCGCTTAGAACAGTGCTCTGCACATAGTAAGCGCTTAACAAATACCAACATTATTATTATTATTATTGTTATTATTATTAATCTTGGCTTGTCACTTGCCTGCCGTGTGACCTTGGGCAAGTCACTTACCTTCTCTGTGCTTCAGTTCCCTCATCTGCAGAATGGGGATTAAATACTTATTTAGACTGTATGCCCCATGTGAGACCTGATTATCTTGTATCTACGCCAGCGCTCAGTAGAGTACGTGGCACAAAATAAGCACTTAAAATTATTGTTATTATTCCTCCTGCCTACTGTAGGAAGCCTTTATTTCCAGATTTATAACTCCTCATAGGTTGTTCTCACACGTACCTTGCCTAAGCCTTTTATTTCCAGATTTGTAATTCTCTAGTAGTTCTCAGATTTTAGTGTGTGGTTTAGTTCTCTTTAAAACGCACTATAAAACAGCCCTAATAATCATCAGTGTTATTTACTGAGCCCTTACGGTGTGCAGAACATTGTACTAAGCACTGGACAGAGTACAATATAACAGTGAGCTTACAGTCTAGTCGGGGAGGCAGACATTAATGTGAACAGATAACTTATAAGGTATAATCGAAAGATATGTATATTACAGTCTGAAAGTCAGGGCAGGCCTGCGTGGTTCATTTTAGAGTAGGGAAAATCATTTCAGAGCCTTGTGTGATTTAGAAATAAAATGAAAGTTGGAGTTGAGGTTGGGGACATTATTAAAGTTGCTGTGTTGTCCAGTAATAATGGCATTAATTATGTGGGCTAAAGCACTGCACTAAGCACTGGAGTAGGTCCAAGATAACAATATTGAACATACTCCCAGTCCTGACGTGGAACCCCTCAATCGAAGAGGGAGGGAGAGCCGACGTTTTTTTCCCGTTTTACATTTGAGGAAACTGAGGCCCAGAGAGTTTAAGTGATGTTCCCGATGTTGCGCAGCAGGCCCTTAACAGAGCTGGAATCAGAACCTGGAACTCCGAACTCCCGTGCTTTTTTTTAATGGTATTTGTTTAGCGTTTTCTATGTACCAGGCACTGTGCTAAGCACCCGGATAAGTACGGGGTAATCAGGTTGGACACAGTCCCTGACCCACACAGAGCTCACAGTCTTAATCCCCATTTTACAGATGAGGGAACTGAGGGCCAGGGAGGTGGAGTGATTTGCCCAGGGTCACACAGGAGACAGATGACGGAGCCGCGATTAGAACCCAAGTCATCTGACTCCCAGGCCCATGTGCTTTCCTCGAGGCCGTGCTTTCGACTTTTTCCCCTCTTTAGGTCTTATAACAGTGCCCAGTAGTCATCTGCTGCTTCCAACACTCATCGCTGCCAGAGGGATAATGATCGCTTTGCCCCCCTCCTACCTCATCTCATTACTCTCCTACTACAACCCAGCCCGCACACTTCACTCCTCTAGTGCTAACCTTCTCACTGTACCTCCATCTCGTCTTTCTCACAGCCTCCCTCTCACCCACATCCTACCTCTGGCTTAGAATGCCCTCCCTCCTCAAAGCCAACAGGCAGTTACTCTCCCCTCCGTTCAAAGCCTTTTTGAGGACACATCTCCTCCAAGAAACATTCCCTGACTAAGCCCTCTTTTCTTCTTCTCCCTCTCCCTTCTGCATCGCCCCGACGTGCTCCCTTCATTCATCACCCCCTCTCAGCCTCAATTTAGTCACATTAATGTTTGTCTCACCCTCTAGATTAGAAGCTCATTATGGGCAGGGGATGTGTGTCTGTTATTATATTGAACTCTCCCAAGTACTTAGTACAATGCCCTGCACGCAGTAAACACTCAATAAATATGATTGAATGAGTGAATGAAAAGCATTAGTTGTTCTGGAGGAATCTGGAAGCAATGATGAGAGTCATGTGTTCAATTATTTGAATATTTCCGTTTCTGGGCACCTGACCCAGCCTTTTTGTTATTAGTAAGCCTTTCGGGAGGTTTAAGAACAGTGGTTTCTGGATTTGTTTCCTTAATGTGACCGGCCATTTCATATCAGTGATAATAATAATAGTAATAGTAACATCAACAATAGCATTCGTTAAGCCTTTACTTGATGCCAAGGACTACGCTAAGTGCTGGGGTAGGTACAAGATATTCAGGTTTTACATAGTCCCTGTCCCACATGGACTCACTAAGTCGGCTCCGAGTAAGACTATTAGCGTGTCCTATAGACTGAGCTCATAGTGGGCAGGGAATGCGTCTGTTATATTGTTACACTGTACTCTCCCAAGCGCTTAGTACAGTGTCTGCACGTAGTAAGCACTCAAATACAATTCACTGACTAGCGGGTAGGTAGTCTACATAGGAGAGACCGTGACCTGCTGGGTTAGCAGTGTGTACTTGGCTGGGTGGGAGGGTGGGGATAATTTAGGAGTGTATTACATGTTGGTTTCCACTTCCCTCTTCTCTCTCTCTGTCTCCCTTTCGTGCCCTTTGCTTGCCTCTTATGGTATTTGCTAAGCTCTTATTATGTGCCAAGCACTGTACTAAGCACTGGCTCACCTATAAGGTAATCACGTTGGCTAGAGTCCAGGTTCCGTACAGTCTAAGTAGGAGGGAGGACAGGTATTGAATCCCCATTTTACAGATGAAGTCACCGAGGCACAGAGAAACTAAGTGACTTGCCCAAGGTCGCAGATCAGGCAATTGGCGGATCCGGGATTAGAACGCAGGTCCTCCGACTCCCAGAACCGGGTTGTTTCCACTAGGCCACGCTGCTTCTTCACCCTTTCCCCCAATTCCGCTCGTCGACGATATTCTGTGAAAGGGTCAGCCTCATCCCTTGTCTCACTTTGAACTCCAGGAAATTTGGGTGCTTCAGCACCGCAGTTCCAGGCTATCCTGCTTTCGGCTGAGGAGTTTTGATCACATGTATCATTAATGCCATTCTGAAATTTCTTTGCAATTTCACTGTCCCAGAGCAAATACACTCTGTCATTCTGTTTAGCTTTCACTTTGCCTCGGGGAAAAATAAAAGCATCTTCAGTTTGAAAATTGCTTTTTGAAAGGAAAGTTCCACATTTTTTCTGGTTTGAGTGAAAGTCCCAGGGGAAACGTGAATTCAATTTCATTTTATTTTATTTATAAGCCATCAGGATCCTTCTATATTTACCTTACACAACCTTGACTTTTTGTAAACATTCTATGTTCCCTTCCTGAGGGCTGCAGTGGTTTTTGACTCATAAAATCTTCCTCACTTTTTAAAAAATGAATGGGGTCGTAGTGTGAATATTTGCTTGTAGTAGGTCAAGTTGAGCATCCATTGTTTTCAAGGACACCCAAGAGTTAACCACAGATTAGGGTTATATTTCCCAGGTGTCCATGGTTTACAATAGATTTCTCAATTTATGTATTGTAAAATTCCAGATGGAGACATCTGTAATTTAGTGTGACATCATGATGTGTGGGACAGTTACTACAAGATAAATTCTCTTTTTTTGGCTTGGTTAGGCAAACAGAGGATTGGGGTCAGTGCATTTCAAGGGCATTCAGTTGTGACAGTTTTAAAGGAGGCTACATTTTAGGTTTCCATTCCCTCTTAAGAGATCCCACTGAAGAAAGAAAAGATTTCTCCCATACACTTCCAGATGTGTGATATGGCATTAGGGAAGGGAAGGGTTCTTCAACAAAAAATGGGCAATATGAGGGTGAGCAGATAGTTCTTATTTTAAAAAGAACTTTGATTCTCTTGATTGAATTCTCGATTTTTAATGGGAACTTTGTATTTTGTGAGAGGATAAAAATAGACGTGAAAGAGTTCATTATTTTGCAAACACGTTTTACAGTGTGGATGGGGTTAACCAAACTCTGTTTCTGCTCCGTCATCTTTGGAAGTTGGGTAAAAATTCAGGCTGCTGTTCGCATTCTGTCTGTGCTCGTTTGGTTTCCATTTTAACTCAAAGTGAAATTGCCAATCACACTGAAAGGCAACATCTTGCATTTTGATCAAACAGCAAATATGTACGCGGGACTTAAGGCCTGGGTTGTTTTGGGAGACTCCAATTCATCAAAGTTGATAAATACATTCCCTGCCCACAATGAGCTTCTGCTTATGTTGTATCAACCCGAGTTCATAGAAAGTACTCAATAAATGATGGATTTACTGATTTAATGATTTTATTTATTCCTTTGTTCTCCCCCCCCACCCACAGCCCCAAAGCACCTATGTACATATCTATGACTTTATTTATTTGCCGTGATGACTGGCACCCCCACTCGAGACTGGGAGCTCGTTGTGGGCAGGGAATGTCGCCGTTTATTGTTGTATTATACTTTCCCAAGCACTAAGTACAGTGCTCTGCACACAGTAAGGGCTCAGTAAATACGATGGACTGATTGATCATTGGGCTCTGGAAGGTCAGACTGGCTGCAGGAATAGATGGCTGGAATCAATGGCTAGTATTTATTGGACAGCTGCTATGCATGAAGCACTGCATTGTATGCTTGAGAGAATACAGTGGGATTTAGAAAACCCATTCCCTGCCCTGGAGGGAATCTGATCTTTCCTCTCTCTGTGATGCTTTGGGGTTTTGTATTTTTATTTTGTTGTTGGGTTCTTTTGAAGAAAGTCTGAGCTGCTTCATGCATGTGTATCCTGCTGCCTGTGTCTCTCCAAAACCAACTGAGAGAGTTTGAGATACACCTACTGAGCAAGAACATCTCTCTGTCCCACGAGCAGTTAATAATAACGATAATAATGATGACGACTGTGGTTTTTAAGCACTTACTGTGTGCCAGCTGCTGTACTGAGTGCTGGAGTGGATGTACAGGCAAATCAGGTTGAACACAGTCCCTGTCCCACATGGGGCTCACAGCCTCATTCTCCATTTTGCAGATGAGATAACTGAGGCCCAGAGAAGTGAAGTGGCTTGCCTAAGATCACACAGCAGACAAGTGGTGGAGGCGGGATTAAGTTAAGGTTACAGGCCCTCTTTTTACAGTTGCTTCAGCTGAAAGCGTAGGCGGTTGAAGGAAAAAGGTAGCAAGCCTTCAAAAAATCAATTTACAGAGCCCAGCTGGGAGACTACCTGTGCTAAAAGGAGGTTCAAATGGCTCGCAACCTGAGGTTGATGGCTGAGAAATCCTAAGAATCCACTCGATGTAATGATTGTCCCAGGTGATGGCACTTCCTGTCACTAAGGTGAGCGCTTTTTTTACACCGTTGATTGGCCATCAATGGCTGGCTTCTCCTTCTCTCTGTGACTTCGCTCCTCTGTTGCAAATGTACTGTCTGTACCTCAGTGTCATCTGTGTCACTGCTGACTTCTCGCCCACATCCTGGAATGCCTTCCCTAGGCATATCCAACAGACAATTGCTATTGTTCTTGTTTGTCCCTCTCCCCCAATTAGAGTGTAAGCCCGTCAAAGGGCAAGGACTGTCTCTGTTACCGATTTGTCCATTCCAAGCACTTAGTACAGTGCTCTGCGCATAGTAAGTGCTCAATAAATACCATGAATGAATGAACAATTACTCCCCCCTCCCGCCCCCACACTTAAAGCCTTACTGAAGGCACATCTCCTCCAAGAGGCCTTCCCTGATTAAGCCTTTTCGCCTATTCCCTTCTGCATCACCCTGATTTGCTCCCTTTATTCACTCCCCACCTCAGCCCCACCGCACTTTTGTACATATCCGTAATTAATTGCTTTATATTCACGTGTGTCTTCCTCTCTAGACTGTAAGGTTGTGTGGGCAGGGAATGTGTCTGTTATATTGTTAAATTGTACTCTCCCAAGTACTTAGTACAGTGTTCTGCACACAGTATGTGCTCAGTATATATGATTGACTGCCTAATGACTAGTGCTCTGTCCTAGAGAGAGAAGCAGCATTGCCCTAGTGGAAAGAATCTAGGTCTGGGAGTCAGAAGGCCTGGGTTCTAATCCTGGCATTGCCACTTTTTTTTTGTAATGGTATATGTTAAGCGCTTACTGTGTGCCAGAGTGCTGACTGTATGTCAGGCAAGTGCTGGAATAGATACAAGCTATTCAAGTTGGACATAGTCGATGCCCCACATGGGGCTCACAGTCTTAATCTTTAACCGCCGGTGTGCAGATGAGGTAACTGAGGCCCAGAAACTTTCCCAAGGTCACCCAGAAAAGAAGCAGCAGAACCGGGATTAGAGCCCAGGTCCTCAGACTCATAGGCTTGTGTTCTTTCCATCAGTCCTTGCTGTTTCCCACACTCGTCTGATGCGTTACCTTGGGCAAGTCACTTGACTTCTCTCTATCTAGGTTTTCTCATCTGCAGGATGGGGATTCAATCCCCGTTCTCTCTCCCCCTTAGATTGTGAGTTCCAACTGATTTACCTAGTATCTACCCCAGTGCCTAGTACAGTGCTTGATACATAGGTGCCTATCAAATATCACTATCTTAGATCTATGATTAGAGAGAAGCATAGATACATCGATTATCTTTGGGAAGAATTTTAGAGTGTTCACAAAAGGGTTCTGAAGTAAACTTTCTAGTGTGGTTTTCAGAATGGATGAATTCAGAGCTATTTCGCCCCCTTTTCTGAAAGACCATTGAAATGATTTCCTGGATTTAATTTCATTTAATTGAGAAGCAGCCTGGCCTAGTGGAAGCAGCGGGGGCGTGGGAGTCGGAGGTCCTGGCTTCTAATCCGGCCCCACCGCTTACCTGCTGTGGGACCTGGGGCAAGTCACTTCACTTCCTCTGTGCCTCACTTTCCTCATCTGCAAATGGGTATTCAGTACCTGTTCTCTCTCCGGCTGTGAGTCCCACGAGAGACCTGATTATATCATATCTACCCCCGCACTTAGGAGAGTGCTCGACACACAGGAACCACTTAACAAATATTACAATTTAAGGAGGGAATCATCCATTGGGGCCTGTTTTCAAAAGGGGTATTTACAACTGGTTAACTTTGATCTTAAAGATGAGATACCGGTGAGTTTATTATTGTATGGGGTTAGTCAGTAAACCAACAGCAGTGGAGCTGTGAAAGTTGAATTTGTGCTGTGTATCTCCTTTTTAGGAACATTATCCAGAAGGGAATTGTGTATTGTCTCAGCATGAAAGCATGATGAAGCCCAATTAAAGCAAGTTTTTAAATCTGTTTAATATTAAAATGAAATCAGGAGTAGTGTTCAGTTTATATGCTTGTTACTTTCCCTCTGAGTTGTTCAAAAGAACCTTGAAGTGAGGAAGCCTGCTACTGTGGAGCAGTCAATTCGTGTGTGAAACTTCACAAATCTTTCTTTTCTGTCTGGTTGCCGTGGCTCGTATGTCTGCTTAATTTTTATTTTTTTTAAATAATGAAATCCCCTTCCGAACTCGTAATTTTTGTATCGTCAGCCATTCGTATGTGTAAAGTCATTTGCGATGATGTGTGGAGCTATTTGGGTCAAAGGTTAGCTACCTCAGGGGCCTGGATGTGATATACAATCCTATATGCAATCACTCATATTGAGAGATTACCATATGGAGATCACTGTTCTAAGCGTTTGGGAGAGTACAGTACAATTTAATCAGCAGGCACGATCCCTGCCTTCAAAGGGGTTTACAGTCTATCCGAAAAAGCAGCAGCGTGGCTCAGTGGAAAGAGCCTGGGCTTTGGAGTCAGAAGTCATGGGTTCGACCCCCGGCTCCGCCACTTGTCAGCTGTGTGACTGTGGGCAAGTCACTTAACTTCTCTGTGCCTCAGTTCCCTCATCTGTAAAATGGGGATGAAGATTGTGAGCCTCACGTGGGACAATCTGATTACCCTGGATCTACCCCAGCACTTAGAACAGTGCTCTGCACATAGTAAGTGCTTAACAAATACCAACATTATTATTATTATTCATTCATTCAATAGTATTTATTGAGCGCTTACTATGTGCAGAGCACTGTACTAAGCGCTTGGAATGAACAAGTCGGCAACAGATAGAGACAGTCCCTTGCCCTTTGACGGGCTTACAGTCTAATCGGGGGAAGACAGACAAGAACAGTGGCAATAAATAGAGTCAAGGGGAAGAACATCTCATAAAAACAGTGGCAACTAAATAGAATCAAGGCAATGTACATTTCATTAACAAAATAAATAGGGTATTATTAAAAAGGGGTCTGTCAGAAGAGGGGCTAATAAACGCTCTGCTGGCATTTGTTCCCTCAGCTAAAGAGGGGTTGGACTTAGCCATGTTTTAACACCTTGGGATAGAGGAATTTTCAAATGTTTTGTTATGATTCTAGTTACTTCTCAGAGACTCCTCATTCCAGTTGTCTGGTTTGAAATAAAGGCCTCTCCAAGATGTAGGTGAAAGAGCTAGCCATGTACAGTTCTGGTAATAATAATAATCGTTGTACCTATTAAGCACTTACTATGTGCCAAGCACTGTTCTAAGCGCTGGGGTAGATACACCGTCAATCAGGATGACCACACTCTCTGTTCCACAGGGGGCTCACAGTCTTAATCGCCATTGTACAGATGAGATAACTGAGGCTCAGAAAAGTAAAGTGACTTGGCCAGGGTCACACAGAGACATGTGGCTGCTGGTATGTCTCCCCTCTCCTTTGCAAGCTCTTTGTGGGTTGGAAATGCGTCTACTAACTCTGTTTTCTACTCACCCAAGCGCTTAGTAAAGTGCTCAGCACACAAGTAAGCACTCAGTAAATACCGTTGAATGAGTGACCTGGGTTCTAATCCTGGCTTTTCCACTTGCCTGGTGTGTGACTTGGGCAAGTCACTTGACTTTTCTGGCCTCAGTTTTTTCACCTGTAAAATGAGGATTTAGTATCTGTTCTACTAATGTACTAAGTGTTAAGGTAGCTGTAATATCAGCAGCTCAAAGACAGTGCCTGTCCCTCATGGGACAGTGTAAGGAATAATAACTGTGTTATTTGTTAAGCACTTCCTCTGAGCCAAGTATTGTACTAGGCGCTGGAACAGGTGAAAGATAATCAGGTCATTCACAAATCCTTGTCCTACATGGAGAAGTAGGAGGGAGAATTTTCATTAATTCATTCAGCCTCATTTATTGAGCGCTTACTGTGTGCAAAACATTGTACTTAAAACTCGGGAGAGTACAATATAACAATAAACTGACTTATTCCCTGTCCACAACGAACTTACGTTTTCGAGACTGTAACAGGCATTGAATCCCTATTTTACAGATGAACCAACTGAAGCCCAAAGAAGAGAAGGGTCTTGCCCAAGGTCACACAGCAGGCAAGTGGAAGAGTTAGGATTAGAACCCAGGTCCTCTGACTCTGAGGCCCCGGGCTCTTTCCACCTCCTCTTCTGACCCTGTCTGCTCCACTTCCTGGCCCTCAGAATATGCATCTGCCTCCTACCTTATTTTGTAGGACAGATTCAGCAGACAGTTGTTTTTTGAAGTGTTTCAGAATCCCTCTGCTTTTTATTAAAGGATCTCTGTAATACTTCATGGTTTATTTAATGTATTCCCTTTTGGCTGCCCAAATTGCCATATATTGTGTATTGTATAGCCAGTGACAGCCAGGACCTTTGTATCTTCCTGGCCTTTTGTCAGTGGTATAATTTTAGCCCAGTGTTTGCTGTATATCAGGTCTTAAAATAGATTATTCAAGCGCAAAGTACAGTGCTTTGCACACAGTAAGCGCTCAATAAAGTGACTGAAGGAATCAATTCTATTTTATGAAGAAAATGTTTCCAGTGTAAATTAAAGACTCAAGTGTGAATTTGAGTCTTTTTAATAGATCTATAGATACTTCTTCCCGTCGGGAGTTCCACTTTTGTAATTCTGGCGTTCCTTCTTCTTTCATATTCCATCCCTCAATCGATCAATTGTATTTTGAGTGCTTATTGTGTGCAGAGCACTATACTAAGCACTTGGGACAGTTCCACCCAACAATGTAGCCAACACAATCTCAGTTCCTGACAAGCTTAGAATATAGAGGGACGAGCCAACAGTGTAGCTTCCTTGAAACCTTACAAACTTGGGATACAAATAAGATATAAACTCTTTTTAAGGGGATGCATTTTGTTGTTTGGCTTGTTGCTTTGGGAGTTGGCTATTAGTGGACAGATGAATAAAGTATGTCAAATGACTTATTGTCCATCTTTGACTCCTCTAATGCCAACGTACTCTCTGTTGCTCAATTAATTCATTCAGTAGTATCTTTTAAGCACTTACTGTGTGCAGAACACTGTACTGAGCGTTTGGGAAAAACAATACAACAATAAACGGTGACGATCCCTACCCTCAACGACCTATCTCCACCCACCCTTTGCCTGCGTCCCGCCTCTGGCCTGGGACTCCCTCTTCCTCATATCCAGTGGACCTCCACTCTTCTCACCTTCAAAACCTTTTAAAAACCACACATCTTCCAAATGCCCTTCCCCAACTAAATACTTCCCCTATTCCGTCTCTCTTCTGCTTTATCCGTGTCCTCATATTGATGCCCCTTAAGCTGTTGTTATTTACCCCACTCTCGGCCTCACGGCATTTTGTATATCCATAATTTATTTTAATGTCTCTCCCGGGCTCTAGACTGTAAGCTTATTATGGGCAGGGAAAAGTCTACCAACTCTTTTGAACCGTCTCCCAAAGTAAACGATCATACAATGCTCTACATACATTTGCTGTACTGTACTTTCCCGAGTGCTTAGTAAGGTGCTGTGCACACAGTAAGCGCTTAATTCATTCATTCAATAGTATTTATTGAGCGCTTATGTGCAGAGCACTGTACTAAGCGCTTGGAGTGTACAAATCGATAACAGATAGAGACAGTCCCTGCCCTTTGACGGGCTTACAATCTAATCGGAGACAAGAACAGTAGCAAGAAATAGAATCGAGGGGATGAACATCTCCTTAAAACAATAGCAAATAAATAGAATCAAGGCGATGTACATCTCATTAACAAAATAAATAGGGTGATGAAAATATATACAGTTGAGCGGACGAGTACAGTGCTGAGGGGAGGGGGAAGGGAGAGGGGGAGGAGCAGAGGGAAAGGGGGGAAGAGAGGGCTTAGCTGAAGAGAGGTGAAGGGGAGGTAGAGGGAGCAGAGGGAAAAGGGGAGCTCAGTCTGGGAAGGCCTCTTGGAGGAGGTGAGCTCTAAGGAGGGTTTTGAAGAGGGGAAGATAATGAGTTTGGCGGAGGTGAGGAGGGAGGGCGTTCTAGGTCCGCGGGAGGACGTGGCCCAGGGGTCGACGGCGGGATAGGCGAGAACGGGGGACGGTGAGGAGGTGGGCCGCAGAGGAGCGGTGTGTGCGGGGTGGGCAGTGGAAAGAGAGAAGGGAGGAGAGGTAGGAGGGGGCAAAGTGATGGACAGCCTTGAAGCCTAGAGTGAGAAGTTTTTGTTTTGTGCGGTGGTTGATAAATACGATTGAATGAATGAATATGCCCTCGTTAAGTACATTCAGTCATATTTATTGAGCAAGCACACTCATATTTATTGAGTCTAAGTGCTTGGGCTAGTACAATATAGTAATCAGCATACATTCCCTGCCCATAAGGAGCTTACAGTCTAGATGCCAATGGTTCCTTAATGAATTGATTTATATCTCTTACTAAATTGTCTCTTGGATGCCTGGCAATCTGGTTTTTTTTGGGGGGGAAATAAACTAAAATATAAAAGAGCACATACAAAATAGGAATTAGAAAGTAGGTATAATCATTAAAATGTACTTTAGGCAAAAATGGTCACAGAATCCCCGGTCTCAGCTACCCTATCCAAAGGAAGAGGCGAATTGAGGCAATTACTCAGGCAATAGAAGCCAAAAATAATGTTTGCTTTGCATTTCAAACAAATGCGTTTTTATTTAGCTTGCTTTATCTGGATAATTGACTCAATTCTCCACTTCACTAGAGCCGACTTGGCCACAGAGAATGGGGCCAGGCGGAAAGTGGAACTTCTGTTATAAGTGAGTGGTGGGAATAATAATAATAATAATAGCATTTGTTAACCCTTATTATGTGTCAGGCGCTGATCTAAACAATGGGGAAGATACAGGATAATCAGGTTGGACACAATCCCAGTCCCACACAGGCCTCACGATCTAGGTAGAAAGGAAAACAGGTATTGAATCCTCATTTTGCAGATGTGGTAACCGAAGCCCAGAGAAGCGAAGCGATTTGCCCAGGGTCACGCAGCAGGCTCGTGGTGGAGCCAGGATCCGAACACAGGTCCTCCGCCTTGCAGGCCCTCTGCTCTTTCCGCTAGGCCATGCTGCTTCCCTCTAGACTGTAAACTCGTTGCGGGCAGGGCATGTGTCTGTTTATTGACGAAATAGCGTGGCAATAGTGGCTAGAGCGTGGGCTTGGGAGTCAGAGGGTCATGGGTTCTAATCCCGGCTCTGCCCCTTGTCTGCTGTGTGACCTGGGGCAAGTCATCTAACTTTTCTGTGCCTCAGTTCCCTCATCTGTAAAATGGGGATTAAGACTGTGAACCCTATGTGGGACAGGGACTGTGCCCAAATCTTTTATCTTGTATCTACCGGAGTGCTTAGAACGGTGCCTGGCACTTAGTAAGCACTTAACCGATACCCTCATCATCATCGCCGTTGTTATTCTCTGGGCCTTAGTTGCCTAATCTGTAAAACAGGGATTGGGACCGTGAGCCCCACTTGGGACAGGGATCGTGTCCAACTCGACTTGGCCTAGTGGCGAGAGTGCAGGCTCGGAAGTCAGAGGTCGTGTGTTCTAATCCCGTCTCCACCACTTGTCTGCTGTGTGACCTTGGGCAAGCCACTTAACTTCTTTGTGCTTCAGTTCCCTATCTGTAAAATGGGGATTAAGACTGTAAATCCCCCGCGGGACAACCTGATTACCTTTTATCTACGCCAGTGCTTAGAACAGTGCTTGGCACATAATAAGCTCTTCAAAGCCCTACTGAGAGCTCACCTCCTCCAGGAGGCCTTCCCAGACTGAGCCCCTCCTTTTCCCTCTGCTCCTCCTCCCCTCCCCATTGCCCCCTCTCCCGCATTCTGCTTTTCCCCTTCCCCTCCCCTCAGCACTGTGCATATTTGTATATATTATTATTACCCTGCTTATTTTGTTAATGATGTGTATATCTCTATGATTCTATTTATCTTGATGAGTTCTGCGCCAGACTGCTTGTTTTGTTCTGTTTAGCTTTGCTGTCTGTCTCCCCCGTTTAGACTGTGAGCCCGTTATTGGGCGGGGATTGTCTCTGTCTGTTCCCAAATTTCACACTCCAAGTGCCTAGTACAGTGCTCTGCACATAGTAAGCGCTCAATAAATACTATTGAATAAATGAAAGCGCTTAACAAATACCATTATTATTATTGTTGTATCGCATTCTCCCAAGAGCTTAGTACAGTGCTCTCTGCCCACAGTAAGCGCTCAATAAATACGATGAACTGTCTGACTTCTCTTATCCCAGGGAATCCCTGGGGTAAGCCCAAAATGCTGCCCTTCTGGACCCACGGCGTTGCTCCGAGCTGGCTTCTCCATGTGTCTTTTCCTGGACACCTGTGGACCCAGCCCCAGGCTGGGGACGGGGGAATGCTGGTTCTTTTCTTTACCCTGTTTGGTCTTTCCTGCTCTTGGTGGGTGAACGTAAGTTCCTTGTGTGCAGGATGTTGGTTCAGTGCTTTTTGTATGTCGGGCAGTGTTCTAAGCGCTGGGGTAGATAGAAGCTAATCAGGTTGGACACATGCCCTGTCCCTTTTGGGCCTCAAATATAATCCCCTCTGTGCCTGAGGTACCTGAGGCACAGAGAAGTGAAGTGACTTGACCAAAGTGACACACTGGGCCAGGATTAGAATCTAGGTCCTTCTGACTCCCAGTCTCGTGTTTTATCCACTAGACCATGCTGCTTTGGAAAAAAAAAGGAAAAAAGAAATGTGTCTACCAACTCTACGTTTAGTAGTGCCCTCTCTGCACACAGTAAACAGTCGGTAAATACGACTCCTTGATTGATTAAAGGACCAATTTTAGCCCTTCTTCAAAAACTGCTACAGAATGAAGAAAAAGTAGGGAGCTCTGATCAATCTGGAACTCAAACTCAGAATCATTAGATTTCTGAAGTGTGGGCCCCTTTGGTTCCCTCAGTATTCGCAACTGCACTAAATGTAGCAAATGGTAGCTATTTGTACCTTTTTTTCTAAATATTTGTTTTGACTCGCTCAGAGGTATTGTTGATTTTTTTCCCCCCTTGCAGTCACTCAAAAGTACGATGGGCTAATGCTTCCAGGGATCGAGTGTAACTGTGTCTCCTGCATAAATTGATGTCCTCTGTTGTGAAACTGAAAACTTTGCTATTTCCTCCAGAATAACTCAGCGCGCCTTCCTTGAGCGTAATACTCAGATGTTAAAAACAAAACAGTGATGGGCTATTGTTTTCCCTTTTGCGGTTGTCTTGGCCAAATTATGGAAGCTGTCTCCATTGTAACTTCTAAATTAGGGAAGGAGTTCATTATCAGCCTCCCGATTGTGTTCTTGGAGCGTTAAGGTCGACGGGAGGTAAGGTTCTTGTCGACCATGGAGTTTTCTCCACTTTTGGGGGTTACCCCTCGCATTACCCCTCTGGGATTCCTGCTCCCAAATGGAATTGAACGGATCAGAACCCATGGAAGCTATTGATCTCCCTGCCGTGGCTCATGTGATAAGTTCCCTACTAGAATGAAGACCCAGGGGTGGAATTAGACCACACAGACCCCGGGCTTTTAAGCTGTTGCAGATGATGTGAGACTGAGGCGCTCAGAGACAGTGATAACGGCTTGAAAATCTTCAGTCTGAGAAGTCTAATCCCGCCCTTTATCCCTTTCTCCTTCTCTCCTTCTCACCCCCACACACGCAGAATCGTATCTCCGATTATGAAAACGAGGTCTGGGGGGAAAGGATTATTTCAATATGGGAATTTTGCTTTACGGGTAACCTTTCAAGGTTGCCAACTCATCCTCTAGACTGTCCGCTCATTATGGGCAGGGAATGTGTCATGTGGTACTCTCCCAAGCGCTTAGTAAATATGATTTACTAAGCACATAGTAAGCGCTCAGTAATTACGATTGCTTGATTAGTCCATTTAGTAGAGGATAGTGATATTTGTTAAGCACTCATTATGTTCCAAGCACTGCAGTAAACACCGGGTTAGAGACAAGTCGGACGCATTCCTGTCCCACGGTTTTAGTAAGAGGAAGGACAGATATTGAATCCCCATTTTGCATATGAGGAAACTGAGGCCTTTCTACGTGCCACGCACTATACAAAGCGCTGTGGTGGATACAAGCAAATCAGATTGGACACAGTCCCTGTCCCGCAAAGGGCTCACAGTCTTAATCCCCATTTTACAGATAACGGTAACTGAGGCACAGAGAAGTGAAGTGGCTTGCCCAGGGCCACACAGCACACAAGTGGCTGAGCCAGGATTAGAACCCGTGACCTTCTGACTCTCAGGCCCGTGCTCTCTCCACTACGTCGTCCTGCTTCCCATAAGGAACTCCTAAAGGGCGGGGAACGTGTCTACCAACTGGTTTATTGCACTTTACCAAGCAGTTAGGTGGTACAGTCTTCTGCGCACGGTAAGCGCTCAAAAAATATCAGTGATGGTTTGACTGAGAAGGCAGGATGAGGAGGAGTGAAAAGGACCAACAGCCCGGCGGTCACCCTTCCCCCATCCCAAAGGAAACAGGAATTTGCCTATTCATTTTCTCTTTCTCTTTCTCTCTCGCTCTTTCTTTCTCTTTCCCCCTCTTGTCCGCTCTCTCCTCCTCCTCCCACCATGCTTCTATTTAAATTTTTGATCAGCTCCTTTGCAAACCAACTGCTCAAAGATTTTATTTTCTTTGGCACGTCCACATGAAAAAATTCCAGACTCCCGATGTCGAATTTAACCGAATATTTGTGAAGAAGTTGGGTGAAAGGGAGGGGAGGGAGCATTCCGAACTCAAAGTCGGTGAGGGTGATAGTTTTGAGGGGAGAGAGTCTGCATCGATCGGTCAATTAATCAATCTTATTGATTGAGCGCTTACTGTGTGCAGAGTGCTATACTGAGAGAAGCAGCGTGGCTCAGTGGAAAGAGCTTGGGTTTGGGACCCAGAAGTCATGGGTTCGAATCCCAGCTCTGCCACTTGTCAGCTGTGTGACTGTGGGCAAGTCACTTCACTTCTCTGGGCCTCAGTTACCTCATCTGTAAAATGGGGATGATGATTGTGAGCCTCATGTGGGACAACCTGATTACCTTGTATACCCCAGCGCTTAGAATATGCCCTGCACATAGTAAGCGCTTAACAAATACCAACATTATTATTATTATTGGGAAAGTACAGCAATACCACAGGTACATATGCAGGATACAGACACCCATGGCCTAGTGGTTAGAGCACGGGCCTGGGAGTCGAGAGGTCCTGCGTTCTAATCCCGACTCTGCCACTTGTCTGCTCTGTGACCTTGGGCAACTCACTTCACTTCTCAGTGCCTCAGTTTCCTTGTCTGTAAAATGGGGATTAAGACTGTGAGCCCCGTGTGGGACAGGGACTGTGTCCAACCGGATAACGTCGTATCTATCCTAGGATTAGAACAGTGTCGGGCACCTAGTAAGTGCTAAACAAATACCATTAAATACCCCAGCCCTCCCAAGAACTCTAAGGACAGCATCCATTAGGTAGTAATAGTATCTATTTGGCGGCTACTGTGTGCAAAGCACTGTGATATGGACTGGGGAAAAAGTAATAGAAAAGAGAATTAGACAAGGTTCCTGGATTTTTAAAAGTCCTCAATCTAAGAACAGGGTGGGAAGGAGTTTGGTGAAGGCCTGTAAGCTCGTCACGGCCAGGGAATTTGCCCACTAATCATTTATATATACTGAGCGCTAGCTACTCTGTGAAAAGGACTGTACTAAGCGCCTGGGAGAGCGTAGTGCAACAGAAATGGCAGATGCGTTCTTGTCCATACCGAGCTTGCGGCCTGTGGCTCGGTGGAAAGAGCCCGGGCTTGAGAGTCAGAGGTCATGGGTTCGAGACCCGATCTGCCACTTGTCAGCTGTGTGATTCTGGGCAAGTCACTTGACTTCTGTCCCCCAGTTCCCTCATCTGTAAAATGGGGATGAAGACTGTGAGCCTCATGTGGGACAACCTGATTACCCTGTATCTCCCCCAGCGCTCAGAACAGTGCTCCGCACATAGTAAGCGCTTAACAAATACCAACATTATTATTATTATTCTCCCCAGTACTTAGAACAGTGCACTGCAAATAGTAGCGCTCAGTATATATGACTGATTGACACCTAAGATTTCCTGAAAGGGTGGGAAACAGAAACAACAAAGCCAAGCCCCCACAGATTTGGTAGGAAAGTGAATCGGGAGCGCTCCCAGGCTGACCACCCTTGACACGGTATTGGAGCTTAATTATATTTTCCCAAGTGCTTAGGACAGTGCTAATCAGGCAGTAAGGACTCAATAAATACCATTGATTGATTGATCGAGGAGCAGTTTGGCCTAATTGAAAGAACACAGACCCGGGAGTCAACGGACCGTGGTTTTAATGCCAGTTCTGCCACTTGTCTGCTCTGTGACCTTGGGAAAGCCACGTCACTTCTGTGCCTCAGTTACCTCATCTGTAAAAGTAAAACTGTGAGCCCCATTTGGGACATGGACAGTGTCCAACCTAATTATCTTGTATATACCCCTGTGCTTAGCATAGTGCCTGGCACATAATAAGTGCTAACAGTTACCATTTTAAAAAATAAGTAAATAAAAAAAGTTGCTAGACACAGTCCCTGCCCACAAGGAGTTACTACAGTCTAAAGGGGAAACTCAAATCTACCCTAGCGTTTACAGGCATGTTCGTCAAATAGTAATAATAATGTTGGTATTTGTTAAGCGCTTACTATGTGCCGAACACTGTTCTCAGCGCTGGGGTAGATGCAAGGTAATCGGGTTGTCCCACGTGAGGCTCACAGTTAATCCCCATTTACAGATGAGGTAACTGAGGCACAGAGAAGTTAAGTGACTTGCCCACAGTCACACAGCTGACAAGTGGCAGAGCTGGGATTCGAACTCATGACCTCTGACTCCCAAGCCCGGGCTCTTTCCACTGAGCCACGCTGCTTCTCCAAGTAAGAACTTAATAAATGCAACAACAGTAATAATAATGATAATACCACTGTATTGCCCTGGAAATACCGACACTGGACAGTCTCCTATCCGCTGCTGGATTGAAAACAGTCCCTTATTAGGCCCAGGGGAAGAAAGGCAAATGCGGTGGGAGGGAGTTGTCAGCCCCCCGACACTTGCCCTGGCTCACCCAATGTAAGATGCATCCTAATATCTCTGGGAAAGTTCGGAAGGTTTCCTATAGATTATAAACTCCTCGTGGGCAGGGGTGACGCCTGCCAAATCTGTTAAATTGTACTTTCCCAATCGCCTGTACAGTACGCTGCACAGAGTAAGCGCTCAACAAATGGAATTGATTGATTGGGTCACGTGAGTCCTTTATTTATGGGGTTGCCCACTCTCTCACAGGAGCGACCTCTCCAGAAGAAGGAGCAACTAGGTCTTTTAACAGCTTTTAGGAGAAGCAAGTGATTAGGGCTGAAAATTGTTCCTTATTTAGAAACAGTTGTCCCCTTTTTTTCCAGTTTCCTGTTCATGGACATATGGCATTTGATTTCTTCATCTCCACTATTCGTAAACAAAATGTGCGAGAGAAAAAAGCAAGAAAGAGACATGGTTTCCCACCTGTCAATTAGATTTCCCCAGCTCGCGGCCCCATCAATCTCTACGCAAAAGTCTTTTGCTACAGTTGGCGGAAAAACAATTGATCTTAAGGCCATGGTGCTGCTTCCGTCTGGAGGCTTCTATAGCCTGTCTTTGCGAGCGCTGAGAGGCTGTAATTGAAATAAAAGGCCTCAAATTTTGTTTGATTTTTAAGAACGTGCCCTGTGTATACCGACTAATTATAACTCATGTGGGTATTCTTTTATTTTAATATACCCTTGATTGGAAATAAATATTTCAGCCATCTCTTAGCTGGATTTACTGTTCTCTTATTCCATACCCTAGTTCTCCATTGGCTTGCCATGTTTGAAATCATTTAGTAGCCTTTTCGTGCGAGGGAGGTCAAATTTTTATAATGTTTTAAATTGAATTCATTATTCTTTTCACACTTGATTCGTAAAACGGTTGGACAGTGAAGGATTTTACACGGGCTCATCTTTTTTTAATCAGTGAAGGTGACATCCAGGTCAGGAGGTCTATCTCGAAAACTGTCACACTGCCTCTTTTTGGGTTAAAAGCATAATGCCAAAATTTCATTTATCATTGTAACTGAGTTCAAGGTAATGCGTTTTATCTTCTTCCATAATCGCTGGGAGGCATTGCGTATTAATGTGAAGTGACATTTTATCTTCATGGTCTTGAACCTGCTGATGAAACCTAAAGTTATTTTATTTAGATCCTGAATAGAGAGTTTTCCTGAAAGATCAGTCGATCGATCAGTAGTATTTATCGAGCCCTGACCGTGTGCCAAGCATGCCAATTCTTTCCAGTAGAGGCCATGGGGGAGAACATATTTTCTGTAGAAGCCGGGATGAATCAATTAGGAACTAGACAGTTGAGCATTTTGAGAATCTGTTTCTGAATGTTCAATATTATCAGGCGAGCAGACAATAACCAAAAAACACCCCCCAAATACATCTTTTCTTGTTGCCTCCTGTTCTCGCTAATCAACTGAGAAGTAAAGTCAGTCAGTCAATCGTTTTTATTGAGCACTTACTGTGTGCAGGTCATTCATGCATTCAGTTGTATTTATTGAATGCTTACTGTGTGGGGAGCACTGTACCAAACGCTTGAGAGAGTATAGTATAGCAGTATAACACACATTAACCACCCACAGCCAGCTTACAAAAAAGAGGGGGAGACAGATATTAATATAAGTAAATCATAAAGTGAATAAGTAAATAATATGGCAGATATATGGACATAAGTGCCGTGGGGCTGGGAGGGGGGATGGATAAAGGGAGCACGTCAGGGTGAGGCAGGAGTGGGAGAAGAGGAAAGGGGGGCTTAGTTAGGGAAGGCCTCTTAGAGGAGATGGGCCTTCAATAACACTTTGAAGAGGGGAGAGTCATTGTCGGGAGAATGTTTCCAGGCCAGAGGCAGGATGTGGGCGATAGGTTGGTTGCGAGGTAGATGAGATTGAGATACAGTGAGAAGGCTGGCCTTAGAGGAGCGAAATGTGTGGGTTGGGTTGGAATAGGAGAGTAGCGAAGTAAAGAAAACACAGTGGATGAGAATAGTAATAATGATGGTATTTGTTAAGTGTTTACTATGTTCCAGGCTTTGTACTAAGCCCTGGTGTGGGTACGAGCAGATTGGGGTGGTCACAGTCGCTGTCCCAGAGGGGCTCAAAATCTCCATCCCCATTTTCCAGATGAGGGAACTGAGGCCCAGAGAAGTGAAGTGACTTGCCCAAGGTCACACAGCAGACAAGTGGGGAAGCAGGGATTAGAGCTCCATAACCTTCTGACTCGAAGGCTCGATCTCTACCACTACGCCACGCTGCTTCTCAGTGACGCAGGGGACTGGTCTCTGATGGTACAGGGACCACTTAGCACATGTGTCTGCATAATAATGTTGGTATTTGTTATGCGCTTACTCTGTGCAGAGCACTGTTCTAAGTGCTGGGGTAGATACAGGGTAATCAGGTTGTCCCACGTGAGGCTCACAGTTAATCCTCATTCTACAGATGAGGTAACTGAGGCACAGAGGAGTTAAGTGACTCGCCCACAGTCACACAGCTGACAAGTGGCAGAGCCGGGGTTTGAACCCATGACCTCTGACTCCCAAGCCCGGGCTCTTTGCACTGAGCCACGCTCTTTCTCTGGGTCCATAGTAAGCGTTCAGTTAATAATATTGATTGAAATGTTGGAACTTTCATGTTCCCCCATCAGAGAGCCCAGACACACCTCGCAGTGGAAGTCGGACTCTGTATCTGCAATGTTCCCCTATTCAGGGGAGACCTCCTCCTCAGCTCAAGACTACACTCTCAAACAGTATGGAAACTGTCACTCATGTAAGTTAGCGGCATCTCAGCTGTGTGACGGTACCCCCAACTTCCAGTCTTAACCCCACTCTCCCCTCCCCACCCCCTCCAGAATCCCCCAGGGAGGCCCGAACCTGGCCCTGGATTGGTCCGGATTTTGGATTTGTTTTTTCCAGGGTTTCCCCTGAAGCCAGAGAGTTGGCCATGGTGTCAGATACTGATTTTTCCCCTCACTTATTTCATTTTTGTCCTCGCAACGTGCGCCCTCCACTTGGAGCGCGGGAGGCCGTATCCCCATTTTACAGATGAGGAAACTGAGGCCCAGAGACATGAGACTGGCCGAGATCGCACGGATCTTGTTTTGTGGTATTTGTGAAGGACTTACTGTGCGTCAGACACTGTTCTAAGTGCTGGAATAGGTACAAGTCATTTAGGTCGAACACAGTTTTACATGGAGGCACAGATAAGTGAAGTGACTTGCCCAAGATCACACTACAGGCAGTCGGCAGAGCCACCATTGACCGAACAAGGATTAGAACCCAGGTCCTCTGACTCCCAGACCCGTGCTCTTTCCATTAGGCCTTGCGGCTTCTCTGATTTATTGACATATGGTTTTTTTCCCCCTCTGTTGGATTGGATTTCTTTTTTTCTCAGACAATCAGTGATATTTATTAAGTGCTTTCTGTGTGTAAGCACTTGAGAGTATAATAAAAATACTGTAGAGTTCTAGGAACCAGAACAGTTAAGAAGGGGGAAAACAAGGCTCTGTCCCTGGAGAATACGTCTGAAATTCGTATTTCGCAGTTTCTTCGGTGCCTATGCCCAAATCCATCATACTCCAGCTTTGTCACATACCCCACCGACTTGATGTATGTCCACGTCGATAAAAAAGTTTAATACGGCCGTATCTAATGATCTTGTAGTCCTTGGCCCTGAACCTCTGTATTTATCCATCTCTCCAGGAAAACGGGGGTCTAAAAGAGATTTCTAATTGGGCAAAATGACAGGACTGGAGAGTGATCTGTTTCAGGAGCTTCTTCGTCTGTAGTTGTGGCGCAGAGAGTTACGGCAGCTTATTCGCGTCCATCGCTGTTGTCGCTGGTTGTCTTAGAAACAACCCCAAAGCCGAAGACTTTGGGAAAATCTCTCTTATAACTGCCACAGTTTTTAGGTCTCTGGACCATTAAAAATCGCAGGAGTAAACGTACGTGGAAAGTACAATTTACAGTTTTACATCCGGCTGTTTGGAAGACATAATAAACCGAAAAAGAAGTAGACTGGAGCTTTTGGGATGGAGGCGTAGTTCGGGAGATATTCAGCCGTTTAGATTCCGTCTAGAGATAAAGTGGATCAGAGTGTTCCCGTGATTGTTTGTGCCAACATGGTTTCGTTTGTGGTGTGTCTGTGTGTGTGTGCGTGCGTGTGTGCACTAAGCGAATGTTGATGTCCACGTGGAACACACGAGGAATTCGGTTGGTTCTGCTGAAATACCTTTCCTCTATCAGACTGGATTTAACATTCCTTTGAAAGTCATCCACCGTGCCCAGAGTGGTCAAAAGTCCCTGCCCATTCAGCCACAGCGAGGATTGGAAATGCTTTTTCAAATCGATCAATCGGTGGTATTTCTTGAGCGTTTACCGTGCGCAGAGCACTGTACTTTTGCACTTGGAAGATAACGATACCACAGAGTTGGTAGGCAAAGACTGTAAGCCCGTCAAAGGACAGGACTGTCTCAATCTGTTAGCGATTTGTACATTCCAAGCGCTTAGTACAGTGCTCTGCACATAGTAAGCGCTCACTAAATACTACTGAATGAATGAATACCCTGCCCACAAGGAGTTCACAGTCTAGACGGCGAGGCAAGCATTAATATAAATAATTTACAGATTATTTATGGGCCTGATGGTGGGGTGAATATCAAATGCCCGGAGGCTACAGATCCAAGCGCACAGACAATACAGAGATTGATTCAAATCCCAAATTCGAATGAAACCTCTGTGGATGGATTGAGCTGTGTTTGTGAAGATATTTGCCGACAAATCAGATAAATAACCCCGGTGAGCTCAGATACAACTTCCTTCAATCCAAGGAAACCTTGGGAAGCAGCATGGTCTAATGGAAAGAACACAGACCAGGGAGTCAGAGGACCTGTCTTCTAATCCCAGCTCTGCCACTCGTCTGCTGTGTGACCTTGGGCAAGTCACATCACTTCTCTGAGCCTCAGTTCCCTTATCTGAGTATTCAGTACTTGATCTACCTCCTACTTAGACTGTGAGACCCATGTGGGACCTGATTATCGTTTATCTACCCCAGTGCTTGGCACATAGTAAGTGTTTGACAAATACCATTATTATTACTTGTAATAACAAGCACTCACTATGTGCAATAAATGCTATTATTATTAATAAGCTCTATGTGCAAAGCAGTAAGCACTGGCGTAAACTATAAGCAGTGGCCGGCCCACGTGGGTTTCACGGCCTAAGAGTGAGGGACAACTCTAATGTAAAATCTCCATTTTACAGCTGACGTAATTGAAACCCAGAGAGGTCAAGCGACTTGCCCACAGTCACACAGCAGGCAAATGGGAGAGATGGGATTAGAACCCAGGTCCACTGACTCCCATGCCCGTGCTCTTCTCATTTGGCCATGCTGCTTATTAGTAATTAAGCAAAATGCCGGAAGAAATAGATGAATAAGTAATTAATTATATCTATATTTAAGCGCTAGGCGTCGGTAGAGTAAATCAAGGGTATTTGGTGAGCCCTTCCTATGTGCAGAGCACTGTACCGAGGCTTACTTTAAGAGGCTGTCGGATTATTGCGGCGTGGTTTAGGGAATTAATCAGGGAAGTCTTCCTGGAGGAGGAAGGGTTTTTAGGGGGCTTTGAAACTGGGGAGAGCCCTGGCTTGGCACATTTGGAGGAAGAGAAAGTTCCAGGCAGTTGGTGGACGCATATGGGTGAATATTTTCATTTCGGCAAAACACACGTGCACATTCAGTTTTAAGAAGGTGGTGGTGGTATTTATGTGTGTGTGTGTGTGTGTATGAGAGAGAGACATACCCCGCTTTCACAATCAGAGACGATAGATAATCCAGACGAAGCAGTCCGTGAACTACTGAAAATGTTCCGACTGAACGAAACCCTCTAAATTTTTCCGAGACGATCTTATCAGCCCGCCTCACTGCTTGGCTCGAAACCGTGCAGTTCGACAAGAAGCCAGTGAACTCCTCTTCGTCAGAAGCAAAATTTAAGGGACACAGGCACACACCCGTACGCGAACACTAAAGGACGGTCTGGCTTCCAAGCCGTAAACATCCGTTAAACAAAGCGTCTCTTTTCCGTAGCCAGCGACCTCTCCCTCGGTGTGTCGGCGTGTGGGCGGGTAAGAGGGACCCTGAATGGCTGTAGTTGTGCCATGGAGCCTCAAGTCAGATGCGAGAACGCAGGATGTAGTGGATAGAACATGGACCTGGGACTCAGAAGGTCATGGGTTCTAATCCTGCCTGCGCCACTTGTCTGCTGGGTGATCTCGGGGAAGTCACTTCACTTCTCTAGGCCTCAGTTACCTCATTTGGAAAATGGGGATTGAGACTAGGAGCCTCACATGGGACAGGGACTGTGTCCAACCCCATTTGCTTGTATCCACCCCAGTCCTTAGTTCAGTGCCTGGCACATAGTGAGCACTTAATAATAATGTTGGTATTCGTTAAGCGCTTACTATGTGCCGAGCACTGTTCTAAGCGCTGGGGGAGATACAGGGTAATCAGGTTGTCCCCCGTGAGGCTCACAGTTAATCCCCATTTTACAGTTGAGGGAACTGAGGCACAGAGAAGTTAAGTGACTTGCCCAAAGTCACACAGCTGACAAGTGGCAGAGCTGGGATTCAAACTCATGACCTCTGACTCCCAAGCCCGGGCTCTCTCCGCTGAGCCACGCTGCCAATACCATCATCGTTATTATTATGATTATTAAGATGATACTGTCCACGATCTTGCGCTTGTTCACATCGGCTCAGGGATTCTCACTGCTCCCGAAACTCTACACCCCTTCTCTCGGTAGAAGCTACAGCTCGTGCTATCTGTGGGTCTTCGTTAGACAGTTTACTCTGCCGAACAGCCCTGTGGGTGAACAGGCAGGATCTGATCCTTACATCTTGGCCCTGGTCTTTTTATAAACTTCTCTCTCTCGCCTTCTGACTCCATTCCTCCCCAGGATTGGCACTTGGATTTGCACCCTTTATTCACCCGTGCCTCAGCCCCGTAGCGCTTATGTACAGATCCATAATTTCATCTATTTCTTTATATTAATGGGTGCCTCCCCTTCTAGACTGCCTAGACTCTAGACAAATACCATCACTCTCATTATTGTTATTATTTTTACTGAACACTTGGGAAGGTACATTATGCAGTATGACAGGTACAGTCCCACCGCCGTGGAAACTCCGTCCAGTTCACAGCCTCCCTCATAAATATTGAACGCTTCCTTTGTGCTGAGCACTGTAATAATAATGTTGGTATTAAGCGCTTACTATGTGCCGAGCACTGTTCTAAGCGCTGGGGCAGATACAGGGTCATCAGGTTGTCCTACTTGGGGCTCACAATCCCATTTTACAGATGAGGGAACTGAGGCCCAGGGAAGTGAGTCTCTTTTCCACTGAGCCACACTGCTTCAGTACTTGGGAGAGGAGAGTATAACAGAGTTGGTAGACACACTCCCTGCCCACAAGAAACTCACAGTCTAGAAGGGAAGACTTACGTTCATATAAATAAACAAATTAGGGTTATGGACATATGTGCTGTGGGGCTGAGGGAGGGGTGAATAACGGGAGCAAATCAGTGTGATGCAGAAGGGATTGGGAGAAGAGGAAGTGAGAGTTTAGGGAAGGCTTCTTGGAGGAGCCCAGGCAGGAACTGCTTTGTCAGGACATCAGCTGTCCGTCAGGCGGACTGCGGGCCGATTTCAGCGCAAATGTTCTCCTTCCGCTCGAACTCGGACTGGTACCGGTACCTTCTCTGCCTCCAAACAGGAAGCAGTGGAATCAAATCCTCCAGTTAGTTGTCAGATGTGGTGGATGACATCAGAACCGCAATGAAACACGCCGCAAGAGAACCATTAGAAGTTACTTTGTCTATCTCAAATTTATCTGGCAAACAGTGCCGCCACCCCTCGCAAGTTTGTTCTGAAGATTAATGATACCGGTGGAAGAAAGATGTCTTGATGCCCTATTGAGCAGTGAATGCATCATTTTGGTGGACATTTAATGGTCACCATTAGGGGCAGATAACTGTTATCTTCATCTCCGTGTTTCATCGGAGGTGGAAAGACATCTCATCCTTCATCCTCCCCTCTCTTCCGGTTCTTTCAATCGTATATTTGTATTCGAGAGGGGCAGAGCGGCTAATGTAAACGCTTGCCGAGTTGCCCAGCCCACAGGAACCCTTTCTAAGAGTAATCAAGGAACCGTTAGGTGGAAGCTAACATTTGAACTTGCCCCTCTTCAGCCTTTTCTGAGTTGATCATCTCCGAGAGTCATTTTTAGACATTGAGCAGAAGGTAGCTTTGGATTGTAGCGATAATATCAGCTTTGATCTAAACTCTCTTTCCCCTCCTTGAAGTCCTTCATGCTGAAATTCCATTCAGTCATTTCCTTGAAGACTGTAAGGAGATTAGAATTAATGTAACGTGAAGATACCCTTCACCAGAGTCTGACCCTTTGCTCTCTTTCCTCTTCTAGCCGACAGACCATTACCAAAAGCTTATCTCCTCCAGGAAGCCTTCCCGGATTATCCCCCCTCCTCCCAAACCTATTTTCCCTTCCTTCTGCGTCACCCCTTGTACTTAGAGGAGTCCAACCCCCCTAGGTATGCCGGTGTTCATCATCTTCACAGCTCTTAATACATATCCTTTTAACAGTGCTGGTATTTGTTAATCGCTTACTCTGTGCCCAGCACTGTTTTAAGCACTGGGGTAGATACCAGGTTATTTGAGTGGAAACAGTCCCTGTCCCACATGGGGCTCATAGTCTTAATCCCCATTTTATAGATGAGGGAACTGAGGCCCAGAGAAGGAAAGTGGCTTTCCCAAGGTGCTCTGTTCTTTTCCTGTAATTTATTTTTTAAGTTTGACCTTGCCTGCTAGATTATAAGTACCATGTGGGTAGCGGTTATACCTACCCAGTCTGCTGTACTCTCTCAAGTGAATAGTACAGTGCTCTGAATACAGTGGTATGCATACAGTAAGTGCTAAATAAATATCACTGATTTATTGACTGGGGAGGGGGTGGTCTTGCTTGGTGTAATATGGACCTAATGAATAGTTTCTGGGGTGGTCAGGGGTCATTGATTTCAGCTAAATCAATCAACGGTATTTATTGAGCACTTACTGTGTGCTGCAGAGCACTGTCCTAACGTGCCTGGGAGGGTACGATACCACAGAATTGTAGAAATGTCTCCTACATTATGAGAAGCAGCGTGGCTCAGTGGAAAGAGCCTGGGCTTGGGAGTCAGAGGTCATGGGTACGAATCCCGGCTCTGCCACTTGTCAGCTGTGTGACTGTGGGCAGGTCACTTAACTTCTCGGTGCCTCAGTTACCTCATCTGTAAAATGGGGATTAACTGTGCGCCTCACGTGAGACAACCCGATTACGCTGTATCTACCCCAGTGCTTAGAACAGTGCTCTGCACATAGTAAGCGCTTGACAAATACCATCGTTATTATTATTACCCACTGGGAGCTTACAATCTAGAGGGGTAGACAGCCACTAATGTAAATAAATAAATTCAAAGAAATAATAATAATAACAATAATAATGTTGGTATTTGTTAAGCGCTTACTATGTGCCGAGCACTGTTCTAAGCGCTGGGGGAGATACAGGGTAATCAGGTTGTCCCACGTGAGGCTCACAGTTAATCCCCATTTTACAGATGAGGGAACTGAGGCACAGAGAAGTGAAGTGACTTGCCCCCAGTCACACAGCTGACAAGTGGCAGAGCCGGGAGTCGAACTCATGACCTCTGACTCCGAAGCCCAGGCTCTTTTCCACTGAGCCACGCTTATGTACATACGTGCTCTGGGGCTGAGGGAGGGGTGAATAGCAAATGTTTAAAGGGATTCAAGTATGTAAGTGATGCAGAAGGGAGAGGGAGTAAGGGAAATGAGGGCTTAGTTGGAGAAGACCTCTTGGTGGAGATGCGATTTTAGTAAGGCTTTCAATATGGTCTAGTGGAAAGAGCATGGGCCTGGGAGTCAGAAGACACGAGTTCCAATCCCGGCTCTGCCACGTATCTGTTCTGTGACTTTGGACCGGACACTTAATTTCTGCGTGTTTCCCAGGGACTGTGTCCTACCTGAATACTTTGCATATACCCCAGCACTTAGAAGAGTGCTTGCACATAGTAAGCACTTAACAAATGCCATAATTCTTATGCTTATTGGTATTCTCGTCATCACATTAGAACCATGTCTTTTCTATGATTGTAACCGCTGTGATCTAGTGAAGACAGGCTCAAAATGCTTGCTTTAATTTTGCTGCAAATGAAAGAAGATAAATGGTCATTGATATTTCAAAAATACTGCTTTTGCCTGAGAGCTCAAGTTGGAATGATCACTATTGGTGTTATTTTCAACTTGTCTTTTGAACTAAGGATCCAAACTGCATTGAATTTAGTTCTGCAGAACTGTCAACTTTTATCTTTATTATTGGTTGTGCTGGTAGGAGTTTGCTGGCTAGAGATATAGAATGAAAGGCTGGCCTTTTTAATTTTAAAGTTTACATTTCAAGATAGCACCAAATCTTGCTAAATGATATTGTTCGCCCGGTTTAAGTAACTGCTGCTGTATGATGCTGAGTCTGCCATAGGTTTGCTTGAAATATGGGGCCACTGTGGAAATTTCATGAAATCTTTAACAATTTTATCGACCATTAATAAACTATCTGGAAAGATCCCACATTTATTAGCTACACTTAATCACTTGTGACAGTCTATGTTATAATCTTAATCATAAAAAGGGCAGTTGCTCATCGTAACCTCTCTGATGTACAATTTTTTTCATTTTTCGAGGTGAACACTAATCTCAAGATGGTTAAAATTGATGCAAGTAATTTTCAAAATAGGACACAAAGAGCAGATTCAGGTTTAAGAAGAACAAGATTTTCTCTGAATTTGTTTACGTATATAAATGATGCTGTCTCAAGCAATAGCCGAGCATGACCTCAAACCTTGGTGACATTTAAGTGAAACCTGAAGGAATTCAACTTTTCATTAAAGAAACCATAGGTTACTAAAGGGATATTCTCTCTAAATTAGAGGCAATTATAACAGTTAAGCCTCTGACAGCTCCTGACTAAAAACAAAAAAAAAGTCGTAGGAAAGACCAGCAGCTTGAGCAACAGTTTGATTCTAGGACCTCAAGTTGTTTACAAAACATCACAGGGTTGGCCTCTTTTAATCAATCATTCACTCAATGGCATTTATTGAGTGTGTACTGTGTTCAGAGCACAGTATTAAGAACTTGGGAAAGTACAATACAACAGAGTGGCAGACATGGTCATTTCCCATCAGGAGTTATTCCCTTGACGAAGATTGTGGTATTTGTCAAGTGCTTACTATGTGCCAAGCACTCTTCTAAACTGTAGGGTAGATAATCGGATTAGATACACTTCAATCCCACATGGGGCTCACAATCTTCTTCGCCGTTTTACAGGCGAGGGAACTGAGGCTCAGAGGAGTGAAATGTTCAAGGCCACATAGCAGACAAGCGGCGGAGCTTGTACCTTGATCCTTCAGATTTTCAGGCCCTTGCTCTTATCCACTAGACCATGCTGCTTCCCAGTCTTCTAGGTTGGTAATAGAGTAAAGTTGACCTTTTGAATGAAATCAGAACGTAGCCCAAAGCAGAACCACCCCTGCCTCAACACCTTACCCTGGTTTTCTGACTAGACTTTAGCAAATATTAGGGGCAAGATATAGTGCTCATTTTCAAATGGGGCCTGGGAACCAAAGCCTCTGTTAAAATCTGTGGCAACGAACTAGAGAGGCGTAAGGTCCATTAAGGAGAGAGAAATCCTGTCAGGAATTCCTCGAAGGAAAAATTGTGAGCCTTCAATCTAACTCTTTTTAATGCTCATGGCCTTATCTAATATTAAAGATCTTCTTTAGCCTAATTTTGAAGCTCTTAAAGTCTTATCATGGCTCATGGGAAAATGAGTTGTGTAAACCTCAAATTTTTTTTTGTAAGTAAAGTGTTGGAAGAATTTTCTCAGCTGAAGAAGAATACTTTGGCTCAGCTAAAGAGGTCCATTTTGGTCAAAGATCCTGGCATTTCTTCAAACTGAAATTGCCAGCGGTTTTTATTTGGTTATAAAAGTGGAATGAATTTCTACTGAGGATTTTTTTTGTCTTGTATTCCCACTCCTTATGCCTTCTCATTATCCCTCAGTTCTCAGTACATCTTTGTATAGCTCTTTTTTCTGCTCCTTCTAAATCCTTCCCTGGAGAGGGGCTATGAGGAAGACACAAAAAAGGGAACTGTCAAAGTCCCTTCCTGTTCGACTGGAAGCCAAGGCTGGAAGTGATGTGCGGTTGGCACCAAATACTACTTTATAGCAGGTTGGACAAAGTTCCTGTCCCACATGGGGCTCGCACTCTTAATCCCCATTTTCCAGATGAGGTAACTGAGTCCAAGAGAAGAGAAGTGACTTACCCAAGGTCACACAGCAGACATGTAGCTGCACCGCGATTACAAGCCATATATATAGCCCTCCTCCTGTCCTCACCTACTTCTCCGTCATTCAAGCTGACAGTTTCCCAGAGTTTCAGGGCCTTATTAGCCCAGAGGCAATGGTGTCTGCCTACTTCTTTGGCACACCTTTCCCCCCCAAGAATTCATCATTTAAGATAAAATCCCTTCTCCTCCTTGCTCCTTCAAGAACAACCATCAAGCAAAGAAAAGTCGGACCCAAATCCATCTCCGTTGCTAGGTACAATTCCTACTATTGCCAGTATCAGGCAGTACTTCCCGTCTGGCACTGCTTCTGGACAACCGTTAGTTTTATAAAGATTTGTAAAATGACCACTTTCTTAGAAGAGTGCTTGGCACATAGTAAGCACTTAACAAATACCATAATTATCAGTATCATCATCATTCAGAAACCTGAAAGGAGGCAATACCTCCGTTTATGTCCCGGCTGAGTAGAATTATCCCTGGCGGGGAATGGTCCAGACCTCTAGTTATTAAGCTGTGTGCAGAGCCCCATGCTAAGCACTCAGAAAGAACACACCTCTTCATTCATTGTCGTATTTATTGAGCACTTTCTGTGTGCAGAGCAGTGTTCTAAGCGCTTGGGAGAGTACAATATAACAGACACATTTCCCACCCACAGTAAATTTACAGTCTAGACGGGGGAGACAGACATCTATGTAAGTTCTGTGGGGCTGGGATGGGGGATGAATAAAGGGAGCAAGTCAGGATGGTACAAAAGGGAGTTGAAGAAAAGAACAAGAGGGCTTATTCAAGGAAGGCCTCTTGGAAGAGATGTCCCTCTAGACTGTGAGCTCGTTGTGGGCAGGGAATGTGTCTGTTGTATTCTCCCAAACGCTTAGTACAGTGCTTTGCACACAGTAAGCTCTCAATAAATGCGATTGAATGAATAAATGCCTTCGATAAGGCTTTGAAGAGGACGCGGGTGGCATGGCCATTGTTGCTGTTTCTAGACTGTAGGGTCATAATAATAATAATAATGTTGGTATTTGTGAAGCGCTTACTATGTGCAGAGCACTGTTCCAAGCGCTGGGGTAGACACAGGGGAATCAGGTTGTCCCACGTGGGGCTCACAGTCTTCATCCCCATTTTGCAGATGAGGTAACTGAGGCCCAGAGAAGTGAAGTGACTTGCCCACAGTCACCCAGCTGACAAGTGGCAGAGCTGGGATTCGAACTCATGACCTCTGACTCCAAAGCCCGTGCTCTTTCCACTGAGCCACGCTGCTTCTCATTGTGGGCAGGGACTGTATCTACCAACTCTCTTGTATCGTACTGTCTCAGGCATTTAGTACGGTGTTCTGCAACAGTAAGCGATAATAAATACCATCGATTGATTGACTCATTTCGACCTTTCCAAGGGGATTGTTGTTGTTGTCTTATACTGTCGACACCATGGACACATCTCTCCCAGAACGCCCTACCTCCATCTGGAGTCGTTCTGGTAGTGTATCCGCAGAGTTTTCTTGGCAAAAATCCGGAAGCCGTTTACCATCGCCTCCTTCCGCGCAGTAAACCTGAGCCTCCTCCCTCGACTCTCTCCCATGCCACTGCTGCCCAGCATAGGGGAGTTTTGACTTGTAGCAGATGGCCTTCCACTCGCCAGCCACTGGCCAAGCTAGGAATGGAATGGATATACCTCTGCTTGACTCTCTATCCCAGAGTCGAGACTGGAAGAGTACTGGAAACTCTCCAGGGGTGTGCCTGAGAGGTGCCCGTGGAGATGGTGTCCTGGAAATCTAAATGATCCTTTTGTTCAGTTGGTAAGAAATGGACGGGGAAAATATCCTAATAAGTAAAGATGCTGTTGTGCCTACTTGGTTGCTTCCTGCTGCCTCAAGGAGAAGAGTTGAGGACTTGAGCAAGTCATTTAACTTGCCTCAGTTACCTCATGTGTAAAATGGGGATTGACTATGAGCCCCAGGTGGCACACGGACCGTGTCCAACCTGATTACCTCATATCTACCCCAGCACTTAGTACAGTTCCTGGCACATGGTAAGTACCATATAAAAAAAGAAAGGTATTCTGCAGGGACTCTGATTGAGTAGTTGAGTTGGATTATGGGCCCAGCCCGGTGGCAGTTTAGACGGAGAGAATAGGGCGGATTCTGGAAACATTGTGAAGAAGTGACAGCGTTTGGTGAAAGACTTGAGCATCGAGGTGGTAGGAAGAGAGAGAACCGCCAAGGATAATGCCAAGGTTCTGAGCATGAGAGTTGGAGAGGATGGTTATGGTGTCAACAGCAGTGGGAGAGTTAAGAGGAGAAGATATGAAAGGAAGATGAAGGCTTAAATTAGGAATAGGCTAAGGTAGAAGTACCAGGCAGGCATCCATGTAAAGATTTTCGGGAGGCAAGAGGAGTGGTGAAATTACAGAGAAGAGAGAGGTGGGGGAGATGGTGAAGTGGATTTAGGAGTTATCGGTTTCCAGTTGGTAGATGAAACAGTGAGAATGCCTGATCGCCGCTTGACCTCAGGTGGCCATTATGGCTCAGCCATTCATCTCTGACTAAAGAGATTTTGTTTCTGTTGGCCCTGCTCTTTCTCGGTGGCAGCATTAAGGAAATAACTCCCCCGATACTGATCGTCTCAGTTTCAAAATGAAGGCTCTTACTTGGCTCTTTTACTTTTATTTCCTGTTTAGCAAGAGCTGCCTTGTGGGTACCAGGGAGGGCAATTTGAGCACATGGATGGTTGTGGGGTATGGTTTTATTTTCTCGGTGGTAGGCAATATGTCCGTGCTAAAGAAGGCTTTTGCAAAGTGATTTCTTCTGTTCCTGTTGGATTTTGTTTAAAAGTGCCCACTCTTCATCCTGGGTAATCATATTCAAGGAAACCTTCTGCCATCTCCCCAATACTGGAGTGAAACGGCATTTAAAATTATTTCCTCAGTATAGATTTTTCACTAAATACACAGTGGAAACCTCCCCAGTTAGGTCTTCACTAATTGATTGTATCTGTAATGCCTACCTCTCCACTGCCTTACTTTTAAAGAACAGAATTTTATTTTGACATTTTTGATAAAGTATCAGTCTGACAAGTCAGACCGAGATAGAGAATACTTCAGATCAAGCAGAGAATAAGGCAGAAGGTAGATTCTGAGCTGAATTCCAGATTAGTAGTGTCTGAATTAATCAGATTTGACTATATAGTACTGAAAAGCTCCGGTGAGTGCTCTTAATTGGTTCCATGAAAATTGTGTGTTAAGCCAAAGAGCCCTTAATAAAATACAGTTTTCCTCAGGGTAGCATGTAAAATGCATTAATGCATTCCCAAGATCCCGAAATTTGATGGAGACAATGTGAATATTTCTTTAAGTGATTAAAAAACACAATAAATTTAGTTGACGCTATTAACTTAGATGATGAAATAGCAGTGTAAATGTAGACCAAAAATGAAATGTGAATTTAAACAATTAAATGCTAATATGTACAAATAAATTTAAAGAGTCCTCACCATACTCTAAGCCTATATACATGAAATTGACATTCACCGAGTCCAGATGTTTAAAAACAACTAGTTTAAGTGCCAGTCAATAACTTCTAATGTGTTTTCTCAACATTAGCAGGATGCACTGGACTGTATTTATTTGAAGGATAATATTTGTTTATGATATTTAAGCACTTACTATGTGTCAAACACCGTTCTAAGCGCTGGGGTAGACGGACACAAGGTAATCAGGTCAGACACAGTCCCTGTCCCACATGGGGCTCACAGACTGAATAGGAGGGAGAATAGGTGTCGAATCCCCATTGTACAGTTGAGGAAACCGAGGCCCAGAGAAGCGAAGCGACTTGCCCGAGGTCACACGGCAGGCGAGTGGCGGAGCCGGGATTAGAACCCAGTTCCTCTGGCTCTTTCCACTAGGCCACGCTGGTTCTCTCGTGTCCTTTAAAGCACCAGGAACGGTGTGGCTGGTCCACAGTAACAGCCGTCGCCTAGAACACACGCATCTTGCTCAGAGCACTTGCGTGTCCAAAGCGAGAGCTATCTTGAAGTGAGACGCTGCGAGAAACTCCTGCCGTAAAATTCAACAGTTTCTATTGCCCAAAAGTGCCAAAGGAAGAACGTTATAAAGAGGGATGGCTGCAGGTTGTTTCCCTCATCGAAAAACCAAATCGAAAAGTCAGAGCGGGTCGGGGGGCTGTGATTTAACTATTAGGACTCTTAACAAGGGTACCAGGATATGCCTCTCCCCAGCTTTTGAGTCCCACGTAGGACATGGACTGTGTCCAACCTGATTAGCTTGTATCTACACCACGGCTTAGCACAGTGTCTGGCACACAGTAAAGGCTTAACTAATGCCGTAAAAAAAAAAAAATCTGCATATCTTAGTTTGTCTCCTTACCAGTCTTCCCCTTTGCTCTGGCAGAGGGAAAATTGTGTCCCCTTTTCATTCAGTCATATGTATTGTGTGCTTAGTGTGTGCAGAGCACTGTACTAAGCGCTTGGAAAGTACAATTCAGCAAAAAAGAGAGACAATCCCTGCCCACACCGGGCTTGCAATCCATTCATTCAATAGTATTTATTGAGCACTTACTATGTGCAGAGCACTTTACTAAGCGCTTGGAATGTACAAATCGGTAACAGGTAGAGACGGGTCCCTGCCCATTGACGGACTTACAGGGGGAACGATGACTGCTCACAGAAGCTGCTTCTGTAGTAATAATAGGAATATTAATATTATTTATTAAATGCATACTGTGGGCAATGCACCAAACTGACCACTGAGACAGAGTAAATTACAATTCTGAGCTGCAGAACTCATTCATTTAGTCGTATTTATTGAGCGCTTAGTGTGTGCAGAGCACTGTACTAAGCGCTTGGGTGAGTACAATATGATAACAGATATATTCTCTGCCCACAGTGAACTCTGGGCAGCAGAAGCAGAGACGGTGGGAGCCTGTTACTTTAAAATCAAACTAACAGACGGAAAGGGGTCCGGCCTAATATCGGAACAGCCTGATTAACAGACTAACTGAATATTGGATTGTCTTGGGGAAAGCAGAATAATGAGCAGCCTATCAAAGATGTTTGCTATCTGGTTAGGTGGTCTTTAGAACTCCCATGCATTATTTATTTTTACTTAATCCCAAAGCAAAATTTGACTTAGAACGTTATCAGGAAATCACAGGATTCTAGCAGGACATGAACGTGTTTGCAAACAGGAAACCAGTGGTCCAGCGTGTGTGTATGGTGCTGGATGCTGTGAATGGTACAGCAAAAGTTTTGTTTTTATGCGTTTTTTTAAACCCAGACTTTGCCAAGAAAACCCAGTGTTTTAGAAGATTAGGTCTGTTGCCTCTAATATCTCTGGTATCAATATTTTATGATCGTGCTATGTTCAGTTAGGCTTATAGTGACGATGGTTTCAAATGCAAGGTAGCAAGAAAATCCATGAAAAACGAAGTCGTATGTGTTTTTGTTGTAGCATGCACTGCAGAACCCATACATTTGTACTAAAGAATAAAAAGCTTTGGGATTATAAAGTATCCTCCACGTGAGCAGGGAACATCTTCGAATTCCCCGTTAAAAAAGAAAATCCCTAACTCTGAGTTGACTCCATCAGGAGACCATTTAGTATAGACTTCTTGTTTCCAGGAGCCATGACCCTTATTTCTAACCAACCGGCTGTCTTTTATTCAATTCAGTCATATTTATTAAGTGCTTACTGTGTGCAGAGCACTGTACTAAGCACTTGGGAGAGTATGTTACAACAATAAACAGACATATTCCCTGCCCGTAATGCGCCTAGAGTTTGCCCACTTCGCCCTTCTCCCCTTCTAGACTGTAAGTAGGCAACATGTCTGCTAATTTTATGGTATTGTAGTAATAATTGTGGTATTTGTTAAGTGCTTACTAGGTGCCAGGCACAGTTCTAAGCACCGGGGTTAGGTACAAGGTAATCGGGTTGAACACAGTTCCTTTTCCACACAGGGCTCGCAGTCTTCGATGCCCATTTTACAGATGAGGCACAGAGAAGTGAAGCGACTAGCCCAAGGTCACGCAGCAGACAAGTGACAGAGCTGGGATTAGAACGAAGGTCCTTCTGACTTCCAGGCCTGTGCTCTGTCCTCTAGGCCACGCTTCTTCTCTTGTACTCTCCCAAGTGCTCTCCACACAGCGAGCACTCAACCAATACCATCGATTGACTGATCGATTGACAGCCTGCAGGTCCATGCTTCACACCGAAGCCGCTAAAAGTAAGGAAAGTAAGGAAACGTTCCCCGTCGGTTTCCATCCCCCGGTGCTTCACACTTCAGTACTCCCTAAAATAGCATCTAGAGTTTATTCAAAGTTGAAAGCGTGTCAGTGTGCGATTTCATTTAGACCTTCTGTTTCCTTTCTCGCCCCTGTTCAGCCCAACGCCATTCAAATAATCGGCTTCGGAGCCGGCGTCGAGTCGTTCCCTCTGGCCACCTGCTCGCTAATCGCTAGACCGAACGTCCTGCCAATCAAAATTGGCTTTTCTGTTTTTTTCTCTCCCCGTCTGTCATCCTCCTCCTGCCACCTGCTCTGGCGACCCAGGCATGACCCCTGCTACGTTTGACCTGACGAAGCCCAAAATAGCTCTCCTGCCTCCCGCCACTCTTTTCAAGGATGTCCCCGCAGACCATGGCTTCTAGCCTTGACCTGAGCAAGTCTTTAAAGCAACCGTTTCCATCACTCTTTTGCTCAAATCTGGCGTCTTCCTTTTCCGGTTATCAGCTACCATCGGCTGTGGTATTCCCACTCCAGCCCAGCCCGCACACTCGGCCCTCTCTCTCCGGCTTACTCACCGGGCCCCGATCTCGTCTAACTCTCCGCCGACTCCTTTCCCACGTCCTCCCCCTATCCTGGAACTCCCTCCCCCTCCAAATATGCCACACCACCACTCACCAGTCAGTTTTCTCCATCTGTAAAATGGGAGTTAATCGATCGATGGTACTTACTGAGCACTTGCTATAGTAATAACGATAATGATGGTATTCGTTAAGCGCTTACAATGTGCCAGGCACTGTACTAAGCAATGGGGTGGATACAAGCAAATCGGGTTGGACACAGTCCCTGTCCCACATGGGGCTCACAGTCTCGATCCCCCTTTTACAGAGGAGGTAACTGAGGCACAGAGAAGTGAAATGACGTGCCCAAGATCACACAGCAGCCAAGTGGCAGAGCTGGGATCAGAACCCATGACCTTCTGACTCCCAAGCCCGTGCTTTATCCACTACACCACACTGCTTAATGATAATAATCATGTTGGTATTTGTTAAGCGCTTACTATGTGCAGAGCACTGTTCTAATCGCTGGGGTAGACACAGGGGAATCAGGTTGTCCCACGTGGGGCTCACGGTCTTCATCCCCATTTTACAGATGAGGTCACTGAGGCACAGAGAAGTGAAGTGACTTGCCCACAGTCACACAGCTGACAAGTGGCCGAGCCGGGATTCGAACCCATGACCTCTCACTCCAAAGCTCTTTCCACTGAGCCACGCAGCTTCTCCACACTGCTTACTATGTGCAGAGCACTGTACTAAGCACTTGGGAGAATACAGTGCAACAGAATTAGTAGGCACGTTCCCGGCCCGTAATGAGTTTACGGCCTAGAGGGGGAAATGGACATTAATATAAAGAACATATGGTATTTCATTTAAAGATATGTACATAAGCGTTACGAGGTTGAGGGTGGGGTGAGTATCAGATGTCCAAAGGTCACAGATACAATTGCAGAGATGAAGCAGCAGGGAGAGTGAGTGGGGAAAAGAGGGCTTAATCAGGGAAGGCTTCTCGGTGGAGACGTGACCTTAATAAGGCTTAGAAGGTGGAGAGAGCGGTGGACTGGCGTATATTTGGGGAGGACGGCGGTTCTGGGTTAGGGGAAGGACCTAGGAGAGGGTTTGGCGGTGAGATAGATGAGATGGGGGTTAAATTCCTGTTCTTCCTCCTAGTTAGACTCGCAAGACCTGGACTTTGTCCAACCTGATTGTCTTGGATCCACCCCAGCACTCAGTGCTGTGCTTGACACAGAGTAAGTGCTTAATAAAAACCACAAGAATTAATAATAATAATAATGACGGTATTAAAGTGCTTACTGTATGTCAGGCGCTGGGGTAGATACGAACTAATCAGGCTGGACAAAGTCCAGGTCTCACATGGAGCTCGCACTCTTAATCCCCATTTTACAAATGAGGTAGCGGAGGCCTAGAGAAGTAAAGTGACTTGCCCAAGGTCACTCAGCGGAGGAGCGGCGGAGTCAGAATTAGAACCCAGGTCCCTCTGACTCCCTTGCCCGTGCCGTAGCCGCTCGGCCATGCTGCTTCTCGGTTCCCGGAGAGATCCAGAGCTTAGAACGGTCCAGCGCTTAGAAGAGTGCCTGGCATGTAGTAAGAGCTTAACAGATACCATAATTATTATTATTATCCTCTGCAGGATCCCTGTGGCTTGGTCATGCCGGGGGCGGGGACTTCCTCTTCAGTGCTGTAATTCGGCCAGAGGAGCACGGCTATTTTAAACTGGCTTCTGGGGAACTCTGCTGCGTGGGTCAGCTCATTCCGGGGGAAAAAAAAATACACCCTGGACTTGGGCCAGAGAAGTCTCCAAGCCTCAGAGCCTTCTAGGGATCTAATCAAAATGCCATTCCAGAAGGCTCTGCTAACCACCAGAACATAGGGGAACACACAGAACTCTGCTCTGTTCACCGTTGTATCGGACTCTCCCGAACGCTTGGCACAGTGCTCCGCACACAGTAAGCGCTCGATAAATAGGATCGACAGACAGCTTTGTCTTTTTTTAACACGATCAAATCGAGGCCAGAATCAATGATCTTGTTTGTATTATCGCTAATAATAATGCTCAGATCTAAGAAAAGGAAAATTGAAGGTCATAGCAGGTTCTGATCGTCATGGGCGGGTAATGTGTCAGTTGTATTGCTCTGTTGTACTGTCACAAGGGCTTAGCACAGTGATTTGCACACAGTAAGCGCACAATAAAAACAAATGAACGCATGATGCAGCATGGCATTGTAGATAGAGCACGGGCCTGAGAGTCAGGAGGTCGTAGGTTCTAATCCAGGCTCTGCCATTTTTCTGCTGTGTGACCATGGGCAAGTCACTTAACTTCTCTGGGCTTCAGATACCTCATACGTAAAATGGGAATTGAGACCTTGAGCCCCTTTTTCCCTCTGCTACCTCTGCTGCCCCTCTACCCCCGCTTCACCTCCGCTCAGCTAAGCCCTCTTCCCCCCGTTTCCCTCTGCTCCTCCACCTCTCCCTTCCCCTTCCCTCAGCACTGTGCTCGTCCGCTCATTTGTATATATTTGTATTACCCTATTTATTTTGTTAATGAGATGTACATCCCCTTGATTCTATTTATTGCTATTGTTTTGATGAGATGAACATCCCCTCGATTCTTTTTATTGCTATTGTTTTTGTCTGTCTCCCCCGATTAGACTGTAAGCCCGTCAGTGGGCAGGGACCGTCTCGATCTGTTGCTGATTTGTACATTCCAAGCGCTTAGTACAGTGCTCTGCATATCCCAGCTCTGCCACCTGTCAGCTGTGGGCAAGTCACTTAACTTCTCTGGGCCTCAGTTACCTCATCTGTAAAATGGGGATTAAGACTGTGAGCCTCACGTGGGACAATCTGATTACCCTGTATCTACCCCAGCGCTTAGAACAGTGCTCTGAACATAGTAAGCGCTTAACAAATACCAACGTTATTATAGTAAGCGCTCAGTAAATGCTATTGAAGGAATGAATGGATACATGGGACAGGGACAGTGTCCAACTCGACTGGGAAAATGGTGGTGATGGGAAGGTTAAGTGGAGAAAAGGATTGGAGTGGTAAAGATAAATTCCTTTTTCGACATATTGAACTTAAAGTGGCGGCTGGAGGTAGTGTGTGGAAAATGTCTTTCTTGCAGGCCAGAGGGAATGAGACAGTGCAAAGAAGATAAAAGTTAGTGATGTAATACTAATTGCCGATTGATCAATCATATTTATTCAGTGCTTAGTGTGTGCAGTACACTGTACTACGCACTTGGGAAAGGGAAGCAGCATGGCTTAGTGGCTAGAGCACGAGCCTGGGAGTCAGAAGGACCTGGGTTCTAATTCCACCTTCGCCCCTTGTCTGCTGTGTGTCCTTGGGCAAGTCTCTTAATTGACCTGTGCCACAGTTACCTCTTCTGTAAAAGGGGGATGAAGACTGTGGGACAAGTGGGACAAGGATTGGGTCCAAGCTGGTTACCTTGTATCTACCCCAGTAAGTAAGTGCTCAACATTTGCCACAAAACGACAGCGATAATAACGATGCAAATCAATTTAAATGCCCCGGTAAAGTATGTTAAACAGAAATTGGAGAGAGGTGAGATTTAGGCACCTCCCAACTCCGGGTAAAATGTTCGCAGTTACGAAGACTCCCGGAACCTCCCTCTAGACCGTAAGCGCGTTGTGTCTGTTATATTGTACTCTCCCAAGTGCTTAGTATAATGCTCTGCACACGGTAAGTGCTCAGTAAATGCGATTGACTGACTCCCCGAGGATCTAAACCTAGCTGGTAACCTGTAGTCCTGAGCGGGTGGGAGAGGAGAGCCTAGCTTTTGTGCACCAAGAGATAAACTGTTATTTTTTCCCCTTCCCTTTGTAACAGAGACTTTACTAGATTTAATTGAGAAATCTGCAGTTTTTTTTTGGCGGCGTAGCTGTAAACTTGCTAACGGAAGGTCTTTGTACGTTAACCATGTGTTTTCAAGTGTATCACATGAAGCGAACACTCCACAAGTATTTGAACTGTGGGTGCTGTTGTGGAGAAGAGAGGGATTCCTTATGGCCCTTGACAATAATATCCTTCAGCGACATGGGAAGTGTTCACAGCTTCAGCTTTCTTTTACAAATGGAACTTTGGCTTTTGTAACCCGAATCCCTCATCTGGGGATACTTTATAGAGAACATTTTGATCGTTGCTTACTGGCTGTCAAACAGTTGTGCCTTTATCACCTGGTCAGGTTCTGAAAGAAATCAATCAGCAGATTTGGGGGGCTAAAAATCAGGCTGCAGGAGAAAATGGGCAATTTAGTAATTGTGGTATTTTTTAAGTATTTACACTATCCGACATAGGGCTTATAGTCTTAATCTCCATTTTACAAATTGAGGTAACTGAGGCACGGAGAAGTCAAGTGACCTGCCTGAGGTCACATAGGCAAGCGGCGAAGCTGGGATTAGAACTCAGGTCCTTTGGAATCCCCGGCCTTTGCTGTTCGCACTAAATCGCACTGCTTCTCTGTTCAATTCAAGGCTCTGCGTTTGTCAGTAGGAACAAGAAGCTTAAGGGGACAGTGTGATGATAATCGCCTTCCTGGGTCCCCCTCCATCCATCCTCCTGGTTAGGGATGTACTTAATTTACCCTCTAGCAAACCATTCTGGTTCCTCTTGTTCATGAATGGATCCAGTGTATTCTGGAAGCAATTGACAGTTCCCTTCATGATGACAGTTGAGGATTGTATGGGACAAAAAAGAACGCTGCCACAAAAGTACAAACTACTTTGACAGGCTGTCTATACTCCACATCGTTTTGTCAGTCTAGAAAGTGAATTTTGTTGAGTCAGACGTGGCAGGGGGAGGTATAAAGAGTCTTCTTTAAAAAAAGATTACAATTCATCTCAGTATTAAAGGGTAATCACATCCGGTACTTCTGCCTCTTTTTGCTTTGGAAAGAGTAAAATCGGACCATGAGAACTATTGTTATCGATTGCAAAAACCAAGGGAGAAGTTCATTGTGTGGTTTGCCCGAGTTCCATTTTTTTCTGCGGGTATTCCCTTGTTTAATGTAAAAATTGCATGGGCAAAGTATGTTCAGCAGTAAACAATCCAGTGGTATTTATTGAGCACTTTCAGGATGCAAGTGCATTGTTCGAGCACCTGGGAGAGTACGGTATAATAAATTTGGTAGACATGTTCCCTGCCCACTAGGAGCTTACAGTCTAGAGGGGGAGACAGACATTAATATAAATAAATCAAATTGTGAGTCTGGACATAGTTAAGGCCGGGGTTCTAATTTCCCGGGCCACTTTTCTGCTGTGTGACCTTAGGCAAGTCACTTCACTTGTCTGTGCTTGTTACCTCATCTTGTAAAGTGGGAATTAATAATAATGTTGGTATTTGTTAAGCGCTTACGATGTGCAGAGCACTGTTCTAAGCACTGGGGTAGATACAGGGTAATCGGATTGTCCCACGTGAGGCTCACAGTTAATCCCCATTTTACAGATGAGGGAACTGAGGCACAGAGAAGTGAAGTGACTTGCCCACAGTCACACAGCTGACAAGTGGCAGTACTGGGAGTCGAACCCATGACCCCTGACTCCGAAGCCCAGGCTCTTTCCACTGAGCCGCGCTGCTTGGGACGTGGTCTGAGTTCAACCCGATTATCTTATATCTAACCCAGCTCTTAAAACTGTGCCTGGCACATAATAAGTGCTTAACAAATGCCATTAAAAAATAACCTTGTGAAGCTGGTACCAGGAAGAGGGCAGAGTGTTATTAAGTTTGAGAAACATGACTGCCTTATTTGCACATGGTTAAGAGGGACCCAGGAGTTCTGAGATTTTAAGTTTAATAAAATAGATTAAGAGATTTGGGAAGGGGCTAATGGTAGCCCCAGGGGAAACAAATGGGAAAATTTGGGGGAAGAACATTAATAATGTTGGTATTTGTTAAGCGCTTACTATGTGCAGAGCACTGTTCTAAGCGCTGGGGTAGATACAGGGTCATCAGGTTGTCCCATGTGAGGCTCACAGTTAATTCCCCATTTTAATAATAATAATAATAATAATGTTGGTATTTGTTAAGCGCTTACTATGTGCCGAGCACTGTTCTAAGCGCTGGGGTAGACATAGGGGAATCAGGTTGTCCCACGTGGGGCTCACAATCTTAATCCCCATTTTACAGATGAGGGAACTGAGGCCCAGAGAAGTTAAGTGACTTGCCCACAGTCACACAGCCGACAAGTGGCAGAGCTGGGATTCGAACTCATGAGCCCTGACTCCAAAGCCCGTGCTCTTTCCACTGAGCCACGCTGCTTCATTTTACAGATGAGGTAACTGAGGCACAGAGAAGTTAAGTGAATTGCCCAAAGTCACACAGCTGACAAGTGGCAGAGCCAGGAGTCGAACCCATGACCTCAGACTCCGAAGCCCAGGCTCTTTCCCCTGAGCCACACAAGAACATTAGGAAATTGAAGGGAGGAAAGAAAACGTAAATTGATCCAAAGGAACCAAGAGGAAGAATTACAGGGAGACGGAAGGAACCAGCATGGCCTAAGGAAAGAACAGGGGCCTGGGAGTCAGAGGACCTGGGTTCTAATGCTCCCTCCGCCACCTGTCTGCTGTGACCTTGGGCAAGTCACTTCACTTCTCTGTCCCTCAGTTAGCTCATCTATGAAATGGGAATTGAGGCTGTGAGCCCTATGTGAGACATGGACTGTGTCCAACCTTCTATCTCAGCAGTTAGTACCGTGTCTGGCACATAGTAAGTGCTTAACCAGGCATTCAGTGTTATTTATTGTTTACGGTGTGCAGAAAACTGTACTAAGCGCTTGGGCATGTGCAGTATAACGGAGCTGGCAGCCCCGTTCCCTGCGCTCTCCAACTTAGACCGTGAGCCCCATGTGGGATGAGGACTATGTCCAACTTGATTATTTTGTACCTACACCAGTGCTTAATGCATTGCTTCAAACACAGTGCTTGGAACATAGAACAAGAACAATTGTTGTTTTAGTTTATTATAATTACTATTATGTAGATTAAAGAGGAGCTAAATGTTCCTTGGTCAGAAACGGCACATGGAAAGGGAGAAGTTATATGAAAAGTCTTAGCGTGATGGGCGAAAATGAAGGCCACCGGATTGTGGAAATTTTACTTATTTGGAAGGATAGATTATTATGTGCAAGAGAGGACGTTGTTAAAGTTGTGTCAGTTGGTACCACAGACAGCAGTAAAATAGTATTGTGCTCTCCCAAGTGCTTAGTACAGTGCTTTGCACACAATAAGCTCTCAATAAATATGATTGAAGTGTGAAATGCATGCCTCATTCCTGAATTTTACATATATATTTATATAAAGAGAGAGAGAGAGAGAAGAGATTTACATACCCACATTTTGGAAGACTCCATTACTATATATGTATTATTATAATTTTAAATGTGGCTTGCCCAGAAGTACTTAGGATGATGAGAGGTGTTATTTCAGGATAATACTTCAGGTTCTATTTCTGTCCATTACGATTGATTGATATAAACAATAGAATAGTATCTTCTAAGCCAACATTTTAAAGCCAGATTTAGTGTAAGCTTGAATACCGTAAGTTGTTATTAACTCTTGTTCATTTCTCTTGAGTGGGTTTAACTCCTGGAATGTAGTGACTTGTTTATGTATTTAATGCTTTTGTACGAGTATATTCGTTTTTTTCCATGTAATATTATTTCCCAGGAAATGATCACTTTTGCTTTTCACATTTGTTTCTCCTCACAACTCCACTTGGCTTTCTGGAAGCTACCCCAGGTGGACGGATGCACAGTCGGAGTATCTGATGAAGGATGTTTTGAAAAAAATACATTTATTTTCCCATTAACACTTCTTTTTCCTCTTTTTCCTGGCGAGAGGCAGCGTAGCGTAGTGGATAGAGCACGGGCCTGGGAGTCAGAGGACCTGGGTTCTAATTCTGGCTCCGCCACATGTCTGCTGGGTGACCTTGGGCTGTAGTAGGAGAGTTGGCAAGGTGAGGGAGGAGGGAACAAGGTGACCGAGTGCTTCAAAGCCAACGGTGAGGAGTTTCGGTTTGATGCGGAGGTAGGTGGACGGGCAACCACTGGAGCCTTTTTGAGGAGTGGTGAGACACGTCCTGAACGTTTTTAAAGAAAAATGATCCGGGCAGCAGAGTAAAGTATGGACTGGAGTGCGGAGAGACAGGAGGCTGGGAGGTCAGCGAGGAGGCTGATGCCGTAATCCAGGCGGGATAGGGTGAGTGGTTGCTTTAATGTGATAACCTAACATTTGAATTTGTTTCTCATCTGCTTCTTGCTTGAGACTGTTTAGACTAAGAGCAGCTGGGGTGGAACTCCTATGAACCTCCAAGCAATAGTAGGTGTAGTGATGGTATTTATTGAGCTTCTGCTTTATCAAAGCAGTGAGGCCCACTGAGCCCCTCTTAATAATAATGTTGGTATTTATCAAGCGCTTACTACGTGCAGAGCACTGTTCTAAGCGCTGGGGTAGATACAAGGGAATGAGGTTGTCCCACGTGAGGCTCACAGTCTTCACTCGCATTTTACAGATGAGGGAACTGAGGCACAGAGAAGTGAAGTGACCTGCCCACAGCCACACAGCTGAGAAGGGGCAGGGTCGGGAGTCGAACCCATGACCTCTGACTCCCAAGCCCGGGCTCTTTCCACTGAGCCACGCTGCTGCTTCTCCCTCTTGACTGTAAGCTCATTGCGGGCGGGGAATGTGTCTGCTTCTTGTTCTGTCGTGCTCACCTGAGCACGGAGTTCAGCGTTCTGCACGCAGGAAGCGCTCACTGAATACAGTTGGCTGACGGAACAGTTTTATAAAAGCCGTTGAGATTTCTGGGCATTTTCTTTGCAGCCACATCCTCGTGAATTTCGGAACCTGTCTCGGAAATGTATTTTTCCCTAGATCAGTCAATCGGCGTGTTTGTCGGGCAACACAGAGTTCAGGTCAGAGTATGAAGGGCTTGGGAGAGTACTGCATAAGGAAGAAAAACTTTTATTCTCAGCCCTCAAAAGGCTTATCATCTAGACAGATTTCTAATCGGTGCTGGATTATTAATGGGACGCCGGCCTTGCTTTCTGCTTCCCCTGAATTGTGACTAATTTAGAGTCTGAAATCCGTCTCATTTCAGATAGCTGTTAGTTTAATGAATCTCATCTAGCCATCTTAGGTGAAGGAAAGAAAGGAAGTGGCATATCTGAAACCTAATGCCGAGTCCAAACTGTAAAATAATCATTTAGCTAAATAAATTCTTCAATTGAAAGCCTTTTTAGAAATTTGATCTGTGACGTAAGCCTAATTAGAAGCCTGGCAAATGTCAAGAATGAATTAAAACATTTCAGAAGCCGAGATTGGCTTTTAGCATGATTATTGATCCGGCTGTTTTAGTGCCGCTAGTTCGTTTTCCAAAGGTGTGAATGAAAAGGAATCTACCGGAATCACAGAGCGGAAATGCAGGTGACATTCATCCATTCAGTTCAGTCATATTTATTGAGTGCTTACTGTGTGCAAAGCACTGTACTAAGCGCTTGACATTATTTCACAAACTTGGAAGAAGCATTTATTCTAAAATTTAGCACAGACTCATACGGTAAGTTAAAAGGAATCACCTTGGTTTTAGAGCAGCGTGGCTCAGTGGAAAGAGCCCGCGGTTGGGAGTCAGAGGTCATGGGCTCGAATCCCGGCTCTGCCACTTGTCAGCTGTGTGACTGTGGGCAAGTCACTTCTCTGTGCCTCGGTTACCTCATCTGTAAAATGGGGATTAACTGTGAGCCTCACGTGGGACAACCTGATTACCCTGTATTTACCCCAGCGCTTAGAACAGTGCTCTGCACATCGTAAGCGCTTAATAAATACCAACATTATTATTAATAGGAAATTTTAATCTAGCCTCAGCTACTGCATAGTGTCTGTTGAGTGGAGTAAGACCATCGTAAAATGAAGCAACGTGGCGTAGTGGATAGAGCGTGGGCCTGGGAGTCAAAGGTCATGGGTTCTAATCCCAGCTCTTCCGCTTGTCTGCTGTGTGCCCTTGGGCAAGTCACTTCACCTCTGGGCCTCAGTTACCTCATCTGTAAAATGGGGATTATCAAGTGTTTACTATGTTCAGAGCACTGCACTAAGAACTTGGGAGAATACAGCAGAACTAGCAGACCTGTTCCCTGCCCGTAACGAACTTCAAATCTGTAATAATAATAATTTGGTATTTGTTAAGCGCTTACTATGTGCCGAACACTGTTCTAAGCGCTGGGTAGACACAAGGTGATCAGATTGCCCCACCTGGGGCTCACAGGTCTAATCCCCATTTTCCAGATGAGGTAACTGAGGCACAGAGAAGTTAAGTGACTTGCCCAAGTTCCCACAGCGCATAAGTGGTAGAGCCGGGATTAGAACCCATGACCTCTGCGTTCCAAGCCCGGGCTCTTTCCGCTGAGCCACGCTGCTTCTCTAAGCACTTACTAGGTGCAGAGCACTGTTCTAAGCGCTGGGGTAGATACAGGGTAATCAGCTTGTTCCAAATGAGGCTCACAGTTAATCCCCATTTTACAGATGAGGTAACCGAGGCCCAGAGAAGTTAAGTGACTTGCCCACAGTCACACAGCTGCCAAGTGGCAGAGCCGGGATTCGAACCCATGACCCCTGACTCTTTCCACGGAGCCACGCTGCTTCCCCAACATCCTTCTAGATATCTACTCCATTATGGGTTGCTCTGGCAAGCGCTTAATACAGTGCTGTGCACACAGTAGGCCTACAGATACCATGGATTGCTTGATTGGCAATTGGATTCCCATCGTCTGATCCAATTTATTGAAAGGGATTTCTAAGGCATATGCTCATATGCTTTTGCAGAAGCCAAATTACTGGTTTTCCCCATGCAATTTCACTGTGTTTCTAAGGGAATTGAGAAATGTTGGTCCCATATGTGCAGTAACCCATTTATCCTATTTTAGCCCTGACCTTTGGGTTCTTAGCCCCCGGCTCCTAACTTCATATCCAATATTTCACTTTTAAACACACAATCTCACTCTGTTTCAGGATGAGTCTCATGGCTCATAAGTGATATCTAGACTGAAAGCTCACTGTGGGCAGGGAATGTGTCTGTTTATTGTTATATTGTACTTTTCCAATCGCTTTGTACAGTGCTTTGCATCCAGTAAGTGCTCAATAAATACAATTAAATGAATGAGTGACTGAACGTTTCCAAGGGTTGTGTGTACCAACCGTATTTTGTCATCATTGATGGTATTTATTAAATGCTTAGTGTGGGCAGAACACCGTACTAAGCGTGGGAGAGGACGATACAGAAGAGTTGGTAGACACGTTCCCCGCCCACAAGAAGCTTTCCGTCTAGAGAGGGAGACGGGCATTTAAAATAAATTATGAGTAGGTACGTGAGTGCTGTGGGGCTGAGGATGCGGTGAGGAGAGGGTACAGATCCAAGTGCAAGGATGTTACGGAAGGGAGAGGGAGTAGGAGAAATGAGGACTTAATTAGGGAAGGCCACTTTGGAGGAGATGTGATTTTAATAAGGCTTTGAATGGGGGGAGAGTGAACATCTGTCATTTATGAAGGGGAAGGGAGTGGTTTACTGTGGGGCCGAAGGTGGGGTGAATAAGAGGTGCTTCTCTTCTCTTCTTAGAGAAGCAGCGCGGCTCAGTGGAAAGAGCACGGGCTTTGGAGTCAGAGATCATGGGTTCGAATCCCGGCTCTGCCACTTGTCAGCTGTGTGACTGTGGGCGAGTCACTTCACTTCTCTGGGCCTCAGTTACCTCATCTGTAAAATGGGGATTAAGACTGTGAGCCCCACGTGGGACAACTTGATTCCCCTGTGTCTACCCCAGTGCTTAGAACAGTGGTCTGCACATGGTAAGCGCTTAACAAATGCCCACATCATTATTACTATCATTATTGTTAAAGGGTCCGGCTCCGACTGCAAACAGTACAGAAGGCGGACGAGATAGGGGAAATGTGGGCTAAGGTCAGGGATTCGTTCATTCGGTCGTATTTATTGAGCGCTTACTGTGTGCAGAGCACTGTACTAAGTGCTTGGAAAGTACAATACAGCAATAAGGAGAGACAGACCCTGGATTCCAAGTCAGTCAGTCATTTATTGAGAGCTTGCTGTGAGCAGAGCACTGTAGACACATTCCCTGTCCATGATGAGCAAGTTGGGACCTGTATACTGTAAGCTCATCGTGGGCAGGGAACGTGTCTACCGACTCTCTTGGTTCAGTGCTCTGCACATAGTGAGCACTTAGTGGATATCACTGATTGATTGATTGATTGATTGATTAGACCAGGGAAGGATAACTCAAAGGGTGTGGAGCGAGGGATGTCGGGAGGAAGGAAGTCGCTATGTCAAAGGCTGCTGAGAATCCAAGGAGGATTGGGAAAGAGTTCGTTGGATATGGCTCGAAGGAGACCATCGGGAACCCGGAAGTGCTCAGTGCCTGGGAGTGACGGCATCGTGGACTCTCACTTGGATCGGGAGTGTTTTGATCTTTTTTTGGTGGTATTTGTTAAACGCTTACCGTGTGCCAGGTTTTGTACTAAGTGCTGAGGTAGATACGAGCTAATCAGGTTGGACACAGTCCCTGTCCCACGTGGGACTCCCAGTCTTCATCCCCATTTCGCAGATGAGCTAACTGGGACACAGAGAAGTCCAGCGACTTGCCCAGGGTCACAAGGCATACTAGTGGCGGAGCTGGGACTAGAACCCAGGTCCCCCTGACCCTCAGTCCCGTGCTGTACCCACTAGGCCACGTTGCTTCTCGCTTCAATGGGAGACCCGTGACCGCCTGCCGGTGATGACCCCAGTAGGAATCTCCCTACCTTGACTTTGTGGCATCACGCTCCCTCTTCTTAAGGTTCAGATTTTCTGCTATTTAAAATTCCCCATTTCCCACACCCTGATTTATTTTTCCGTGCCGGGTAATTCATCTCGGGGCGGTACAAAATTGCATGAATAAGTTAATGGTTCTACTCGGTGGGCCTGAATTCACATTTTTATATGCACCTCTCCCTCCTAGAAAGCGAAAAAATGGGGAAGATTGGAGGATTGAAGCAGAAAGGGGTCGCTTGTTCTTTTAAATGCTGTTCTTCATGAAAGCCAAAGGATCCCTAATCCCCCACGAGGAAGTATATCCACAGGATATAAAAGAATCAAATTGTATTTTCTTTCTTTTTGTAGATGTTGCATTTGTCTGATGAGGTGGCCCTGAGGTAGATAGTGACCGAACTCACCACTGGCGCTGATTGCTTTTGAAAAGAATTAATTTATGTACCCCCTCTAAGTATGCACATACAAAGAGTTGACATTAAGACCAGTAGATCACCATGTGCTGTTCATAGCTGTGCGAGTCATTTTTCATTTCTTTCCCACAGTGCTGGCCCTAAAGGAGATAATATTTATGAATGGAGGTCAACCATTCTGGGACCCCCAGGTTCCGTCTATGAAGGAGGGGTGTTTTTTCTGGATATCACGTTTTCATCGGATTATCCATTTAAACCACCAAAGGTAAGGCTACAGATGAGTTTGTTTCTTCTTTTCCCTTTTGCACACTGATACTCAATTCCCTTCAGGTGGCTAGTGACTACGACGCTTTATCGATCTAATCGCTTTTAAAAAAGGTGATTTTATCTCGTTGAATAATGTTTGAATTGTCCAGATTTCTGCAGAAACAAAACTCCGGGATCAATTATAACTTTGGAATGTAATTTTACAAATAATCTGTTTATCGGCATGTAAAGGGAAGGAAATTTCGGGAGCAGAAATTCCCAAAATTATTGATTACATATGTAAAAAAAAAAAAGGGATTTGTGATTGGGATAAAGATCCATGGTGGCATCTCTGAAGATGCTGGTATCTCTGTGACTGCTTGGCTGTGAATTCTGGCTGCTCGCATTTTAAGAAGCCGAGTTTACAGTTCATTATAAGAATAAAAAGTATTTAACGGACCACTGTATGTTGATACATTCAGTAACTGGTCTCTTTTGAGCAATTAGTATGTGCAAAGCGCTGCCCTGAGCACTTAGCAAGATACCTTAGATCTGCAAACAGGAAGTCCAGTCGGAAGTGATATAAATCAAGTAGGATAATTCCTTTCGGTGTAAAAGACAATCTCATAGCAAAAACCGAATTGAGTTGCTTTCAGTGAAAACAGTGACTCCTGTATTCAAAGCGTGGAAATATTTTCTTTCCCAGATAAGTCAGTCAGTGGTAAAAAAAAATACCATTTGCTCTGTAAATAATGCATCGCTAAAGCAGTAGATGAGTAACCCTGAATGTACCTAAATTCCACAATGAAGACAATATAGTTAAATCCACTATATTATGAAGTGAATAGGCCTGGTTTTGGAGCTTTAATTGTGCCCAAGTTCTTTGCCTACTAGAGATTTTCCAGATATGCCACAACTGATGTTTAAAAGCTCCCACTCTCCCCTTTAGACTCTCAACTCCTGGCGAGCAGGGAACTTGTCGACAACTGTCTTTCTCCTGTATCGTACTCTCCCAAGCGCTTAGTAAAGTGCTTTGCACACGGTAAGCGCTCCGTAAATACCACTGCTCGATTGATTGCTGTCCTGACCCCCAACCTCAAGGCAACAGAAAGTCTATTTCTCTGCATCTTTTTCGTTCAGTTGATGAGTAATGTTTATTAAGCATTCAGTTTAGGCAGAGCTCTGTACTAAGCACCTGTAGGCGTTTAATACAGATAGAGTCAGTAGACATTATCGCTGCTCTCAAGCTGGTTAGACTCTACTTGGTCAGACTGATATTAACATAAATTCTGGATAGGCCAAAAGGAGAGGCTAAAGATAGGAATAAAATCGCTTTTTGTCTGGAGGTGGGTTGAGAATACTAATAATAATTGTTATAATTGTTAATTGCTTACTGTGTACCGAGTACTGTACTAAGCACTGAGATAGGTGTAAGATAATCAGGTTGGGCACCGTTCCTGTTCCACAAAGGGCTCTCAGTCTAGGCGGGAGAACCGGTATTGAATGAGGAAACTGAGGCACAGAGAATTGAAGCGACTTGCCCAAGGTCATACAGCAAAATGTGGCAAAGCTGGGATTAGAACCCAGGTGCTGTGACTCCCAGCCCCCGGCTCTTTCTACGAGGCCACGCTGCTTAAGAAATACCGACCCAAGTGCATAGGCCATGGAGAAGGGAGGGAGAAGCAGCGTGGCCTAGTGGATAGAGCGCCGGTCCTGGGAGTCAGAAGGATCCCGGTTCTCCTCCCAGCTTGGCCACATACTGTATGACCTTTGGCCAAGTCACTTCACTTTTCTATTCCTCAGTTCTCTCTTCTGGGAAATGGGGATTAAGACTGGGGGGCACCATGTGGGACAGCGATTGCGTGCAACCTGACTGGTCCTATCTCCCCCAGCACTTAATTCGGTGCCCGGCACATAGTAAGCGCCAAACGAATACTATTAAAAACAAAAGGGTTTTCCTCTGAGGAAAAGAGCAAAGCCACGTGCTAAGCAGACTCACTGACACATCTCTCCGTACACCCACACGCTCACCATACACGTGGGTACATGCACAGGCTCTTGCTCCAGAAAAAAATACCCGACCACTTCTGAAGCAAAGCCCCGGTTGCTAAACTCGAGGCGGCTGAAGGACTCTTCCTCCTCCACGCCCCCCTCTCTCCTTCTGCTTTTAGGGCTCCCAAATCCAGTGCCATGATCCTGGCAGAGTAGAGAGGGAGGGGTAAGAAGGGTGGAACAGAGAGAGGCTATGGAGCAGAGCCAGTGCCAGCAGGCTGGCATCCAAAAGCGGGAGCGGCTATCGAAAGACGCGGTTTCCACTAGTCATAACGAGAAGGGCAGACCAGATGGAAATCACAGTAAAGGGAGGTAGTCGCCTTCTTACTATTTGGAAGTTCCTTTGTTACCGTTTCGTTTTTGGAGGATAGAAGTATATTCTGCGAAGAAATGAGTGGCTAAGACAGGGGCAGGAACAACATCGAAGATTGCTGCTCGCGAAAGAGGTTCCTCGGGTGGGGTTTGACAGTAACTGAGGTTTGGGTTCTCTGAGTTAGGATGAACTTCTTGTCTGAACTCACGTGTGCAGTTCATTCCTTCATTCAGTCGTATTTATTGAGTGCTTACTATGGGCCTAGCACTGTGCTGAGCGCTGCAGTCTTTTCTCTGCAGTCTCTTATGATGTTCCGTAAGCTGTTCATCAGCATGTTCTGGCAGGTGGGGAGGACACATGGTCTTATAACTTTGGAGGCATCTTTTTGCAGAGACAGTTTGCCACTCTGTCATCTCTTGCCTCGCGGAGTTCTAGTTGCTGTCTTTGTCCTACCTTCTACACTCCCCCAGTCTCGGCACACAAACACACACAGCATAAATGAAGTGGAGAATGCATGCTATCCTTTTTTTAAAAAAAAAGGCATTTCTTAAGCAATTTACTCAAGGTTCAGATTTTCTGCTACTTAAAATTCCCAATTTCCCCGCACCCTGATTTATTTTTCCCTGCTGGATAATTCATCTCGGGGCTGTACTACACTATACACAGTACTAAGCACTGGGGAAGATACAGGCTAACCAGGTTGATCATCATCGTCATAATAATAATAATAATAATGGAATTTGTTAAGTACTTACTATGTGCCAGGCACTGTTGTAAGCCCTGGGATAGATACAGGATAATTAGGTTGGACACAGTCCCTGTCCCACGTAGGGTTCACCGTCTCGCTTCCTAAATTGTTACAGATGAGGTAACCGAGGCTCAAAGAAGTGACTTGTCCAAGGTCATACGGCAGACGAGTGGCGGAGCTGGGATGAGAATCCAGATCCTTCTGACTCCCAGGCCCTTGCTCTATCCACCGGGCCGTGCCGCTTCGTCTTTTTGCAAGGACAGTAGGCCACTCTGTTATCTCTTGCGTTGTGGAATTCTAGCTGCTGTCTTAGTCCTGAAAAAGGTTGGAGGTTTATCCCCCTCCTAGCCTCCCTCCCACCCCCGACCCGCACAAACACACACACAAACAAGCAGCATAAACGATTGGGTATTTCCTGAGTCAGAATTGCTCACCGATTGCTGGTCTGGGCAACGATCTGATAAAATTCCTATCACGCGTAGCAAGCATGCCTGCCATTAATAAAAGTGCTCCATTTCTGTTTAGACAACCGGTTCATTAACGGCTGAACCTTCCGTCGGATGTAGATTTGATCGCCGCAAGAAATGACACCCTGTTTTCCCCCCCGTTACGCCTAGGTTACTTTCCGAACCAGAATCTATCACTGCAACATCAACAGTCAGGGAGTCATCTGTTTGGATATTCTGAAAGACAACTGGAGTCCCGCTCTGACGATCTCAAAAGTCTTGCTGTCTATCTGTTCCCTCCTGACAGATTGCAACCCTGGTAAGGACCTTCCGATGATCCTAAAATACACTTCGGGACTTTCATTCATTTGGTTCATTCAGTTGTATTTATTAAGGGCTTACCGTGTGCAGAGCACTGAACCCTTCGATCTCCCCAGATCTCCTTGGAAGGATAGAAGCTCAGAATACAAATTTGGAGGAGGGAAAGGGGCCAACAGGCAGCCGGGAATTCATTTCTGGTTAGAACCCGATTAGCTTCTGTCTATCCGAGCGCTTAGTCTAGTCTAGTCTAGTCAGCAGCACGGCCTGATGGATAGAGCTCGGGCCTGGGAGTCAGAAGGACCTGGGTTCTAATGTCGTCTCCTCCACTTGTCTGCTTAGTGAGCTTGGGCCGGTCACTTTACTTCCCTGGGCCTCAGTTACCTCTTCTGGCAAATGGGGATTAAGACTGTGAGCCCCATGTGGGACAGGGACTGTGTCCAACCCGATTTGCTTGTGTCCACCCCAGGGTTTAGTACAGTGCCTGGTACATAGTAAGTGCATAACAAATACCACAGTTGCTATTAATAGTAGAATTAGTAGGCACTTAACCAACACCTTTCAAAAAAATGTTAGGCTCGACAGAGAGCATCATCCGTTGAGGGCTAATAGGACAGAGCACTGTACTGAGCACTTGGGAGACTACAATACAACAATAAAATAGACACATTCCCTGCCCCCAGTGAGTTTATGGTTTAGAAGATAGATTTGGGAGGAAGTTAGCATGTTCAGTGAGTGAAGCAGCACGGTGAGAACATCCACGCCCCGGGTGGAATTGTAGAAGCTCTTCGCTGCTCTGAACGACTAGGTGGGAGAGAATTTGAACCCGTCCCCCCTCCCACCACAGCCTCCCCCCGACCCTTCACCCACCCGCCTTTGCCTGAAGAAAGTGTCCGGAGGAATATTGTCCGGCTTAACATCGAAAGACAAGATTAGTCCGGTCCTCCCATCAGCCTCTTCTACCTTTCGCTTGTGGGAGCAGTACCGTGGGAAACCGCAGCTTCCCTCGCAAGCGTCGCTCCTCTTCCCTGAACCAACTGTGTTAAGCCGAGCCCCGGGGAAGCGGGAATGGATAGAGGAATAATATTCCCGCTGCCAGGTCTCCATGGCTGTCCCCTTCTCCCGAGCAGAGTTCCCCTCACCCTCTCTCGCTGGCAAGAATGAGTGGGGACTCAGACCAAAACAGTGAACAGGTGAGTCCGAGGAAAAATGCTAAGATGCTGATGCGACGAAGTCCAAGTTACGTTGCTGCTGTTCAACGCACAGTATTAATAATGCTGGATGACAGTGTTGGAAAAAATGTGTATTCCTTTTAGATGCACAGCGGAGAAGCACTGGCTAGCTTTGAGAATGCTTTTCATCTCTGAATCAGTGATAATTATTGAGCACTTACTGTGTGCAGATCACTGGATTAATTGCTTGGGAGAGTACGGTACAACAGAGTTTGCAGACACTTTCCACGTCCACATTGAGCCTACAGTCCTTTTCAGAGGAAAAAGTCATCATACAACGTAATATTCGGAACATTTTATGGCGTGTGGCATTTGAATTTGCCGGATAGTACTGCTAAAAACAGTTGTAGTATTTGTAAAGAGCTAACTCTGTGTTAAACAACGGGGAATGTCAAGATAAATGGAGTCGAAGATTTTTCTTGATTCAGTCAATCAATTGCATTTATTGGGCGCTTACTATGTGCAGAGCACCGTACTAAGTGCTTGGAAGAGTGCAGTACAACAGAACTAGCAGACACGCTCCGTGCCCCTAAGGAGCTTACAGTCTAGAGGAGGAGACAGGCATTAATTCGAGTAAATAAGTAATTTATAATATATAATTTAAAGCTATGTGAGTTGAAGGATCTGTTTTTTTTGTTGTTGTTGTTAAGTGCACTTAGAAAATTGAATCTAGCGTGAGGCCTGAAATGAATTTGACTGCTGTACTTTTTGTAGGAAAGGATTCCCAAATTGAAAAGAAGTGGGAAAGTGAGCTTTTGGGCGTCAGGGGCTTTTTTCTCACGGCTTAAAAAAATCAGAATCGGTACGCACTCCTCCCTGGGCCTCTTGGTAAGGCGATTTGAATTTGTCTCAAAAACTGGAGTCTTGAGAATCTTCCCCTGATTTTGTGGTCATCGTTACTGTGTTTGAAAGGGGATATCTGTGCAGTTATTATATCAGGGGGCCGCTGAGTCGTGTTTCCATTTCGAGCAGAATTCCGCATTCCCCCCCGCAGCGAGCGCTTTCATCAGAACGTCTTCTAATGCCTCTTTCCGCCCCCTCCTTCGCAGCTGATCCCCTGGTCGGAAGCATAGCCACTCAGTATTTGACCAACAGAGCCGAACACGACAGGATAGCCAGACAGTGGACCAAGAGATACGCGACATAAACCCCGTAACTTTTTGCGCAGCGTGAGGAAGCAGACGGCGTCTTTACCCTGTGCGGCAGATCTTTATAGCCTTTACAATACGGACTTCTGTGTATATGTTATACTGATTCTACTCTCGGCTTTTGTCCTTTGAAGACTGGGGTGCTTCCCCAGGAAGGTAAATGCTATGAAGGGTAGAACTTTGTAGCTGTAGATTAGTTATGTTTAAAATGCCTACTTGCAAGTCTTGCTTCTTTGGGATATCAAAATGTATTTTGTGATGTATTAAGGATACTGTTCCTGAAGTCAACCAAATATTATAGTGCATTTTAGCCTAACTCATTATCTGTATGAAGTTATTAAGGTAGCTGTAGATGGCTAGAAGTTATGTCATTTGTATTCAACCCAGATCTATTTCCGATTATGTGATACATGCTGTTGTGAGAACCGTTTTATCTTTTACCTTCGTCGGTTTGTAATGAAAGGATTTCCTTTTTCCCTTTGTAGCTCAGAGAGCACCTAATGTATCATCTCAAACACAATAAACATGTTCCTGGAAGGGGAGTTTCCTTGTCTTAATACTTAACCGAACCTACCGAAGGGAGCTAAATATTGATACAAAGTGCATCTCGGATGGCCCCGTATAAAGATCACGATTCAAGCCCGAAGCGTCCAATTATGTAGTAATGATTTTTAACTTTCAGCAGACCTCTCTCTCCGAGTGCTGGTTTGATTCCCCTGATCGGAATGAGTTTAGCAACTGTTTCTGCAAGGCGATAATAATAGTAATTAGTAAGCGTCGTGTTGGTTCAGCGCTTACTATGTGTCAGGCACTGTATTCGTTCACTAGTATTTATTGAGCGCTTACTATGTGCAGAGCACTGTACTAAGCGCTTGGAATGGACAAATCGGTAACAGAGACAGTCCCTGCCCTTTGACGGGCTTCCGGTCTAATCGGGGGAGACGGACAGACAAGAACTGTAAGCGCTGGGGTGGATACAGCAAATCGAGTGGGACGCAGTCCCTGTCCCACGTGTGGGGCTCACAGTCTCAATCCTTGTTTTACAGATGAGGTAACTGAGGCATAGAGAAGTGAAGTGACTTGCCCAAGGTCACACAGCAGGTAAGTGGAGGAGCCAAGATTAGAACCCATGACCTTCTGGCTCCCAGGCCCGGACTGTAGCCGCTACGCCATGCTGCTGCTTTGCAGTTGATTTTTGGACCCGAGCGGGTTAGGAAGCGGTGATATCGTAGGTTAGAGAAAATGTAATTGGTCTTGGGGTGTTCAGGGTTTTTAAGTGATGTGATTTGGATCCCGTCGCCTGCCCGTCTCTAATTTCCATCCATTTCTGTCAATTGTGACAGAAACTCAATATCATCTGTCAACTGTTCTGGGTTCTCTATAAATTACTCTTGACTGCGCACCTGTTCCAAGTCTTGCATTTTTATCAAATATTTTGCCACTCTAATTTGTGGTATTTTTCCATAAAGTTTTGACATTAGTGATCTCATTTATAATGACAGTGAGAATAACGGTGGTATTTAACTGCTCACCATTACCACTGTAGTAGTTATAATAACAATAATAATCATCGTAGTACTTGTTAAGCACTTACGATGTAGCAGGTTGGACACAGTTCTTGTCCCACATAGGGCTCACAGTTTGAATCCCCATTTTACAGATGAGGTTACTGAGGTGTAGAGAAGTGAAGTGACTTGCCCAAGGTCACACAGCTGAAAAGTGGCAGAGCTGGAATTAGAATCCAGGTCCTCCTGACTCCCAGACCCATACTGTATCCACTGGGCCAAGCTGTACTAAACATTGGAGTAGAGACAAATGAATCAGATCGGATACAGTCCCTGTCCTACATGGAGCTCACTTCTAAATGGTGGCGAGAACAGGTAATGAATCCCCAGTAGACAGAAGAGGAAACTGAGGCTGAGAAAAGTTAAATGATTTGCCCCGAGTCACACAGCAGGCGAGTAGCAGAGCTGGGATTAGAATCCAGGTCCTCCGGTTCCCAGGCCCGTGCTCTTTCCACTAGGCCCGGCTGCCTCTCCATCCGTTATCCAGCGCTTAGAACAGTACTTGGCACACAGTAAGCGCTTAACAAATACCATTATTATTAAAAACAACTCTGTACGTTGGGAGGTGCGGGTAATGTTGTCTCCATTTTGCCAATGAGGAAATGAGTGCTCAGAGAGGAAGTGATTTGCCCAAGAGCACACACTGTTAGGCCCTGGTTTCATGGTTCGATCTGTTGTACGCATTGAGCGCTTACAGGCTCAAGCAGAGCACTGTACTGAGCTCTTGGGAAAGTACAGAGTAAAGGACAGACGCTTTCCCTACCCATGACATCTCTTTCTTCTCTAGACCATACTGCCTCACAGTACGATCTTAGAGACCGAACTCACTTTCTCCTACAGTAAGGCTCTGTGGCACTGATCAATCAATCAATCACACTTATCGAGCACTTACTGTGTGGAGAGCACTGTACTAAGCGCTTGGGACAATAAGGCAGTGAAGCGTGCTCAGTGCAGTCTTAGATTTTCAAATCCCATTTCAAGCCTTAAATGATTTTCAGCAACAATTCCCACGTGTATTTGTCGGAATGGTGTGAATATTGTATCGGGTCATGTGGAAGGCATCGCTGCTGAACCGAGTCTCCCTCCCAATACTCAGGACCTAGTTTTTGTTGGATTATCAGGGGAAGCAGACCTCGTGGAAAGATCACAGACCTGGGAGTGGTGAACTTGGGTTCTAATCCCGGTTTTGCCATTTATCTCCTGTGTGAAATTGGGCAAGTCACTTACCCTCTCTGTGCCTCAGTTACCTCATCTCTAAAATGGGAATTAAGACTGTGAGCCCTGTCTGAGACAGCGACTGTCAAACCTGTCGACCTTAGACTTAGTAAATTGCCTTGCCTATAGTTAGGCACTTCAAAACCATAAAAAAACTCCACTTTCTTCCTACGAATTCGTATCCTTTGGTTTAAAATTCCCAGTTTATGATATAGTAAGTGGTTCTTGGAAGGAGAGCATTTTGGCTTATAAGGAGGTAACGTAGTCGTAACTCTGTCATAGTTCCTGGCCTTTTTACTGCGAAGGAAAAAACACTAAGGCTCTATTTAAATGTCAGGAGTGGAACAGATAATCTGCTGCTCTTAGGTCTTCATTCTTGACTCTCAAATGATCCCTGAGTGCCTCTCCAATTTGGAGGTAAGAGCAGTGTCTACTTTGAGACGAGAAACTGAATTAGAGTGAAATTAAGGCTATCAAATCTGTTGGTAACCTGACGGAAGGTTTGTGCGAGCCGCGAGGCCTAGTGGAAAGAGCTCAGACCTGGGAGGCGGAAGACGTGGCTTCTAATTCCAGCTCTGCCACGTACCTGCTGTGGGACCTTGAGCTAATCACTTAACTTCTCTGCGCCTCTGTTACCTCATCTGGAAAATGGGGATTGAGACTGTGAGCTCCACGTAGGACGGGGACCGTGACCAACCTGATTGCCTGGAATCTACTCCAGCGCTTAGAACAGTAAGCACTTAACAAATATCGCACTTAATATTTTTATTATGTTACGGCATTGAAGTCAGGGGAAATCCCACTTTCTGGCCACTTTCCTGAGGCCAACCGAGGCCCTTTAAGGCTGGAGTAACTTTCAGTAATAATATTAGTATTTATTGAGCACCTACTTGGTGCTGGGGAAGGATGGAATAAAGAAGCTTTCAATTTAAGAAATCTTTGCCAGACCAGGTAAGAAGTGTGCTAATGGTAACGATGATATTAAAAATAATTGGGCTGTTCATTAAGCGTTTATTAAGGTCATTTTCTGAGCACTGTCCTAAGCGCTGGGGTAGATAATATTAATGGTACCTGTTAAGCTCTTAGTATTTGCCAAGCCCCGTTCTAAGCAATGGGGTAGATAGACGTCATTGAGGTTGGACACAGTCCCTGCCCCACATGGGGCTCACGGTCTAAATAGCGGGGAGGACAGGGTTTGAATTTCCACTTTGCCGATGAATCACTTGGTGCTAGTCACAGCTGCGGCTCATCGCTGACTTGCCTGGACCAGATTTCATCTATCTCAGTTCAAACCCCGGAAGCAGCGTGGCACAGTGGAAAGAGCACGGGCTTCGGAGTCAGAGGTCATGAGTTCGAATTCCGGCTCGGCCACTCGTCAGCTGTGTGACTGTGGGCAAGTCACTTCTCTGGGCCTCAGTTACCTCATCTGTCAAATGGGGATTAAGACTGTGAGCCCCACGTGGGACAACCTGATTCCCCTGGGTCTACTCCAGCGCTTAGAACAGTGCCCTGCACATAGTAAGCGCTTAACAAATACCAACGTTATTATTATCTGCTCTTCGAACCCGAAAGTCGCCACGACATATGGACCGATGGGAACTGCCAATAGGCATGAGTAATAATAATAATGTTGGTATTTGTTTAGCGCTTACTATGTGCACAGCACAGTTCTAAGCGCTGGGGCAGATACAGGGTAATCAGGTTGTCCCACGTGAGGCTCACGGTTAATCCCCATTTTCCAGATGAGGTAACTGAGGCCCAGAGAAGTGAAGTGACTCGCCCACAGTCACACAGCTGACGAGTGGCAGAGCCGGGAGTCGAACTCGTGACCTCTGACTCCGAAGCCCAGGCTCTTTCCCCTGAGCCTCCCTGCTTCATGAAGGATGTCCTTGGTGGATGGTGCAAGACGCGGGACTTTCTCCTCCCCCACTGGTATCCTTCCCCAAGCAGGCAGAACAGTCTCGATGGGTGGCTGGTCCTCCCATGCTCAGTACTCGCCTAATGCTTAGTACAGGGCTCTGCACACAAGTAAGCGCTCAGTAAATACCACTGAAGGAAGTAGGAGAAAGTGGGTGGATTCTGGGGTCCTGGGAAGGGGATCAGCAGCCATCTGCAGCGAAGATGCGAGAAGCAGCGTAGCCTAGTGGATAAAGCACGTGCCTGAGAGGCAGAAGGATCTGGGTTCTGGTCCCGGCTCCGCCACCTGTGTGCTGTGTGACCCTGAGCAAGTCACTGTAAACTTCTCTGTGTCTCAGCAACCTCATCTGTAAAATGGGGATTAAGACTGCAAGCCCTATGTGGAATAGGGATTGTGTCCAACCCGATTTGCTTGGCGTATAGTAAGCACATAGTAAATGCCACAAGTATTATAAAAATAAAAAAAGGTGTTGGTATTCGTTAAGCGCCTACTGTGTGCAGAGCACTGTTCTAAGCGCTGGGGTAGATACAGGGTGATCAGGTCGTCCCACGTGAGGCTCACAGTTAATCTCCATTTTACGGATGAGGGAACCGAGGCACAGAGAAGTAAAGTGACTTGCCCACAGTCACCCAGCTGACAAGCGGCCAGAGCCGGGATTTGGGGTGGGCAAGTGGGCAGTACTTATTTGGCAAGCTAAATCAGGCGTATTTGGACCGGTGAGGGAACTGTGTGTGTTTGAAAAGTGAATTCAGGCTTCCACAGAATCCACTGAGAGAATGACCTTAACAGTAATGTACCGGTGGTCCAGGAGCTTGAAAAAAAACGGTGCTTGTTAAGTGCTTACTATATGCCACGCACTGTTCTACGTACTGGGGTAGATGCAAGTTAGGTTGGAAACGGTCCCTGTCTCACTTGGGGCTCAAAGCCTTAATCTCCACTGAATGGAGCAGTGAAGTGACTTGCCCAAGGTCATGCAGCAGACAGGTGGCAGAGGCCCTTCTGATTCCCAGGCCTCTGATCTTTCTACTAGATTATGCTGCTTCTCAAAAAAGAGTTAAGTGCTTACTATGTGCCAAGCACTGGGTTGATGTGAGTTAATCAGGTTCCTATCCCACATGGGGCTTACAGTCTAAGTAGAAGGGCGAATAGGTATCGAATCTCCTTCTTACGGATGAGGAAAATGAGGCGCAGAGAAGTCAAGTGACTGCCCCTCACTAAGCCATGAAGGAGAGCACTTTTCTCCCTCTTCAACAAGAGGATTTCTTCCAGCATATTTTTCAATCAGATCCTTGAGTTTTGGGGCCTCAGATTTCAGATTTTTCCTTCTGATTTACTGGGCCCACTCTAAACCTTTGGTCCGCAGCCACGGCAGGATCATCCGGGTTTCCCATCAATGCTCACATTCTTTGCAATTAAGAGAGAAGAATTGGAGTTAATTTGCATAGGTAATGCAGAATTCGGAGTCACCCTTTGCTAGGCACAGGGAGCGGGGTAATAATAATAATAATGATGTTGGTATTTGTTAAGCGCTTACTATGTGCAGAGCACTGTTCTAAGCGCTGGGGTAAACACAGGGGAATCAGGTTGTCCCACGTGGGGCTCACAGTCTTCATCCCCATTTTACAGATGAGGGAACTGAGGCACAGAGAAGTGAAGTGGGGTAGAGATGAACAGGAGGGAAAGGAGCTCTGCTGAACACGTGTGACTGCAGTCCAAATTCAGTTCCCCGAAGGGGCGGGAAAGGAGGCCGAGACGCGTATGTCCGGGCGTTGTACGGGCCAGGTGGATAGTTGGTTCGTTCAATCGTATTTATTGAGCTCTTACTCTGTGCAAAGCTGTGTACTAAACTCTTGGGAGAGTACAGGACACCAATGAACAGACACATTCCCTTCGCACAACGAGCTTACGGTCTAGAGATATAATAGTGATCGGAATAATCTTGGTATTTGTTAAGCGCTTACTATTTGCCAAGCACTGTTCTAATCCTCCGAGGTTGGACACAGTCCCTGGCGAACAAAGGGCTGACCGTCTTAATCTCCGTTGGGATTTGAGGCACCGAGAAGCGAAGCGACTTGCCGGAGTCAACACAGCGGACGCGCGGTGGAGTCGGGATTCGAAGCCACTGCCTTCTGACTCCCAGGCCTGTGCTGTATCTACTAGGCCACGCTGCTTCCCACGCGGATTCTGAGGGACAAGGAAGGGGAGTAATCGATTAGACGGAAACAAGGAGAGAACGTAAGATCACAAGTGACCAGAAAATTCTTAGCGAATTGCAAGTCCCGCGGAGCTCCTCTGTTTCCCCGCCCCGAGTCTTAGCGTGAGATCCTCAAATTTCACTGCGTCGTTTCGGCATTGACGAGCAGCGTGGCTCAGTGGATAGAGCAGTGGCCTGGGAGTCTGAAGCAACTGGCTTCTAATCCTGCCTCTTCCACGTATCTGGCGTGTGACCTTGGGCAAGTTACTTCTCTGGGCCTGAGTTACCTCCTCTGTGAAACGGGGATTAAGAGTGTGAGCCCCATGTGGGACAGGAACTGTGTCCAACCCGATTAACTTGGATCTATCCCGGTGTTTAGAACAGCGCTTGGGACGTAGTACGTGCTTAACGTGTTCCATAGTTATTCATATCATCGCTGTTATCATCGCTTTAGGATCCCTCGTTATTCTGGGCTTCATTTGACGCTTTTGCAGTGGCCCTGTTGAATTTTCTGAGAGGTTTGGCAATGACGGGCTGGTTACGCAACCCAGGCCAAGTTTACCTTGGTTCAAACACCTCTCTCTTTTCACACTTAGGCGCTTACCCCGCCTATGAAATACCTTAACCGACATGAATACAGGAATTAAAAAACCCTTTCAAATGCTGTTTATTCTCCTTTTGGCATAAAAGCAATGGTAGATTAGCACAGAGTACCTTTTGCCGAATAGACTGTGTGAGATAACACTTGGAGAACTTGGAAAAATCTTACGCCGGTATATTTACGTTAACATTTGATCTTACAGCTTTTATTATATTTTTTATTACTTTAAAAATAGGTCTCTATTGGTTTTGGTCTTTTTTTGGCTCTTGGAAGTGTATCAATGGACTCACGTTATTTCTTCTGGGAAATGATACTTGGTTTAACACTCTTTGGTGTACCGTTCTGTTTTCATTGAACTAGTTGAGAGGAATCGTTGTAGAAAGGAAACATTAGCTCCCGGCTTCATGAAGGATTGGGATGGAGGCTCATGACCTCTAAGGAGCTGCTCTGTGACAAGAATGATTAAAGCCAGAAGCGGAAGCCAGAAGAGTGTTTATTTGTAGAATTCCTACCCAGTAGCTAGCCCTTCCCGGATCACTCTTGTCATCCCCGTCGCCCACTCATATTTATCGATTTTTCTCTTGGGAGCATGGGAAGGTTCCATCTTTCATGTTTAAACTTGCCATTGCTTTTACATCGACTCAATTTTTATTTCATACATTTCTAAAGGGACTCTAAAATAAAAGCTTAATTTGTTTTTTTTTAAAAAAACGAAAAGGAATTGCTGTCATTTTTCTTGTGAATTATTGTCTGCCCTCTTTATTAATTGTGGTATATGTTAAGCACTTATTTTGTGCCGGGCACTGTACTAAGCGCTGGGGTGGCTACAAGGAAATCAGGTTGGATACAGTCCCTGCCCCATGTGGGGTTCACAGTCTCAATCTCCATTATACAGATAAGGTAACTGAGGCCCAGAGAAGCGAATTGCCCAAGGTCATACAGCAGACACGCGGTGGTGTCGGGATTTGAACCCATGTCCCAGGCCCGTGCTCTATCCCCAATGCCAAACTACTCTATTATTTCCCTAGGCTACTTTACATGGGAAAGTTTGGGGGGACATATGCCGTACATCAATCAATCGATCGATAGTATTTATCGACGGCTTACCGCGTGCAGAGCACTGTACTGAGTGCTTGGGAGAGGTCAATATAACAGAGACGGTAGACGTGTTCCGTGCCCATAGCGAGCCTTGCGATGCTCCATTTTTTTTTTTCTTTAATGATCATAACCTTCTATAGATTCTGTCACCTCATGAGAACACATTGGCGTTCTTGTAAAATGCTGAGGAAAGTACTGATTGGCTAGATAGAAATAAGTGAAATTGTTAAATGTCACTGACTTTCTTCCCATTGACTTGGTCTAGTAGAGAGCTAGTTTATATCCTTGTTTGTTTGTGCAAAATATTCTAGTGGTTAAAGTGATCAGGAGTTCTCTGGACCATGCATTGAAAATTGGAGGATGTGAATCTTTATTCCCTAGGTACTAGAAGCATTGATGCTTTATTTATCCTGTGGTATTAAGGGCGTTTAAAGATATTCGAGGTGACGTTAATTTTTCTATACGTGCCTTGTTAATGACGGTATAAATATGACTATGTTTTGGGGCCATATTTAAGTCTAATTAAATTTTACTGTTGCAGATATCCAATTAAATTGAACTTAATGGATGAGGCTAATGTAGTTAGTCCTATACAAATTGAATCTATCCTTAGGTTGCGTCCCTGGTCAGAATTCTAACAGCGTGACCCCCACGTAACATGGTGAAATGTTTGTCTTCTTATTAAGGCAGAGTATAAATAAATGATGCAAAAAGTATGAAGGGTAATTATGTTATACAGTACCATCTTTCAATCAGCAGTGGTACTTCAGAGTTTTATAGATTAGGCAAACGAATAATCGAATAAGTGTCTTAATATACGGCTGCCTTTTGTCCTTGCGGGAACGGAAGCACGGAAACGGTTCTTAGGTGGATAGACTAGAAGATGAATCACGCCAGTCTCAAACACTTTATCTTCTGATGATTGATTCTTGAATTGTACGGTTTAAAAAACACATGCAGTCCTTCAGTGATCCAACATTACATAATTTTTCTTGGCTCATTTCTTCCATTGAGAGTGAAGGGTTTGGGACTCTTATAATCACATAAAATACCCATGGCAGGGAAAGGTTTATGCAGGGCGAGGTTGTGCTCTTTGAGGTGTTAAAAACTTGCCATTTCTCATCTGGCCCACTGGACTACTGGGAAAATTCCCAAGGATTTGTCCTTGTGGCAGTCGGGGAGGCAGTGAAGTCCAGTGGAAAGGGCACAGAATTGGAACCGCTGGAGACCTGGATTCTAATCCCGGCTCTAATCACGAGCAAGCAACTTGACCTCCTCTGGGCCTCGTTTTCCTCCTCTGTAAAATGGGGCTAAATGACCCATTGGAGAAGCAGTGTGGCTTAGTGGAAAGAGCATGGGCTTGGGAGTCAGAGGATACGGGTTCTAATCCTGGCTCCGCCACTTGTCTGCTGTGTGACGTTGGGCAAGCCATTTAACTTCTCTGAGCTTCAGTTACCTCATCTGTAAAATGGGGATGAAGACTGAGCGCCACGTGGGACAACCTGATTACCTTGTATCTACCCCAGCGCTTAGAACAGTGCTTGGTACATAGTAAGCGCTTAACAAATACCATAATTATTATTCTCCCTCCTTTAGTACTTGTCCATCGAGTAGCTCTAGCCTGATTCCAAGTTAGTAAAGGGGCACCGGGAGCCTGTTGGAGAAGCAGCAGAGGAAACGGGAATGAAGGAGTTTTGATCTTTAAACCTCCCCTCCCCACTCCGTTTTTCCACTCCACCCCAGCTCACACTCTATTCCTCTCAAGCTAAGCTACTCACTATGCCTCATCTTTGTCTCTTCTGCCGCCGACCTCTTGCTCTCCCCCTCCCTTCTGCCTGAAACTCCCTTCCCCTTCACATTGAGCCACACCACTGCCCTTCCCATCGTCAAAGCCCTTCTGAAATTAGAGAAACCCTGTTGCCTAGTGGCAAGAGCACAGGCTTGGGAGTCAGAGGTCTTGGGTTCTAACCCCAGTTCCGCCACTTGTTTGCCGTATGACGATGGGCTCCACTCCCAATCCACTCCCAATCCAATCCACTCCACTTCTCGGTGCCTCAGTTCCCTCTTCTGTCAAATGGGGATTAAGATGTGAGCCCAGTGTGGGGCAAGGACCGCGTCCAACCTAACTGGTATCTACCCCAGCGCTTAGAACGGTGCCTGGCACCTAGTAAGCGCTTAACAATTACCATTTAAAAAAGGCCTCCTCCTGGAAGCCTTCCCTGATTAAATCCTGATCTCCACCCTGTAATTTCCCAAGTACCACTTCAGGACTTCTGCACCATTTAATTACTTTGATACTCCCAACTCCCTGTAGCACCTATGAACCTTTCAATCAAGCCATCGATGGCGTTTATTGAGTGCTTATGGTGTGCTGAGCACTGTACTGAGCACTTGAAAGAGTACCCTTCCCTCCAAGAGCTTTCAATCTAGTGGGCCCTTATACTATAATAATGGCCTACTGTCTAGTATATCTTTATCTTCCATTACCTACTCCATCTGTAATTCTTTTAATGTCTGTCTTCCTCATGAGGATATAAGTTCTTTGAGGACCGGGATTGTGTCTGCTAAGTATTCCGAATATTATTCCACACTCAGTAGACACTCAAACTCTTGACTGATATGTTTGCTCAGTTCTAAAATGTTCTCCTACGGTGTTCTTGACAAACTCCACTCCCAAGTGTTTAGTACAGTGCTCTGCACATTTGTAAGTGCTCAAAAAATACAATCGATTGAAGAAAAGCTGTAATAATAATAATAATGTTGGTATTTGTTAAGCGCTTACTATGTGCAGAGCACTGTTCTAAGCGCTGGGGGTGATACAGGGTAATCAGGTTGTCCCACGTGAGGCTCACAGTCAATCCCCATTTTACAGATGAGGTAATGAGGCCCAGAGAAGTTAAGTGACTCGTCCACAGTCACACAGCTGACAAGTGGCAGGGCCGGGAGTCGAACCCATGACCTCTGACTCCGAAGCCCAGGCTCTTTCCACTGAGCCACGCTGCTTCCCCCAGTCCAGCATGCCTTTTTAATTCGCCCTGCACAAACGCACGCTCCAACGGCGTACTGCATTCTATCCAGATAGACTTATTGCGAGAATTGCTAATTGTCTGTAGCTCAGCAGCTCAGACCTCTTCTCTTGCATCGGTGCAATTGTTCACTGTAGCACCTAAAGCCTTGAAAGACTGGCATCAGCACTCCAGGAATATCCCGCTGATGGAATTTTTCTTCACCCTGCTTCCATCACTCCTCTCAGTGCCAACTGGCGTGACATCAAAATTCAAAACGTGAATTTTGCCTTGGCTAGGTAGACCCCCAAACTTGGGCTTTAGCAGATTCTAAAGTTCCTAAAATTTGAAGGCAGAAGGCACATGCCAGAAGAATTTGTGTAAATGCAGAGAAGCAGTGTAGTCTAGTGGAAAGAGCACGGGTCTGGGAATCACGGGACCTGGGTTCTAATACCGACCCTTCCAGTTGCTGCTGTGTGACCTTGGGCAAATCACTTAACTTCTCTGTGGCTCAGTTACCTTATCTGTAAAATGGGGATTAAGACTGTGAGCCCACGTGGGACATGGACAATGTGCAAGCTACTTATATAAACCCCAACGTTTAGTACAGTGCCTGGCACTTAGTGAGCGCCTAACAAATACCATTTTTTTAAAGGGGCTCTTCAATATACCAGATGCAGAAACTTTAGAACTTAATCCGTGCTTAGAACGTCGTTCAGTTCTGTGGCCAGTAGCAGCTGTTATGTCCTCAAAGGTTGTCCAACATTTAAACAGTGCTATTTATTGAACACAACTTTGGGCAGAGTAAGAATGGCATAGAATGGCAGTGCTTTAATGTACTCACGGCTGAGAATAGCTGTTCGCGATATGGTCAAGAATCCTCACTCTCTTTCTGGGCAAAATTCTTTATAACCGTATCGCACTTGGCTGTATTTGCATTTTCATTCATTTTCCTTCATAAAGCATTTCTAGCCACATCTCTAGTCAAGAATGGGCATTCAAGGTTGCAGTGGAGTGGTTTAAAACACTTTATTGGACACAATGGTCTTCTGAGTGTGATTTGCTCTGCTCAGGACTTCAGATGGTGCCACATTTTCACATCCAGGGGTGCGAGACTGGGCCGAAAGGGAGATCCTTCCGTTTACAAGCTTTTTAAATGGTATTTGGTGAGAATTTACTATGTGCCAGGCACTGTTCTGAGCACTGGGGTAGATACGAGAGAATCCGGTCAGACACAGTCCCTGTCCCACATGGGGCTCACAGTCTTAATCCCCATTTTACACATGAGGTCACTGAGGCACAGAGAAGTGAAGTGACTGGCCCAAAGTCACCGAGAAGACAGGTGACAGATCTGGGATTAGAACCCAGGAGCTTCTGAATCCCAGGTCCGTGGTTCAGCCGCTGTGCCACGCTGCTTCTCCACAAAATGCCTTCGAATAACCCACCCAACCAACGGTGTTATTCCCCTAGCCCTGAATGAGGTTGCGATACACCTGCGTAAAGCGAAATTCAAGGCCATGCTTATCTCTTGTTCCGTTGAGGCCTCATTTAGGGGAATCTGCTTACCCTCCAAAATAGTTCTAAACAATAGTAAACAAAGAACCTGGGTATCACCCTCTGGCGGGTTCAAAAAAAATACTTGTCTGTCTCCCGCTGCAATGTTTTTGGTTGCTATTCATTGCTTAACCTTCGACTTGTTCTTGGCATGCCCAAAATAGGCTGTTTTTGACCTGATCTGTCCTCTGAGAAGCAACGGGGCCTAGTGGAAAGAGCCCGGGCCTGGGAGTCAGAGGACCTGGGTTCTAATCCCAGCTCTGCCAATCGCTTGCTTTGAGACCTTGGGCAAAGTCTTGTCATTTTTCTTGTGAGTTGTTGTCTGCTGCACTTATAATTGTGGCATCTGTAAAGCGCTTACTATGTGTCAGGCACTATACTAAAGCGCTGGGGTGGATACAAGCAAATTGGCTTGGACACAGTCTCTGTCCCATATGGGACTTTCAGTCTTAATCTCCATATTACAGATGAGGTAACTGAGGCCCAGAGAAGTTGAGTGATTTGCCCAAGGTCACACAGCAGACAAGCGGTGGAGCCGGGATTAGAACCCAGGCCCTTCTGACTCCCAGGCCTATGCTCGACCCACTAAGCCTTGCTGCTTCAATTCTCCTGTTCTCCCTCCTATTTAGACCGTGAGCCCTTTGCAGGACAGGGACTGTGTCCAACCTAATTAATTTGTATCTCCTAATTATTTGTATCCCTTAAAACAGTGTTCGACACATCGTAAGCACCTAGGAAACGCCACTGAAAAAAAAAGAAACGAATTTATAGATTGGCCCATCATTTCACTTCTTTTGTTTCAAAAGTATCACCTGGACTTTGTGAGGCTAAGCATTTCCTGTTTTCCACCCTGTACCACATGTTTCCCTGTTGCATATTGTCCTTTTCTGAGAGGGTCACAACCTCCCTGCATTCCAGCGCAGAACACCGAGGAGAGGGGCCTGCTGGATTTTGTTGCCGGGAGGTTTTATTTAAGTCATTATTTTACATTACGAGGCCCCTGGAGAAGATCTGTTTCGGTGTCTTCGGGCCACCGAAAGGAAGGCCTTGTGGAGCGAGCGAATGGTTGCGCAGTACGGGGGAAGGGAGGCGTTGAGAATGGGAGCGTACTCTATCCCCCCGGCAAAATAAATTTCCACTAGATGTCAGTGTGTCACTGAGGAAAATCGTTCAATAAGCTCCCTGGAGACTTGTCTCCTTCAAGGGGTGCTTATGTTTGCAGGACTTGTCTCGGGAAAACGATTTTAGTTATTACTTTCTCCCAAACGATGCAGGCTGTGTTTACTCGGACGCTATGAAGGATGAATTGTTACGACGCGGCTTCCAGTTTCGCCTTCACCCTCCCATCGCTCCTCAGTATTTCCGTGAGTTGCCTTAGGCCAGGATATTTCGTCCCATTGCATGATGAGACGAGCGGAGGAGCGACATCAATCAGATGCTCAAATATACCTAATCTCGGTTGGCGGGATTGTACTCGCTGTTAGAACCCAAGTCAGCTGAGTCCCAGGCGATTGACCTTGAGATTAAATCGTGTACCTTCTCGCTAAATACCCAGGGTCAGTGGAAAAACAACAACAACAAAATAAGTAACGGTATCTGTTTAGCGCTTACTATGTGCCAGACAAGACTTAGTAAGCCTCATGTGGGACAGGGACTCAGTCTGACCTGATTAACTTCTATCTACCCCAAACCTTCGACGCTCGGCACACAGAAGTGCTTAACAAGCATAATAATAATAATAATATTAGAAGGGCATGTATATACACACATACACGGATGCAGATGCGAAGTCATAATCCTGAGTATTTTTTTTTAAAAAGTTAAACATCTCAGATCTGATGACTTAGACATTTCAGATTCCCAGAACAGAGTTTCCTTCTTGGGAAAGTATAGGGTTTGGAAGTTCAGTCGTTGAGATCTAACCAATTAATCAATGGTATTTATTGAGCGCTTACTGGGTGCAGAGCACTGTACTAAGTTCTTGCTCTGGGGAGAGTATAATGCAAGGGAATAAATTGGTAGACATAGTCCAATCCCTGCCCTCAAAGATTTTACAATCTAATCCCTCCAATCAGAGGGAAGAATTGGTGAGGCAGCTCAGATCACTTTCATTTTGCTGTAATTAAGAAATGAGGTTGCAGAAGTGCCTCTAAGAAATGAATAGATGGGTTGAAAAGCATTTCGTCCCGCACGCTCCGCTCCTCCGCCGCCCACCTCCTCACCGTCCCCCGTTCTCGCCTATCCCGCCGTCGACCCCTGGGCCACGTCCTCCCGCGGTCCTGGAACGCCCTCCCTCCTCACCTCCGCCAAACTCATTCTCTTCCCCTCTTCAAAACTCTACCTCCTCCAAGAGGCCTTCCCAGACTGAGCTCCCCTTTTCCCTCTGCTCCCTCTACCTCCCTTTCACCTCTCTTCAGCTAAGCCCTCTCTTCCCCCCTTTCCCTCTGCTCCTCCCCCTCTCCCTTCCCCTCCCCTCAGCACTGCACTCGTCCGCTCAACTGTATATATTTTCATTACCCTATTTATTTTGTTAATGAGATGTACATCGCCTTGATTCTATTTAGTTGCTATTGTTTTAATGAGATGTTCATCCCCTCGATTCTATTTATTGCTATTGTTCTCGTCCGTCTGCCTCCCCCCGATTAGACCGTGCGCCCGTCAAAGGGCAGGGACTGTCTCTATCTGTACCGATTTGTACATTCCAAGAGCTTAGTACAGTGCTCTGCACATAGTAAGCGCTCAAAAATACTGTTGAATAAATGAATTTCATCCCACTTTTAGGGTCTTTTGAAATTCAGAATTCGTGCTTTTTTCCAGCTCAGCAAGAAAGTCTTAGTCATCCACACTATTAGCAACTGCCCTTATTATTATTAATATTAGCATTTGCTAAGTGCTTATCATGTGCTAAGCACCGTTCTAAGTTCCGGGGTAGATACAATAATAATAATAGCAACAATAATAATAATTAAGTGCTTAATATATGTCATGCACCATTCTAAGCACTGGGTAGAAACAAATTAGTCAGATCAGACATAGTCCCTGTCCCACGTGGGGCTCACAGACTGAGAGAACACAGATTGAATCCCCATTTTACAGATAAGGAACTGAGGCACAGAGAAGTTAAGTGACTTGCCCAAGGTCACACAGCCGGGCAAGAGGCAGAACTGGGACTAGATTCCAGATTCTCTGACTACCAGGCCTGGGGTCTTCAACTAGGCCCCACTGCTTCAAGAAGCTGAAAGTCCAAGGACAACATCTGAAAGGAAATAAAGATTCTGCAGGTACGAGATGAAAAATGGAGTGTTCGCCCAACCTGGCCCTGTCTCCACTTGGAACAATTTTGACTCTTAGGAAAAGGAAAACGGATTCAGGTGGAACGGAATGTCAAATTGGTGAAAGTAATCTACCCTGGCTGACTTGTCTTATGCTGTCGAGTCATCTCCAACCTATAGCGACGCCATGGACACATCTCTCCCAGAACGTCCCGCCTCCATCTGCAGTCGTTCTGGGAGTGTGTCCACAGAGTTTTCTTGGCGAAAATATGGAAGGGGTTTACCACCGCCTTCTTCTGCACAGTAAGCTTGAATCTCCACCCTCGACTCTCTCTCATGCCGCTGCTGTCCGGCACAGGTTGAGTTTTGACTTGGAGCAGATGGCCTTCCATTCGCTAGCCACTGCCCAAGCTAGAAATGGAATGCAAATGCCTCTGCTTGACTCTCCCTCCCGTAGTCGAGACTAGTACCTAGGCTTCATGAATTGATGATTTGTCCTTTGGTGTACATTTCATGTTGTCAGCTGTGTGACCTTGGGCAAGTCATTTAACTTCTCTGTGCCTCAGTCACCTCATCTGTAAAATGGGGATTAAGGCTATGAGCCTCATGTGGGACAACCTGTTATCTACCCCAGTGCTTAGAACAGTGCTCTGCACATAGTAAGCGCTTAACAAATACCAACATTATTACTATTATTATCATGACCGTTCCTGAATTTGAATTTTCAGTGCAAATGGGGGGTTTGGCCCAAATTCCAGGAGGATTTCAGAGGGAATGACCAGGAGGCCTTTCGGTGCCCCTCTCAGAACGTTACCCTGGGTCTGCTTTGAAAGCAATGCAAGACGATGGTGTTACCAGAAGAACTTTAATGATTTCAGAACTTAAGCAGGTGATTAAAGTGCTTATTGATTTTTATGGCTTAACTGTGTTCTAATTCAAAACTTGCATGAAGCAAATCTTGCTCGCTCCGATTTGCAAGGGATAAAAGTGCCCTGATAGAGGTCTTCAACCCTGTCATGATATACTAGTTTCATTTGTCTTCTCCTGCCTCCAAACCAAGAGAGTGGCCACCAGGAAAATCGATGTCCCTGGCTAATACACTGAAGCCACGCCCTGACGCATACTTGACGGGACAGTCGGTGATGTGAATAAGTGGTGCTCCTGGGGATTTGAGTATTACCCTGCCCTTTTTTTCATGGTATTTGTTAAATGCTTACTATGTGTCAGGCAGTGTACTAAGTGCCAGATAGATATAAATCCCTGTTCCACTTGGGGCTTTTAATCCCCTTTTGACAGAAAGGAGAACTGAGAGACAGACAAGTGAAGTGACTTGCCCAAATTCACACAGCAGACAAGTGGCGGAGCCGGGATTAGAATAATGATTATGGGATTTGTTACGCGCTTACTTTGTGCCAGGCACTGAACTAAGCGCTGGAATAATAATAATGATAATGTGTGGTATTTGTTAAGCGCTTCCTATGTGCCAGGGACTGTACTAAGCGCTGGGGTGGATACAAGCCCAGGTCCTCTGCCTCCCGGGCCCTTGCTCTTTCCATTAGGCCACTTTGCTTCATCAAGCCATGCCGCTTCATTAATCTTGGTCTGATTGCCTGTTTCCGGATCACGCTAACAGAAGAAGAACTTCCGGTGCTGCCTATGACCCAAGTAATTTGTACTAAGTTCATTTCCACTTCCCCCGTGGATACTGTTCGGGAATGACCGATGTCAGAATTAAGAAGCACATCAAGGGTTTTGAACAGTGCTGGCAGTGAGATGGAACCAACCCGAACTCACCTCCAAAACAAGGAAAAATCCCTAAACAGGTGGTGGAATCTTCAAGGGTGTTGGCAGGAGGGGTTGACGAGACCACCAGCGTCGTGGTAAGAATTTTTTTTTTCTAACTTTCCGTACTGCTTTCGTAAGCTCATTGTGGGGAGGGACTGTGTCTGTTTATTGTTCTCTTGTGCTCTCCCGAACACTTAGTACAGTGTTCTGCACACAGTAAGCGCTCAATAAATCCTACTGAATGAATGAATGTTCTAAAAAGGTTTTTCTGCATATTAACCCTGGCATTTTCATTCATTCAGTAGGATTTATTGAGCGCTTACTATGTGCAGAGCACTGTACTAAAGGCTTGGAATGTAACAAATCGGTAACAGATAGCGACAGTCCCTGCCCTCTGACGGGCTCACGGTCTAATCGGGGGAGACGGACAGACGAGAACGATGGCAATAAATAGAATCGAGGGGATGAACATCTCATTAAAACGATAGCAAATAAATAGAATCAAGGCGATTTACATCTCATTAACAAAACGAATAGGGTAATGAAAATATATACAGTCGAGCGGACGAGTGCAGCGCTGAGGGGAGGGGAAGGGAGAGGGGGAGGAGCAGAGGGAAAGGGGGGAAAGGAGGGTTTAGCTACGGAGAGGTGAAGGGGGGGTAGAGGGAGCAGAGGGAAAAGGGGAGCTCGGTCTGGGAAGGCCTCTTGGAGGAGGTGAGCTTTAAGTAGGGTTTTCCTTAAGAACTCTGTGTTTTTGCTTATCATTGCAACCTTTGACACTTTTTTCATTTTTTTCTGGTATAGTGTATCTACTGTGTTTATGTATGTGATCGGGTATGCCATTGCTCCTTTTATCTTTAGAGCGGAGCAATGACTAATCCTAAATGTCACGGACCTCATTCTTCGAACTCCACTAGGCCACCCTACTTCTCAAGCTTGCTATCAAGTGGTGGGATGGGGGGGTGCCTCCTTGCACAAGGCAGAGAAGATGATCCCGTGATCAGGCAAGTTTTAAATAATGGGAAAGATTTGTCAACCAGACAACGGGCAGGGAAAAAAATCCACACATCTTCCGGCAGCAGTTCCTCCACGGACACAAAATCCCAGGAAAATCTAATCAGATTGTGATAAAAGAGAGAGACTGAGATTGCTCAATTTCAGCAGATTCATTTTAGCCCGACTCTTCATTCTGGGGCTCCGATTAAGCTGGTTTGCTGCAGCGGTGAGCTGCAGATACGGATCTGGGCTTATTTTGGCGTGGGTGTGATTTGGGAGTCTCCATTAGGTAAGCAGAATGCCTGACGGCTCTCTCCTGGCCGACTGTCTTGGTCTAGCACGGAATCTACTTGCACCAACTTGTGGCAACTCAGATCTTTTGGGAGAACCTCGTTTCCATCCCACCAGCCGCACTGCGGCTGCAGCTTAACCCCGTCGTCATTAAAATGACTCCTGGATTTTACTCCTTTCTTCCACCACACGTGACATTTGGGTCTCTCTTTCTTTTGCTTCTTCAGCCTCTCCACTTCTAGTAGCAGGTATAACAGTGAGGTAGGGATTTACATGGAAGAATGTCTGCCCCCCTCTAGACTGTAAGCTTGTCTGCGTGGGTAGGGAACGTGCCTACCCACTTTGTTGTATTGTACTCGGCGCGATGCTCTGCACACGGTACGCGCTCACTCGTGACTAATGACCTAGGGGAAGTCACTTCACTTCTCTGGGCCTCAGTTACCTCATCTGGAAAATGGGGATCGAGACTGGGAGCCCCATGTGGGACAGGGACTCTGTCCAACCTGATTCGCTTGTATCCACCCCAGCACTAAGTACAGTGCCCGGCTCACAGTAAGCGCTTAGCAAATACCGCAGTGATCATTACTGTTACCGTTGATAACGACGCGGTCGACGTTAAGTCCTCCGTAACCCATTAATGACCATTGAATCAATGGTTTTGGGATCGTCTAGATCACTTGCCTTCTTCCTCCATTTTGGGGGTTCCATATGTAGCTCTTCAGCGTGGGGCTGTGATCTTTCTTGCTCTGGGGTACAGCAGCATGGCCTAGTGGATAGAGCCCCGACCCGCCACTCAGAAGGACCTGGGTTCTAATCGCAACTCCTCCACTTGTCTGCTCTGTGACTTTTGGCAAGTCACTTTGCTGTGCCTCAGTTACCTCATCTGGAAAATGGGGATTAAGACTGTAAGCTCCAGGTGGGACATGGATTGTGCCCAACCTGATTAGCCCGTAGCTACCCCAGCTCTTAGTTCAGTGTCTGGCACATAATAATAATAATAATGTTGGCGTTTGTTAAGCGCTTACTATGCGCAGAGCACTGTTCTAAGCGCTGGGGTAGATACAGGGTAATCAGGTTGTCCCACGTGAGGCTTACAGTTAATCTCCATTTTACAGATGAGGTAACTGAGGCACAGAGAAGTTAAGTGACTTGCCCATAGTCACACAGCTGACAAGTGGCAGAGCCGGGAGTCGAACCCATGACCTCTGACTCCGAAGCCCAGGCTCTTTCCACTGAGCCATGCTCGGGGTAAGCAGGTAACAAATACTGTAAATATATATATATATATATTTGAACCTCCATCAGGTGGGAATTCATATTGTGAACTTGGTAGATGGAAAATCTGAATCACATTTTGGTGGAAGGGTGGGCTTCTCTCAGAGGCAAATTCACATTTTACTAGTAAAAAATGCCCAATGCCTTCATTTGGAAAGTGTAAATGTGTCACCTGTTATAATGTTCACAGCAACACAGAACCACTGGTCAGGTCTTGGGAAGAGAGTGGAGGACGGTTGATTACCCAAGCAGAGTCTGTATGGTCAGTTGAAACTGGGAACATGTGAGCCGGGGTGCTGAAAACATTACTTAATTACACAGCGAAGCGCAATCTCAAACAGTAGAATGTAGCAATCAATGGACATTTGGAGGTCATGACAGTGACAAACTAGCCTAACTTGGGGCACCTCAAGCTGTTTCCTCAACTGTGGCCTAGTGGAAATAATAATCATGGTAACTGTGGTATTTGTTAAGCACTTACTATGCGCCAGGCACTGTTCTAAGGGCTGGGGTAGATACAAGATAATTAATCTGGACATAGTCCTTGTCCCACATGAGTTTCACAGTCTTAATAATAATAATGTTGGTATTTGTTAAGCGCTTTGCTATGTGCCGAGCACTGTTCTAAGCGCTGGGGTAGACACAGGGGAATCAGGTTGTCCCACGTGGGGCTCACGGTCTTAATCCCCATTTTACAGATGAGGGAACCGAAGCCCAGAGAAGTTAAATGACTTGCCCACAGTCACACAGCTGACAAGTGGCAGAGCTGGGGTTCCAACCCATGACCTCTGACTCCAAAGCCCGTGCTCTTTCCACTGAGCCATGCTGCTTCTCAACCCCCACTTTACAGATGAGGGAACTGAGGTCCAGAGAAGAGAATCGACTTGCCCCAGGTCGTACAGATGACAAAGTGGCGGGGCTGGGATTAGAGCCCAGGTCTTCTGACTCCCAAGCCTGTGCAGTTTCCAATAGATCATGCTGCTTCTAGAGCGCTGGTCTGGAAATCCAGTCAGAGGATCTGGGTTCTAATCCTGGATCTGTCACTTATTTGCTTGGTAAAGTTGGACAACTCATTTAGCTTCTCGGTTCTTCAGTTTCTTCAAGTGTAAAATAGGGATTCAACGCCGTTTGGTTTTCTTAGATTGTGAACCCCATGTTAGGATAGGGACCTGATTCTCTTGTATCTGCCCCAGTGCTTAGCACGCAGCGTCTGTGTAATAAATATCACAATTATTACTTTTTATTACCTCATCTGTAAAATGGGGATTAAGACCATGAGCCTTATGTGGGAAAGAGACGGTGTCCAAACCAATCTTTTTGTATCTAACCCAGCGCTTAGTAATAATGATAATAATGTTGGTATTTGTTAAGCGCTTACTATGGGCGGAGCACTGTTCTAAACACTGGGGGAGATACAGGCTCATCAGGTTATCCCACGTGAGGCTCACAGTTAATCCCCATTTTACAGATGAGGTCACTGAGGCCCAGAGAAGTGAAGTGACTTGCCCACAGTCACACAGGTGACAAGTGGCAGAGCCGGAAGTCGAACCCATGACCTCTGACCCGGAAGCCCGGGCTCTTTCCACTGAGCCATGCTAGTGGCACACAGGAAGTGCTCAATAAATACCACTGATAGATTAACAAATAGCATAAAAATCAATCAATGAATGATATTTATTGAGCCTTGGTCTCTTTTTTTTTAGAGAAGCAGCGTGGCTCAGTGGAAAGAGCACGGGCTTGTGAGTCAGAGGTCATGAGTTCGAATCCCGGCTCTGCCACTTGTCAGCTGTGTGACTGTGGGCAAGTCACTTCACTTCTCTGGGCCTCAGTTCCCTCATTTGTAAAATGGGGATTAACTGTGAGCCTCTCGTGGGACAACCTGATGACCCTGTATCTACCCCAGCGCTTAGAACAGTGCTCGGCACGTAGTAAGCGCTTAACAAATCCCAACATTATTATTTTCTCTTAGGTCCCTTACAAGTCCTTGTATTACCTTGTATCTACCCCAGCACTTAGAACAGTCTGGCACATAATAAGTGCTTAACAAATGCCATTATTATTATTATTATTAAGTCTCCTTTTCCCAAATTTTTTAGTGGTGATAAACAATCCTTCTTCTCCTGACCCGCATAGTTTGCTTTTACTGACTTCTCTAATATTTTACTGCTCTACCGCTTTGTAGAAGATGCTATTTCACACGCTCTGCTCTCTTTACATCTTTGTGTAGAAATGACTTCATCCTCAGCATCTCCGCTATAGTAGCATAGTTCTAATTTCTATAATGACCCGAGGGTCCAGTGTTAGCATCACTAGTTTCTCGGAAACTAAGGCATTAATAAATTCCCTGTGGGCAGGGAACTTGTCTAACGAGCTCGGTTACGTCGGACTCTCCCAGGCGCTTAGTTCAGCGCTCTGCACGATCAAGAAATAGGACTGATCGATTGATCCGTTAATGAACATTTTCCTACCGTTTTCTTGGAACAAGAAAACACGTCTCCTCGTTGACCAGATCAGATTAAAAGCTTTTAAACCACTAGATGGTAGTGCAGCCGGTGTATTCTGCCCGGGTGACTGCAAACTTCTTGAGTTCTGTTGCTTAATTTTAAAATTGCTATGCTCCGGAGTCCATAAATGCTTCCTAGGGGATGTCGTTGTGATTGGTGTTTAGTAGTTGAGCCTACGTAAAACTGATGTCGAGCTTTACAACAGCTGTGACACGCCGTTTTATGTTGCCGTTGTGACTTTTTAAAAATGCTCATCACTTGGAAATGTGAACTTCTCCGTAGGAATCCGTGGAGGTTTCAGGCTGTTTCGAAGAGCTTGCTGATATGTTTTTCTGATTTACTGATCTTTAAAATGTTGTCGTTGAGACTACTCGGGATTTATAATCCCACTTTGTTCACTGGGGCTGAATCTTCAGTTATAAAGCAACTCTTCCTTAACTACTTTTGATGAAAATGTCAGGAAGCGGCTGCTGGAGGTTGATAATAACGATGGTGTTTTTTGTTGCGTGCTTACTATGTGCCAAGCACTGTGTTAAACCCCTGGGGAAATACAGGATAAGTAGATCGTCTCGGTTCCTCCCCTCTCAGAGTCTAAGGGAGAAGGGAGAACAGGTATTTAATCCCCATTTTATTGTTATTATCAATTGCTGTCGACTCGTTTCTGATTCATAGCCACTCTCATGGGTAGATTTTCTCCAGAATGTCCTGGAGAAACCTGGAGAAACCATCAACCTTGCTGATGGTTCTTTCGTTATCGTCTTTCCATCTAGCTGCGGGTCTGCCTCTTCCACGTTTTCCCTGGACTCTTCTTAGCATCCATGTCTTCTCCAGAGAATTAGTCCTCCCGATGGTTTGTCCAAAATATGCTAATCTAAATCGAGTCATTTAGCCTTCCAAACCCCACTTTGGCTTAATCTGCTCCAAAACCCATTTGTTTGTTTTTTTAGGCAGTCCATGGTAGCCCAGAAAAGTTGAGTGATTTCCCCAAAGTGTTGGACCCACAGGATTTCAACCCCAAGTCTTCTCGCTCTTCTGTGCTTCTCTGCTCTTCCCACTAGGAAACACTGCTTCTCCTCAAATGTCAGGTACCACCCTGTACCCTGACCAGATGTCTTGTAATGTCAAGTGTCCACTTAAAGTATCAAAATAACATTTGTATTTAAAATCAATTCAATAGATATTATTTATTGAGTGCAGAGATTGACTAATTGCTTGGGAGAATCAAATTAATGGACCTGATCTCTGCCCTGTAAGGAGCGGACAGTCTCCTGGGAGAGAGAGACAATAAAATCAACTTCAGGTAGGAGAAAACGATAGGTATCGAAAGAGTCATTCATTCGTTCTTTCAATCACACCGCACTAAGCGCTTGGGAGAGTACAGTGTAACAATAAACAGACACATTCTCTGCCCACGATGTACATGTGAGCTTTTCTGCCCATGGGGTACCTTTTAAATTTACTTAGTAATCGGCAATCTTTCATTTGAATCCAGCCTGGATAACGATCCTGACTTTATTTTGTGTGTGTGTTTATTAATCAAACCTCATTCCGTGAAGTCAAAAAGGAACATGACATAAATATTAAAAGGGCTTTGCTAGTATCAGTCATTTTTTCATTGTTACCATTTGCATTTTAAATCAATCTGAAATTTGGGGTAATTGAATTGACGGAATTCTCGTGTTACATTGGCACTGCTGATCACATTCTGGTCACAGCCAAGATTGATTCACCTTATGTAGTATCCCTGATGGGTTTTCGGCAATAGATGTGCATCCATTTTCCATCTTTGTTCCAGGCTGTTTCTCAGGGTGTAAATACACGTTTACCATCTTAAGAAGCCATGTAACAAAGCACTCATTGACTTGCCTTGAGAGGTTAGTTATTTCAAAATCCTTTCCCCTCGATTTCCACAGCTCTAGTAACGCTGGGAGATCCGGTACCTAAATTTTACTAGCACTGATGGGTGAGATTAAGTGTTATCTTCTTAACCCCATGGCTATTTAACATCTTCAGCCTCCCTAATGAAGTTTTATGACGTCTGAAGATCTACCTTTAATAGTAGGCAGATTTCGAGGCTTCAAAACTCTTTCTTGGAAGGAGTGTGAAGGGGGGCTGGGGGAGAAGGAAGAAGAAAATCCTCTCCTCCGCTTTTTTATTCGTAAAAGAAAATAGCCACACTTGTAAAGCGCCTAGATTGCGAGTTCTCGCGTGAGGGTTCTGTGGGATCTGCTTACGTTGTTTCTATCCCAACTCAGTGATTGGCACATGGTAAATGCTTAAGAAATGTCACAATTCGTATTACCGTTATTACTATGATTATTATTATTGATATTATTATCCTCTAAGAGACAGGGACTCCTTCCAACCTGATTTGCTTGTATCCATCCCAGCACTTAGTACAGTGCCTGACACATAGCAAGCGCTTCGCAAATACTACAATTATCCCATTACTATTATTATTATGTGACTTCAGTGTGTCTTCCTGATTTTCCTCACGATTTAGACCGTTGTTACAATTATCTTTTTTTTTAAGAGTATTTCTTAAGCACTTCCTCTGTGTCAAGCACTTTTCTAAGTGCAATAGTAGTTAGTATTAATAAATAAATCCAATGGCATTAAGGAAAAATCAGTCACTAAATCCATCCCTCGGATGATGGAAGCATTTCAGACGTTGTCCGATTCTCTGGTCGTGTGAGGAAAGGTAAACTATTTGGGCCTCGCAGCAGAACCTCTGTCCTCAACCTTAGAGTTCTCTCCCCTGCCCCCCACCGCCACATGGGCCTCTGTTCAGGAGATTAAGTTTGCATCTCTTCACATTATCTCGTCATAATTAGAAAACTTTCATTTTGACAGAGAAAATGTGCCAAGAACCCTGTGAGCCTTGCCACAAGCCACTGCAGCATGCCATCTGGAGACCCCACGTCTAAATCATGCCACAACGTCCTGTCATATCGGGCCTGGAACTTTGCAGCAGAACGACTAATAATATCTTAAGCTTCATTTGTCTGGCTCTTTAGTGCTGTTGGCAGAGGTCATAACCAGTAGTGGTTTTGTCGATTTGCCGCATCAAGAGTAATTAGGTTACAGTGCTCAGCTGACAGAGCCTCCCCATAATGGCATAAAAGCTCCAGGCTCTAACTTTACCCATTTTGTTCAGATGAAGTTCAGACTTGTAGAGAGACGCTGTCTCTCATCTCCTCTCTGGGAGGCTAGAATTTAGTTCTATTAAATGGCTAATGGGCTGACTTGGTTAACTTGATTTCAGCATCGTAATAGTTCCCTCTTCTGGTCCAGGGAGAGTTGTAAATGTATCAAACCAACACTGCTGGATCTTTGCAGGATTTGACCTTTCTATTTGGAAAGGCGGGAATCACCCCACATTTACAGATCCTCAGATCCGGCTCTCCAAGTGACCGAGACAGATCGACCTGGGCGATGAGGAAGAGGACTGTTACTTGATGACCTTTTAACCCTGGCCTCTTGGAAACTCCTGCTACCTCACTATATCCTTTAACACTCATCTTTTCATCGAATGAATCAGTTTCAGAAACTGATTGAAATGAAGAAGCCCTGTCTGATAGGTGAAATTCAGGGCCTTTTTTTTCTTTTTAAACGGCATACGTTTCACACTTACTGTGTGTGTCGAGCGCTGGTCTAAGCACTGGGGTAGACACAAGTTAATCTGGGCAATCAGTCGATCGGTGGTATTTATTGAGCTTTTACTATGTGCAGAGCACTGAACTAAGCGCTCAGGAGGGTGCCATATAAGAATCAATCACATTTAATAATAATGGTGGTATTTGTTATGCGCTTACCATGTGCAGAGCACTGTTCTAAGCGCTGGGGTAGATACAGGGTCATCAGGTTGTCCCCCGTGGGGCTCACAGCTAATCCCCATTTGACAGATGAGGGAACTGAGGCTCAGAGAAGTTCAGTGACTTGCCCACAGTCACACAGCTGACAAGTGGCAGAGCCGGGATCCGAACCCATGACCTCTGACTCCAAAGCCCAGGCCCTTTCCACTGAGCCACGCTGCTTACTGTGTACAGAGCACCATACTAAGCGCTTGAGAGAGTACCAAATAGTATAACAGAGTTGGTAGACACATTCCCAGCCCACCACCACCTTACACAGTCCCTGCGCCAAGTGAACCTCACCGTCTAAGTAGGAAGGAGAGAGGTATCGATTCCCCATTTTTGCAGTTGAGGAAGTTAAGTGGCAACGTGTCTACCAACTCTACTGTAATAAGAATGAGTAATTATGGCATTGGTTAAGTGCTATGTGTTGAGCACCGTTCTCTGACAGTAAAACACGACATGCCGATCAGGTCAGACGCGGTCCCTGTCCCCCATGGGGCTCACAGTCTAAATAGGAGGGAGAACAGGGATTGAATCCCCATTTTACAGTGGAGGAAACTGAGGCACAGAGAAGCGAAATGACTTGCCCAAGGTCTCGCAGCAAGCAAGTGGCAGATCTGGGATTAAGACCCAAGTCCTCTGAATCCCAGGTCCGGGCTCCTTCCACTAGGCCACCCTTGCTTAGACCCAGATTAATGGACCACTCTGCCAGCAGCAGGAGAGGAGATTTCTGTCTGTCAGAAGAAAAGCCCCCTTGAAATGAGGTTTAACAGTTTCCTGCATAAATGTTATACAACAAGTCAGCAGGGGGCTATGCCAGGGAGAAGGATTGAACTTTCTCTCAGCAGGAAGGTAGCACTTCCCTAGGACGCTACATGGATTATCTAGCTGAGAGTCCTTAAAGAGCTGGCACAGTAGTTAAGTCTCTTATAATGTGCAAAATAATAAAGGCCTGAAAGGAGGGACGTTTGAAATTCTTCATTGGCCCTCCTCGTTTGCTCATTCACCCACGCTGGGATGTGCAAGAAGAAAGTTCCTCGGCTTCTCTGTGTCAGAGTTTTCCAGAGACAGGACAGGCATTTCCCTATTTTGGTTACTTTCTTTAATTCAGGTAGTTGGGAGGTCTTCTGAGTCTGATGAAAGCAAGTGGCGTAGGTGAGAAAGAGGGTTAAGTCAGTGTTTATCTGAGGATTTCAAACTGCTCCCGTTCAAGGAGTTAAGGCAATTATAGTGTTGTTAATTTCATATTCATGTAGTGCTTATTATTTATTGTTTACCTCTCTGTGTAATGAAAATGCCACGCGACTTGACTTCCCCTGGTGCTGTAATTTTAAATGGAGCTAAATGTTATGTGTAATTTTGAGTTACAAATCGTCAGTGTTACTCGGGCTTCAGACACCTCCAGCGCGTTAGCGACCCTAATGTTTTCTCCCGGAAATAAAGCCCCCGCGACAATATAGGAAATTTTACATCACGACATTTGAAAGAGTGAGTATATGTTCTCCTCTACCGTCTACCTTCCTGACACCCACTTAGGTACCTTCTATTTTACAATTCAATCTTTTCGGTGCTTTTCGTTAAATCCTGCTTATCCAATGGGACAGTGGCTCTGAAGGGACACCCACCTATACAGATTTTTGTTTTAAAGATTAGTGCCTGCTCTGCATGCACTGGCAGTCCTCTAGGATTTAAGGATGTGACCCAAGGTTAAAAACATTTCTCGAGTTGTCTGCGATTCTGTCCAATTTCGGCTAGTTAGGCTAATTAGCTCTTGGGGATATCCAGGAGCTTAGGAAGTTTTCTTTCGGGGTCCCTGTGAAGTTGTGGGGACTAAGCCAGTCAGTCAGTCAATCAATCTATCATATTTATTGAGTGCTTACTGTGTACAGAACATTGTACTCAGTGCTTGGGAGAGTACAATAGTATAACAGAGTTGGTAGGCACATTCCCCGCCCGCAACGAGCTTTCAGGCCGGATGGGAGCTTGCAGTTATATGGAATACTCAATCAATTGATCAATCGTATTTACTGAGTGCTTATTGTGGGTAGAACACAGAACTGAGTGCTTGGGAGAATACAGTATAACTATATGGTAGATAAATACCCTTCCCACAAAAAGCCTCGAGTCTAGAAGGGGAGACAGGCATTAATATACGTGAATAACGATCATGTTAGACAATCAATCAGTGGTATTTACTGAGCTCTTACTGTGGGCAGAGCACTGTATTAAACACTCAGGAGCTTAGAGTAGAGCGAGTAGATATGAAAAAATGAGTTAATGCCTCTACTGAAGATCCCTCTCTTATTCCTAAGAATGATTGAGGCAGTGAAGAATTTTGAGTAAGAATGATTTATTATCACTCTCAGCAATCATCTATAAAGTGGCACTGGAGAGTAATTTGTGAATTGGGCCAAGTTTCAAATTCACTGTGCTGGGAGTTCCATCGCAGATTACGCTAATGGAGTTTACGTTTGATTCAGGTCCTTTTTCTGCCTGAAAGGGAACTTGCGAGTCAAACCTCAGGGAAAGGAAAGACGAGAGTGAATGGAAATGTGGATTTCCAGGCGCCCTTCCTCGCCTTGCAGCTAGACGTTGTCACCCATGGGCCAAATGAAAGGGAATCCTCGATCAATCAACCAACCGATGGTATTTATCGAGAGCTTAATATGTGTAGACCAATGTATTAAGCGCGTGGGAGAGTGCAGTACAACAGAATCAGCGATCACGTTCCCTTGCCCGTTACGAGTTTACAGCCTAGAGTCGCCATTTGTTATGGCACCCGCTAATGGTGCTCCAAGTTTTTTATGGTATCTCTTAAGCGCTCACTTTGTGCCGGGTACCGATCTAAGTGCTTAGAAGTGGGCAGGGAAGGAATGTGACACACCGAATGCTGGGACTGTTGGGATTCTTGATGTTAGATACTAGAACCATGGTTGGTTCCAAGGTTGTAAGCACTGGGCCCAGAAAACGAAGCTAGAAGTCGTTAGGGAACCAGAGTGGCCTGGATGAAGGCTGGGCCCACTAGTCAGGGGACCTGGGTTCTAAGTCTGGCTCCGCCACTTGTCTCCTGTGTGACCTGGGGCAAGTCGTATGACTTCTATCTACCCCCGACAACGCTGCCGCTATCCTGCCATTTAAAACTACTGATATATTTCTCTAATTATCATTCAGGGAGCTTCCGTGTGGGAAAGGAACTGCTCACGTTTCAGAGGAACATCCTGATGGACCACTTGGAAGTCCAGGGCAACGACATTGAATTCAGCAACTATAAAGAGGCACGATCGCGCCCTCCCTCTTGCAGATGGGTGGCATGGCAGGACTCGACACAGCGCCCAGATCTGTCACCCAATTCTCCACGACGGATGCCGTGTGCCCATTTATTGTGAGAAAATTTATTACAAAACGTTTTGGTATTTAGCCAGCTTCATCCAGTCAGAAATAATTAATTTGCATCCCGCTCTCCACGGAGCATAAAAATGAGGCTCCGACAGCGGTGAGAAAAATTTGAATCGATTCCATCGACTCCCGAGTATCAACTCTCGCCACCTTGTATCTGGGAACCGCACGAGCGAACCGACCACGCCATTCGTGGAACAAGAGGGTCTTGTTACAAAGCCAAGCCGGGAGTGTTCTAGCAAATTCCATGCCCGGTCTGAAGCTGAGGCATGAAAAGAGAATGCCAGACTTCGCTCAGAAACTAAGAGGAAGACCCGAAATGTTGGTGGCAGATGTTTAGTTCGATTCCCCATGGCTTCATTAGGATCGTTGCCTGTCTTTTCCTCATTTCATTTTCATAATTTCAATCGTATTTATTAAGTGCTTACTGTCTGCAGAGCACTGTATTGAGCACTTGGGAGAGTACAATACGACAATAAACAGACATTTTCTGCCCACAGTGAGCTTACAGTCTAGAGGGACGGGGAGACAGACATGAATATAAATAAATAAATTACAGATATGCATATAAGTTGCTATGGGGCTGGGGGGTGGTCAAAAAAGGAAGCAGGTTAGGGAGACGCAGAAGGGAGTGGAAGAAGAGGAAACGGGGGGCTTAGTCAAGGAAGGCCTCTGGAAGCAGATGTACCTTCAATAAGGCTTTGAAGTTTTTAGTACTGTCCAAGTTGAAGATTAGTTACCTTGGGGGAAAGGGTTTTTTTTATGGCATTTGTTAAGCCCTTACTATGTGCCAGGCACTCTTCTAAGCGCCCAGGTAGGTACAAGGTATTCGGGGTTGGACACGGGCAGAACCGGGATAAAAAGGCACTATCTTCAATTCATGCATCATTTTCTTATGGTATTTGTTTAGTGCTTACTTTGTGCCCGGCACTGTACTAAGCGCTGAAACAAGCTAATCAGTTTGGACAAAGTCCCTGTCCCATGTGGAGCTTACAATCTTACCTATTTTACCAGTGAGATAACTGGGGCCCCGAGAAGCGAAGTGACTTGCCCAAGGTCACAGAGCAGGACCCAGGTCCTTCTTTGGTGTTCTATCCACTAGACCATGTTGCTTCTCAGTTTCTAATACTGGTTTTGTGATTTTTCTTTTTTTAATGGTGCTCACTATGTGCCGGGAACTGGGGTAAAGCAATCAAAGCAATCAAACAATGGTATTTACTGAATACTTATTACGTGCGGAGCAATCAATCAATCGGATTAACATTTACTACTTGGAGGGTACTGTACTAAGTGCTTGGAAGAGTACCATTACCCTATTTATTTTGTCATTACCCTATTTATTTTGTTAACGAAATGTACGTCGCCTCGATTCTGTTTAGTTGCCACTGTTTTTACGAGATGTTCTTCCCCTCGACTCTATTTATCGCCATCGTTCTCGTCCGTCCGTCTCCCCCGATTAGACCGTGCGCCCGTCGAACGGCAGGGACCGTCTCTATCTGTTGCCGACTTGCTCATTCCAAGCGCTTAGTACAGTGCTCTGCACGTAGTAAGCGCTCAATAATAATAATAATGTTGGTATTTGTTAAGCGCTTACTATGTGCCGAGCACTGTTCTAAGCGCTGGGGTAGACATAGGGGAATCAGGTTGTCCCACGTGGGGCTCACAGTCTTAATCCCCATTTTACAGATGAGGGAACTGAGGCACAGAGAAGTTAAGTGACTTGCCCCCAGTCACACAGCCGACGAGTGGCAGAGCTGGGATTCGAACTCATGAGCCCCGACTCCAAAGCCCGTGCTCTTTCCACTGAGCCACGCTGCTTCTCCTCAGCTCCCCCTCCTTTCCCCATTGCCTCGATTCGCTCCCTTTGCTCTACCCCCCCACCCCGCCCCACAACATTTGCGTATATGTGTACATATTTATAATTCTATTAATTTATATTGATGCTACTCATGCCTGTTTACTTGTTTTGATGTCTGTCTCCCCACTTGAGGACTGTGAGCCCGATGCGAGCAGGGATCGTCTCTCTTCGTTGCTGAATTGTACTTTCCAAGCGCTTAATCCGGTGCTCTGCACACAGTAGGTGCTCGGTAAGTACGATTGAATGAATAGAATGAATGAAAGGGATTCTTTGGCTCACCCCTACCCAGTCCAATTGCAGTCACTTGTTCACAAAAGCCCTAAATAATAATAATGATTATCCGTGGTATTTATTAAGCTTACCAGGCCGTGAGAAGCAGTGGGGACCAGTGGCTAGATCACGGGCCTGGATGCTGTGTGCGAAGCACTTCACGAAACTTCGGGATTGACACACGTGGGGTTCGCAATCTAAGTAGGAGAGAGCGGGTATTGACTCCCCATTGTACCGATGAGGAAACTGAGGCACAGAGAAGCCAAGTGACTCGCCAAAGGTCCCAGAGCAGGCAGCTGCCAGAGCTGGGATTAGAATACACACTCTTTGACCGTGCTCTTTCCACTAGGCCGGGCTGTGTCCCTGACACTAGTGTACTTTAAAACATTTTTTCTTAGTGTAGTTTGAAGTTACCAGGAGGCAAACGGAAGTCCTCCGGCACGGATGGTGAGGCCGGAAGACAATGAAGAAAGAACAATATTTTTTTTTTCCCCCTGCCACACTGGAAGCTCCTTAAGGACAGGAATCATATCTATTTACTAGGTTAACCAAGTGCTCAGTACATTGCTCTGCTGGAGTAGGCACTTAATAAATACCACTGGCTGATTAGCTCGTTATCATCTATGGTATTTATTGAGCACTTTCTATGTGCAGAGCGCTGTACTAAGCACTTAACAGAGTGTGAAACAACCCTTCCGTCATAAAGATCCCTGCAAGGCAATAAACTCATTCTAATTGATATGTAAAATCCACTTATATTAATATCTGTCTCCCCCTGAAGACTCTAAGCTCGTTGTGGCTAAGCTCATCGTGAAGCAGCGTGGCTCAGTGGAAAGAGAACGGGATTTGGAGTCATAGGTCATGGGTTCGAATCCCGGCTCGGCCACTTGTCAGCTGTGTGACTGTGGGCGAGTCACTTAACTTCTCTGTGCCTCAGTTACCTCATCTGGAAAATGGGGATTAAGCCTGTGAGCCCCTCGTGGGACGACCTGATTCCCCTGTGTCTACCCCAGCGCTTAGAACAGTGCTCCGCACATAGTAAGCGCTTCACAAATACCAACATTATTGTGGGCAGGGAACTTGTCTACCAGCTCTGTTGTGCTCTCCCTAGTGTTTAGTACAGTTCTTGGCACAGAGTAAGCGCTCAATAAATACCATCGATTGATTTTGTCTGCTCTAACGAAGCCCTTCCCTGAGATCCAAGTTCTTTCAAGGCAGCGCAAGTCGCTCCTGTCATAACAACCTTTACACAGCACTCCCTGCACGATTTATAGACTTCCTTCATTATTTTCATATTTTGACAGCTCCCGAACTATAGCCCCTTCCACTATTAACTGGTTACAACTGGTCTTGAATGATCTTTAATAGGTGCAAATTATAACCTCAAACACCACCTGTTAGAGGTGCGAATGAAGGGCAGCACAACCTCTCGGCAATGGAATAATTTTGCAATACCTCTATAAAGTCGTATTCTGTCGTCGGCCTTTTTTTTTTTTATTTTTAAAAGAACGGGAAACGGATGTGAGAAGTAAACCGGGAGCGTGAAGTTCTGTGCTTACATGGCCTGGGAACTTGGTAATGATTAGCGTCCCAGCCCCTGCCAGGAGTTTGAAGCCACACCCCGATTTAGATGAAACTCCGAAATTTCAGTTCGGAGACCACATGCTGCTTTGAGAGAGTTTTGTCTCTTGTGTCTCCTTGATACTGAGAGGTTAGGCGTTTCCGAACGCCAGTTTGCTCGTGAAGTTGCTCTTGTAGAGAAGCGGCAACGGCTTAGTGGGAGTCAGAGGACGTGGGTTTTAATCCCGGCTCTGCCACTTGTCTCCCGTGTGACCCTGGACAAGTCACTTCGGTTCTCTGGGCCTCTGTTACCCCGTCTGTGAGCCCTGTGTGGAACGGGGACTGTGTCCAAACTGAGAAGCGGCGTGGGAGTCAGAGGTCATGGGTTCTAATGCCGGCGCTGCCACTTGTCGGCCGGGTGACTCTGGGCAAGTCACTTCACTTCTCCGTGCCTCAGTTCCCTCATCTGTAAAATGGGGATGAAGACTGTGAGCCCCACGTGGGACAACCTGGTCACCTTGTATCCCCCCAGCGCCTAGAACGGTGCTTTGCACATAGTAAGCGCTTAACAAATATCATTATCATCTTCTCCGGCTCACAGAACAGCGTCTGGCATACAGTAAAGAGCACGGGCTTGGGAGTCAGAGGTCATAGGTTCGAATCCCGGCTCTGCCACTTGTCAGCTGGGTGACTGTGGGCAGGTCACTTAACCTCTCTGTGCCTCAGTGACCTCATCTGTAAAATGGGGATTAAGACTGTGAGGCCTCACGTGGGACAGCCCGATTACCCCGTATCTACCCCAGCGCTCAGAACAGTGCTCGGCACACAGTAAGCGCTTAACAAATACCAACGTTGATATAACGAGCGGTTAACAAAGACCACAGTAAATGATGATGATTAGTTGTAGAGAAGTAAATCACAAAAAGGAAATCTTTTCTAATCCTGGCATTGCCTGATGCCCTATGGGCCGGAATCAGACCAGTCCATAAATGCCCGACCAAAATAGCCCTCATTTAGTAATAATTATTGTATTTAAGTGCTCACTCTGTGCCAGACACTGACCTAAGCCCTGGGGCGTTGTACTGAGCGCTCTTACCTATTGCGGGATAATGGAACACACCTCTAATCCAGCGGGAAGGCCCGGCTACACCCCATCGCGCCAACCAGACCCTGGTTACATCTGGGTAGACGGGGGACAGAGTTCGAATGAGGCTTCTCGACATGCTGCCGATCTGTCCATTCCAAGCGCTCAGTACAGAGCTCTGCACCCAGTAAGCGCTCAATAAATGCTATTGAATGAATGAATGGGTGGTCTCGGCTTCTCCTTAAAGCGCTCAGTCGCCTCGTCCCTTCCAGGTTTACCTCCCTGATTTCCTCCTGCAAGCCGGCCCGCACAATCTGCTCCTCTAATGTCACCCTACTCGCCGTGCCTCGATCGCGTCTATCTCACCCGCCGCTGACTGCTCGCCCACATCCTGCCTCTGGCCTAGAATGCCCTCCCTCTTCACACCCGATAATCATGCCCCCCACCATCAAAGCCTTCTTAAAAGCCCATCTCCTCCCAGAGGCCTTCTCCTCATTTCCTCTTCTCCCACTCCCTTCTGTTTCATCCCTCTACTTGGATTTGCACCCACAACCCCACGGCACTTATGTACGTAACTGTAATTTATTCATTGATAGTAACGTCTGTCTCCTCATCTAGAGAAGCAGCGTGGCTCAGTGGAAAGAGCCCGGGCTTGGGAGTCAGAGGTCGTGGGTTCCAATTCCCACTCTGCCACTTCTCAGCTGTGTGACTGTGGGCAAGTCGCTTAACTTCTCTGTGCCTCGGTTACCTCATCTGTAAAACGGGGATGAAGACCGTGAGCCCCAGGTGGGACAGCCTGATGACCCTTTATCTCCCCCAGCGCTTAGAACAGTGCTCTGCGCATAGTAAGCGCTTAACAAATACCAACATTATCATTATTATCTAGACTGTAAGCTCACCGTGGGCAGGGAACATGTCTATAGTTAGAGAAGCAGCGTGGGGTAGTGGATAGAGCACGGGTCTGGGAGTCGGAAGGTCCTGGGTTCTAATTCTAGCTCCACCGCTCGTCTATTGTGTGATCTTGGCCAAGCCCTGGAACTTCTCTGTGCCTCAGTTACCTCATCTGGAAAGTGGAGATTAAGACAGTGAACGCCATGTGGGTCGGGGACTATGTCCAAATCTTTTATCTTGTATCAACCCCAGTACTTAGAGCAGGGCTTGGCACAGAGTAAGCACTTAACAAGTACCATTGTTATTAATAATAATTCTGGCTCTGCCTCGTGTCTGCTGTGTGGCCTTGGGCAAGCCATTTAACCTCTCTGTGCCTTAGTTACCTCATCTATAAAATAGAGATAAGACTGAGAGCCCCATGAGGGACAGGGACCGTGTTCAACCTCATTAACCCGTATCTACCTCAGCGCTTAGAACAATGCTTGACACACTGTAAACGCTTAAGAGTGCCATTATTATTATTATTACCATCTTTATTATATTGAGCTCTCCCAAACGCTGAGTAATAATAATAATGTTGGTATTTGTTAAGCGCTTACTATGTGCCGAGCACCGTTCTAAGCGCTGGGGGAGACACAGGGGAAGCAGGTTGTCCCACGTGGGGCTCACGGTCTTCATCCCCATTTTACAGATGAGGTGACTGAGGCACCGAGAAGTGAAGTGACTCGCCCACAGTCACACGGCTGCCAAGTGGCAGAGCGGGGATTCGCACCCATGACCACCGACTCCAAAGCCGGGGCTCTTTCCACTGAGCCGCGCTGCTACACACAGCACGGGCTCAATAAATATGATTGAATGCTTGAATGCCATATAACAATAAACAGACGCATTCCCTGCCCACAACGAGCTTACAGTCTAGAAGGATTCGACATTCCCAAGAGAAGCAGGGTGGCCTGGTGGAGAGAGCGTGGGCTCGGGAGTCAGAGGGGCCTGGGTTCTAATCCCAGTTCTGCCACTGGTCTGCTGTGGGATCTTGGGCAAGTCACTTCACTTCTCTGTGCCTCATGTTTCTCAAATGCCTCATGGGGATAACTGTTCTCCCTCCTACTTAAACTGTGAGCCCCATGTGGGCTAAATGACCTAATTACTTCTACCCACCCCAGGGTTCAGAATAGTGTAAGTGCTCAATAAATGCCATTAAAAAAACGAATGGTTAAACCTGTGTTCTAACCCTGGCTCCACCACTTGTCTGCTGTGTGACCTAGGGCAAGCCATTTAACTTCTTTATGTCTCAGTTACCTCATCTGTAAAATGGGGATTAAGACTTTGAGCCCCAAGTGGGACACAGACTCGTTCAACCAGTACAGTGCCTGGGACAGAAGTGTTGAACAAATAGCATTAAAAAAATAGTTAGCTCTGGGGTAGGTGCCAGCTAATCAAATCAAACACGGTCCATGAACCATTTAGGGATCCAAAAAAAAAAATGTTGGTATTTGTTAAGCGCTTATTATGTGCAGAGCACTGTTCTAAGCGCTGGGGGAGATACGGGGTCATCAGGTTGTCCCACGTGAGGCTCACGGTTAATCCCCATTTTACAGATGAGGGAACTGAGGCACAGAGTAGCTAAGTGACTCGCCCACAGTCACACAGCTGACGAGTGGCACAGCCGGGAGTCGAACCCGTGACCTCTGACTCCGGAGCCCAGGCTCTTTTCCACTGAGCCACGCTGCTCCCCACTGAGCCACGCCTTAATCCCCATTTTATAGATGAGGTAACTGAGGCACAGAGAAGTGAAATGACTTTCCCTAAGCCATACATCAGACCAGCGGAGGAGTCGGGATTAGAACCCGGATACTTCTGACTGCCGTGTCCGTGCTCTATCCACTAGGCCATGCTGCTTCTCTACTTGCCGTTGTTTCTCATTCTGTCAGAATCCAGGAAATAACAGAGGTGCCGGAGCACACTGAAACCTCCCCTTGCATCAGCTGCGCCTAGAACTTTCAACATCTCTACTTTGTGCCTGCAATTTAGCTGCTCCTCAGAAATCCCCGCTTGTCTCTCCGGGGCTTCTGCTGTCAGTCAGTCAATAAATGATATGCATCGAGCGCTCACTGTGTGCAGATCACCCTACTAATTAAGCACTTGGGAGAGTACGGTGCTTCTATCTCATGCATCTCGGCCCCGACCTCTCGCCCACGTCCTGCCTCTGGCCTGGACCGCCCTCCCTCCTCATCTCCGACAGACGACGATGACTCTCCCCACTCTTCTTACCGAAGGCCCATCTCCTCCAAGAGGTCTTCCCTGACTAAGCCCCTCCTTTCCTCTTCCTCTCCCTTCTACGTGGCCCTGACTTTACTCATCTCCCCTCCTATCCCCACAGCGTTTATGTATTCATATCTCTGTAACGTATTGATTTAGATTATTTCTGTTTCATTCGATAGTATTTATTGAGCGCTTTCTATGTGCAGAGCACTGTACTAAGCTCTTGGAATGGACAAATGGGCAACAGATAGAGACGGTCTCAACGGGGTTACAGTCTAGTGCGGGGTGGAAACCCCCGATTAGACCGTAAGCCCGTCGATGGGCAGGGAATGTATTTGTTTGTTGTTGTATTGTGCTCTCCCAAGCGCTTAGTACAATGCTGTGCACACCTTAAGCCCTCAATAAATACAACTGACTGACAGAGTTGGTAGACAGAATGATCCCTGCCTGTGAAGAGCTTCTTACAGTTCTATCCCGGGCCGCGTAGACTCCAGACCTTCCGCCTACCGGGTCTATTCAGACCCAGGTACCAGAGCTCCTAATCTGGTTTTCAAATGGCATTGAACTTTCTGGATCATCAAGCGTATTTGGCGACGTGATCCTTTCCACAGACAGTAATACCAACCTTTCAAGAGGGGCCGAACGGCAGAACGAGCTCGGCTCGTTTGTTAGCTCTGCCGCTAGAAAACTTTCCTAAAGGGGAAGTAGATTAAAGTTTGATTTAACTCTCCGTGCCGTTTCAAGTAGGGTTCTGTTCCTTTCTCCTGTTGCATTCGGGGCTTTAAAAGTCACCAAACTGGGAAAGATGGAAAATATTCCCACTTAAGCAGAGTCAGACGACCATCCCTTAACCCTTTTGTGTGGCAGATGTGGTGAAAGTCTTCACGGTGCTGAACTGCCTTTGACTTCTCGGTTTTAGTCCCGTAGGTGACCCGAATCGGGCACCGGGAATGTACCCACAGAGGATGGCATTTCTGAATTGCATAAAATACCTTGTCTCCACAGGAAACCACTCTCCTCACCACCGCTCTATCGCTTTCTCTCTAGTTTACACCCAAAGCAACCGTCAGATTCCCCGAGTTGTCATGGTGATGAGGTTTCGCAGAGCAGATACAAAGAAAAAACAACAGGGGCCGAGAAGGCAACGTCGCCTCGTGGAAAGAACCCTGGGCTGGGAGCCAGAGGACCTGGGTTCTAATCCTTGCTCTGACACTTGCCTCCTGTGTGACTTTGGGTAAGTGCTTGACTTATCTGTGCCTCAGTTTCCTCATCTGTGAAACAGGTTCCTCTTTGGGAAGCACTTGCTTTGGAGGCTAAGATGCTAATTCAAACCAATAAAATGTGTGGCTCTCCCCAGATGGAGGCTTTGTGTCTCCTTCAGGCCTCAGCCCTAGGAAGAGTTCACTTGAGTGAGCAGGAGTCAAGCTGTTCGCCGTTTCCTCTTCTCTGAAGAAGATGCCAGAATGTGTTCATTAGAACCCAATGGGAAGAAAATCCCTTAAATTCATTTACAAAACAACGGTTTTCTCTTTTGCAACATCATCAGTGGTATTTCCTGAGTAAATACTGTGTGCAAGGCACTGTACAAAGTGTTAGGGAGAGTAGTCTATAACAGAGGGGGTAGCGATATTCCCTGCCCACAGTGATCTTACAGTCTAGAGGGGAAGACAGACATGAATGTGAAGAAATAGTTTTTAAGATGCAATTTATAGGTAAGGGCCCCGACCATCTTCTGCCTGCCCAAAAAGTACCGTAATGAGTGTTTGGCTTTGTGGAAGTGGTAAATTTTAGCTCAAACTTGCTGAAGGTAAAATAAAGATGGAGTGGAAAATGGGTAATTAAACAGTTCAGACCAAAAAAGTCAGTCCCCGTATCGAATCCTCATTTTGCAATTGAGCCAGCTGACACACAGAGAAGCAAAGTGATTTCCCCAAGGTCAAAGGGCAAGCAAATAGCAGAATCAGGATTAGAACCCAGGTCTTCTGACTCCCAGGCCCCTGCTCTTTCTACTAGTTACTTCTAGTAAATGTCCCTAAAACCCATGAACTGTGAAGCTTAGCTATAGCACTTGACTGAACCTTTGGGGCCCAACCTGTTTAATTACATTTTTAATTAAGCCATCCCTGATTATTCTATATATCATGTCTGCTACAACTTTTAGACTCTCCAAGTGCTCAGTGAAGTGCTCTGTATACAGTAAGCACTCAGTAAATACCACGGATAGATTGAGTTTCAATTTGATTTTGACTAATTTTATTGTCACCCAGTTGAAGGGAATTTTTTTTTACTTTTTAGAATATTGTAGGTGGATTAAAAAGCTCCTTCAACAGCTGCAGAGAATAGCCACACACACATAGTTGGAAGGCGGGCACTGGATTCAGATGAAATTTTTCACAAATCGGTACATACAAAGACCTTTTTTATAATAAAAACTAATCTTGTTTAGCGCACCCTCTTTGCAAAAAAATCTCCTATTATCTGATTTACAAAGTGTCTTTGCTCTTTAAAACAAGGCCCAGGCTCAAAAATTACTCAGGCTATCATTATGTTACAGAGAACCTGTTGGGAAAAAAAAAAGGAATGCCTACCAATATTTAATGATGCTGGAGACATTGTTTCTAAGTACTGTTATTATTATTATTATTATTATGGCATCTGTTAAATGCTTACTATTTGTCAGGCACTGTTCTAAGCGCTGGGCTAAATACCAGTTAATCAGGGTGGACACAGTCCCTGTCCCACATGGGGTTCACAGTCAAAGTAGAAGGGAGAACAGATAATCCCCATTTTCCAGTTGAGGAAATTGAGGCACAGAGAAGTGAAGTGACAAGGTCACAGAGCAGGCAAGTAGCGTGGTTGGGATTAGAACCCAGGCCCTCTGACTCCCAGACCCGTCTCTTTCCTCTAGGCCATGCCTAATTTCTTCTCATTAATACGAATCGGGCATTTTCTCATAGCGGCCAAAAAATGACATCTTTTTGACCATCGCAGTGGATTTCCAAAGTGAAATAGTTGGGTGTTGGTAGGTCAGTGTTTCTCTAATAACACTTAAAATGAGATGGAATCACCCAGCATAAACGGAGGAGGAGACTTAATAATGATAACAATGATATTGAAAAGAATTTAAGTGCTTACTATGTACCAGGCACTATACTAAGCGCTGGTGTGGGTACAAACAAATTGGGTCGGGCACAGCCCCTGTCCCACATGGGGCTCACAGTCTCAATCCCCACTGTTCAGAGGAGGGAACTGAGTCCCAGAGAAGTTAAGCGATTTGCCCAAGGTCACACAGCAGACGAGTGGCAGGGCCGGGATTAGAACCCAAGGCCTTCTGACTCCCAGGACCGTGTTCTAGCCACTGAGCCATTCTGCTGCTTTAGGTCTTGAGCCTGGGTGAGAGATGTGATCTGAACCTCAGTGGTTTGTGCAGTGTCATTCACACGCTTTTATGCCTGCCACTCATGTTGCCCCTGGGGTACTGGGCGCAACCAATGAGGAGGCTGGCATCACAGCGTGAAGGGCACACGATCATTTTGTGTTCAAACGGCATAAAAATAATAATGTTGGTATTTGTAAAGCGCTTACTATGTGCAGAGCACGGTTCTAAGCGCTGGGGGAGATACAGGGTCATCGGGTTGTCCCACGTGAGGCTCCCAGTCAATCCCCATTTTACAGATGAGGTAACTGAGGCACAGAGAAGTGAAGTGACTTGCCCACAGTCACACAGCTGCCAAGTGGCAGAGCGGGGATTCGAACCCACGACCTCTGACTCCCAAGCCTGGGCTCTTTCCACTGAGCCAAGTGTGGTATTTGTTAAGCACTTACTAAGTGCCAGGCACTGTTCTGAGCAGTGGGGTAGATAGGAGATAATCAGGTTGGACGCAGCCCCTGTCCCACATGGGGCTCACAGTCTAAGTAAGGGAGTGATCAGGTGTTGAATCGCATTCCCATTTTACAGATGAAGAAATCGAGTCACAGAGCAGTTCAGTGACTTGCCCAAGGTCACACAGCAGGCAAGCGTGAGAAACAGACTGGCCTAGTGAAAAGAGCACGGGCCTGGGAGTGCGAGGACGTGGGTTCTAATCCCGGCTCTGCCACTCGTCTGCTGGGTGAGCTTGGGTAAGTCACTTCATGCCTCTGTGCCTCAGTGACTTCATCTTTAAATGGGGATAAAACCTGGGAGCCCCACGTGGGATACTGTGTCCGGCCCGATCAGCTCGGATCTACCCCAGCGTTTATATAGTGCCTGGCAGATTGTAAGCGCTTAACAGATACCGATAAAAAAAAATAGCAGAGCCGTAATTAGAAACCAGCTAAATTACTAAATTACCAGCTAAATTACTTCCGCCTTCCAGGCCTGTGATCTCTCCACTAGGCCTTGCTGCTTTTCTTTTTATAATTATGATATTCGCTAAGTGCTTGTTCTGATATTCTTTTTATAATCATGATATTCGCTTGTGCCAAGACCTTCTGCATCCCAGGGCAGTCCATGCTCTCCGTTTGTCTCCTCTTCTCCCTGTCCTAGTCCTTTTCATTTTCACCTTCTCTCTACCTCCTGTCTTTGTTGCCCTCTGGGTTTCTCACCCTATCTTTCAGTCTCCAATTTTGTTTTTCAGTCACAATCTACCTGACTATCTCTTCTTGCCTCAGTCTTGATTTATCTGTTTGGGTTCCCATGTCTGTAACTGTCTCCTCTGCCTTTGTTCGTATCTCTGTTTTGGGCAGGCGGTCTCTGCCTCTCAGCCCATGTCTCGGTCTCCCTTGGTGATTCACTTTAATCACTGAGGAAATGTAGTTTCGATTCTTGACCATTTTTGGAGATTTGTTGTCAGACTTTGGTCCACTGCCAACTTCTATTTCCTGTGAAAAATGCCGAATTGGAGAATATTGGCTAATAAGAAAGGATACTTACAGAAATAATGTTCTCTCCGCATTAGGTGACACAAGTAGATCGGAGAACTCCCATTTTATTATTTCATCTTAAAGTTGAATTCATTGCCATGTATTAGTCAACATTTACAGAAAGCATTAGTGAGTAATAATCACCAGAACGAGCGATTTTCTGTGATTTTTCAAAGTTTTAAACTTTTGTAACTATTCAGTTTGACAGTTGCATGAACTATCTCACAGCAGATCTCCCAGTGGGTAGTAAATCACAAAGTTATACCGTTTGTTACTCCTGTTGAAGAAAAGTCTGACTGAAATCAATATTTATTGCAAATGTGCCCTAGTTTAGAACCACGATTGAGCCCACAAGGAAGCTGCTTATTTCGATTTTCTGTGGCGCCTGATATCTTTAATTTTACAACCTCAGATTTCTCCTTAAGAAGACCCTGCTTAACTTTGTAGAAAACTGTAGTTTGGTGAAAACATTATAACGTATGTTTGGATATGCTTTTGAAGATAACCGGAAGACAACCGAATGGTTTCTTTGTAAGCAGGATGTAAGTACTTTATAAGAAATTTGGTTTAAAGGGCCTTTCCTTATTTCTAAACTCATCCGTTGTTTGACATCACTTTCTGTGATGTCATACTTTCTCAAACACCATTTTCCAGAAGGAACCGGGGAAGGACATTGTTATCCCAGCATGGAAACGGGGACACTAATTTTCAGGAGTGGTAGGTCACCAACCAATCAATCAGGATTATCGACTGAGCACTTACTGAATGCTTAGGAGAGTCCAGTATAGTCAAAGTGGCAGACAAGAACTCTGCCCTCAAAGAGCTTACAGTTGAGTTCAATCGTAGTTATTCCGTCGTATTTATTGAGTGCTTGCTGTGTGCAGAACACTGTACTAAGCGCTTAGGAGCGTACAATACCACAATAAACGGGCACATTCCCTGCCCACAACGAGCTTGAAATGAATTACAGATAAAGGAAGCAATAGGGTGACAGGATAGGTAGCTAAACGTGTGGGTGTAGGGTGACTAGCAAAGCGCTCGCGGGGTGTGGACTTCGAGTGCGTAAGTGAAGCAGAAGGGAGAGAAAATAGGGTAAATAGGTGAAAGCTTAGTCAGGGAAGGTTTCTTGGAAGAGATAAGATTTTAGTAGGATTTTGGAGAGTGGCGGTGTGTCTGATAGGAAGTGGGAGGGAGTTCTGGCCAGGAGGGAGGGTTTGAGCATGAGGTGAACGGAGAGAGATGAGATCGAGACACAGAGAGTAGGTCGGTTTACCCTTCTTCACCGCTCGTCGAGGTGAGGTGATCGCGCCGCTAAAAACGTTACTACCTGAAACCGAGGGGCAGGGCTCCTGACAACGCCTCACCGGTCAGAAATTATTTGGGGCAGGGGGCATTTTGCTAGGTAATGTCCTTACTGGAGGAGCAGCATGGCCCAGTGGAAACGGTAGGGGCTTGGGAGTCAGAGGCCCCTGACTGTCTGTTGTGTGATCTTGGGCAAGTCACTTAACTTTTCTGTGCCTCAGTTTCCTCATCTGCAAAATGGGGATTAAGACTGGAAGTCCCAAGTGAGACATGAACAGTGTCCCAACTGATTAGCTTGTATCTAACCCGGTATTTAGTACAGTGTTGGGCACAGAGTAAATGCTAACAAAACCACGAGTATTATCTTCAATAACTTTTCCTTCTTGCTGGCTTTTCTGTGCCCGTCCACAAACAATAACAACTCAGGGTTCGCAGCATGTTCCTTTGATTTTTCATGAGTTTTTACTGTTTTTTCAGTCCGTCGTTTCTCGCTTTGATGCCGCAGCTCTCTGGCCTAACTCCAGCCCCAGCACAAAACCCCCTCCCCGCAACCCAACATCACGAGACCGTTTATTTCCGCAGAAGGCCTGTTTCCTCCCTCAAGGGTCCTGATCAAAGCCAAGTCCTCCCATGTTTGGTCAGAGTGACAGTGGTCCTGCCCAACATGAAACCTGCACACCAAACCCCCTCTCATTCTGCCCACTGACTTTATTGAATTTTGGTTTACAAACGTGCCAATGACACTGCTTTTTTGGAACCGAATGTGCAGTAATTTACCTGTTACTTCTCAAATCTGCCAACTTAGACCCGTCCACCTTATTTTGCCGCTTTTCAGTGAAGCACAGGCTCTTGCTTTATTGCTGCATTGTACTTTCCCAAGCTCTTAGTACAGTGCTCGGCACACAGTAAGCGCCTAATAAATACGATTGAATAAATGAACGAATGAATGCCAGCTAGTGACATTTTGCAGGCAGGTATTGGATGGAAGGAACATTGCCTCCTTGTGATCAAGATTTCAGTCAGAAAATGTCCTTCCTGGGTAGTAAAAAAAACGAACGTTTCCATTTGTTAAGCTCTTAGGAGAATAATGTTTTATGTGATTGTCTTTCATCATATGACTAAATATACAGTAACAGGGCTGTAAAAATCAAAGCTTAGCACAAGATTTCACTGTTGGAGATTTCAGTGTTGGAGCGAGGAATGCTAACAAGATTCATTTTCTAGAATCAAATCTTAATTCTTTTGAATAAGACTGAAAGTAACTGCAATTACAATATTAGACTGAGCTGGCATAGAGTTCAGGTTATTGAAATGACTAGCTTGTCGATTTCAAGCTGTCTTGGGTGGAAGAGAAACAAATGAGAGATCAAAAAGTCATTCAGGGGAAGTTAGAGTACCGTAATTCTTTGCAACATTGAAATACTGAATTTAGCTGGAAAAGTTCAAAGGTGTATCCCTTGAGGCCTACACTGACTAAGCCCAGAGGCCTTCCCCGACTAAGCCCTCATTTTTTTTTTTATGGTATTTGTCAAGCACCTACTATATACCAGGCACTGCTCTAAGCGCTAGGGTCGATATAAACTAATCGGGTTGGTCACAGTCCCTGTCCCACATGGGGCTCACGGTCTTAATCCCCATTTTACAAATGAGGGAACTGAGGCACAGAGAAGTAAAGTGATTTGTGCCAGGTCACACAGCAGAAAGTGGAGAAACGCAGATTAGAACGTAGGTCCTTCTGACTCCCCGGTCCATGCTCTAACCATTAGGTGATGCTGCTTCCCTGCTTAGCTCCTTTCCTTTTCTCCTACTCCCTTCTGCCTTGCCCTTAAACCTGGAATTTCACTCTGTTATTCACTCCACCCTCCGCCTTATGTACAATATCCACGATTTATTTATATCCACGTCTGTCTCTCCCTCTAGGCTGTAAAATCCTTCTGGACAGGAAACGTTTCTACCTACTCGGTTATAGTGCACTCTCTCAAGCACTTAGTATAGTGCTCCGCACACAGTAGGTGCTCAATAAATGTGATTGATGATGATGAGAATCCCACAGATCACAAGGCTGTCTTCACCCATTCCCTTCTAACACAAGTCAGAGATTTCTTGAGAAAAAATTTTCTGTGGCATGAGAAAGTATGACTGCAAGAGTACATCTCAACTCTGATTTCTTCTGTTGGTAGAAATCGAGAGGAGTTCAAGTAGACTAAGGATTTCTTCCAGCATATGTTTATTCATTAATTGGGTGGCCTCAATTATTCATTAAAATAAATTACAAACAAATTATTATACTATTGGGAGCGTTATAACAGCGCATCATGGGTTATTTGACTATCCAAACATTTGTTTGATTTGTGAGATATAAAATCTACCCATAATCTTCTATGACTCCAGGGAAAGTGATTTTTCTCTCTTTTTTTTCTGATATAGCATTTAGAACTCATTAATTTTCAGGAACAAATGGCATCTTGAACAATTACAGAAAACAAAGTGGGACAGTTTCAGGTCAAAATGAGTCAGAAGGACTGGGTTCTAATCCCGGCTCCGCCACTTGGCTGCTGTGTGACCTCGGACAAGTCACTGCACTTCTCTGACCTCAGTGACCTCATCTGTAAAATGGGGATTAAGCGTCTGAGTCCCATGTGGGACAGGGACTGTGTCCAACCAGATTAACTTGTGTCTATCACAGTGCTTAAAACAATGCTTGGCACATACATAGTAAGCTCTTAACAAGTACCATAATTATTATTGTTATGCATTCGGTAAATCATTCCCTAGCACTTATTTACTGAACAATTTACCGCCCACAGAGCAGTCTTGGGAGAGTCTAATGGGGGGAAAAAAAGATGCGATCCCTAGTAACATTTGAAATAGTATTAGTAGTAATAATATTGTAAGCTAGTTGTGGGCAGAGAACCTGTCTATCGACTCTGTTGTGTTGTACTCTCCCAAGTGCTTAGTACAGTGCTCTGCACACGGTAATTGCTCAATCGATACCACTGATTGTTAGTATTTATTGACTGCTCACTCAGTACAATGCCCTGTACCTAGCACCTGGGAAGTACAAGAGAGAGAAGTTACATGGTCCGCAAGGGACTTAGAATCTAACAGGGGAGGGAGACAAAAATATTTAGAAACAGAGTTGTCATGATAAATAATCAAATGTACAATTGAATAAATGTATATACAAAAGTGTTAACGGATGGGCTTTATATGTTTATAAGGGCTGGAGATTGCCAATGGGCTTCCCAATATCTTGGGAAGTTGGAAACTCATCCGGGAAGGCTTGTTGGAGAAGGTGAGATTTTGTGGCCTGTCAGAAATAGGGTAGGCGAGACAACAAACTACTACTAATAATAATAATGTTGGTATTTGTTAAGCGCTTACTATGGGCAGAGCACTGTTTTAAGCGCTGGGGTAGATACAGGGTAATCAGATTGTCCCACGTGAGGCTCACAGTTAATCCCCATTTTACAGATGAGGTAACTGAGGCACAGAGAAGTGAAGTGACTCGCCCACAGTCACACAGCTGACAAGTGGCAGAGCCGGGAATCGAACCCATGAACTGTGACTCCGAAGCCCAGTCTCTTTCCACTGAGCCACGAAGGTGGCCTTAAATACAACGAATAGCCAATAAGTTAATAACCTAATGTCAAAAGATACTTAGTGATTTTCTTTCCAACCAGTGAATTTTGAAAAAAAACAGCAGTTCTTTGGCCAGTTCCGTCTTCCCGCTTCTAGTAACGAACTTTTCCAAAGAGAAATTGCTGACACCTCTATCCCTGGTCGATTGGATTTTGGCTTTGTAAATGTTTACCTCCACCTCCTCGTCCTCTGTCCTTTACCTTCAATTCCAGTGCTCCTCTCCCCTCCCCAAGATGGTCTAATTAGGAAGATGGTTGGGTTTAGCCTAAAATTGCCTTCGATGAGGGACCAAAGTGCATTTGCAAGCCATCGAATATTTATCGGAGTCCGATGGCTTTTTAATCCACACATCGTTGGGGAATTTCCACCCCCGATCCGCTAATCGCATAAACTACAACAAAGATTCAGTCAGGAAGCAGTTGTGGGTAGTCAAAGCTTTTCAAAGCCTGGGTGGGTAGTTGCTCCCTCCCTGTCTGTGTGTTTTTTTTTTTTATTTCTGTTTTGTTTTTAATGTCAACGCTGGGTTTCTAGGTGGGGAAACCAATGCAGGGTAAAAGTAGTAGTTACTTTTATAAACTCATTGCTGCTGAGCTTGAGATCCCCTAGGCTACGGTGTGGTTCAGGCCCTGACGAACAATGATTTTGACGGTTCGTTACCTCCCTCGGACTGCATTTCATTGGCTGGTGGAAGCTGTTGGGAAGTTTGGGAATTCTGGTATCCTGATACCTTCCGGGGGGGGGGGGGAGGGGGGAGGCAGGTTCCGTGTAACCCCTTCTACTGTGTTCCGAAAGTCCTTTAAATCAATCAATCAATCAGTGAGAGCTTATTACGGGCAGAGCACTCTACTAAGCACTTGGGAGAATACAATATAACCGAATTAGTGGACACGCTGCTTGCCCACAATGAGCCTAAGATACAAATCCCTTTTTCTTTTGGTGGGATCAGTAGCGGCAGTGAGGAAAAAAGCTGCTTCCTGCTTTCAGGCCAGAGCATCTGCTCTCAAAAGAAACCAAGGACAGCCTGGTCCCTCTCTAGATCGTAAGCTTGTTGCGATCAGGCAACGTGTCTACCAACTCGGTTATAAGGTACTCTCTCCCAAGCACTCAGTACAGTGGTCTGCACACACAGCAGGCGCTCAGTAAATACAGTTGATTCGATTGTTCTGTGGAGTGTTCGTGAAGGGGCTAAGAGGGTAACCGGTCACTTAGAGATTGCCTTAGCAGGACTGTTATCCACTAAGAGCCTACTCTGTGCAAAGCGCTGTACCAGATGCTGGGGAAGAAGTTCACAGAATAGAATTCGACTTGGTTCTTGATCCCTGAGGGGCTCAGGGTCTAAAAGGAAGTGGGGTGGTTGTCGGCGACAGACGCAAGGGAAAAGACAAAAGAAAAATAGAAACCACGAGAACGATGGTCAGTATGACGGGGCGGCAGGGTTTCAGGGTCCTTGTGACTCAGCCTAATGGGAACTTCCGATGTTTCTAAAAGTTGAGCGGGTCTCACGCTGACCGTGTCTGGGGCCTTCTTGGCCTTGAGCGGGGGCCCACGGGAGTCCCAGTGGTCCGGGGGTGGGGCAGCTTCTATCTGGAGCTTTAGTCCCCAGAGGTAAGTTGGATAGGAAGCAGTGAAGCTCTCACATTGCTGCTTCTGCTGAAGTCCTTCTCTGGGGGCGGAACAGGGTCCAGAGAGGGACCCCTGGTAGCATGAGATAGCATAGCCACCCGCTGGGGACTACTACTAATAATAATTAATAATTGTGGTACTCATTAAGCACTTACTATGTGCCTTAAAGACCGTTCTAAGTGCTAGGGGGGATACAAGTTCGTCGGTTTGGACACAATCCCTGGCCCACATGGGGCTCGAAGTCCTAATCCCCATTTTACAGATGAGGTAACTGAAGCCCAGAAAAATGAAGTGACTCACCTAAGGCCATACAGCAGACCCGTGGCAGGGCCGGGATTAAAACCCAGGTCTCTAGCCACTATCCACTATCCGTCCACTAAGAAACGCTGCTTCTCATAGACCCTCGGTACAGTCTGTCCTGGGCAGGTTAGGGCCCAGATTGGATTTCCTATCCCAGAGCGCTCTGCAAAAAACATGCTTTCTCCACATAGCTTTTCTTTGGAGACTAAAGCCACAGCCCCATTTTGGCACGTTTTTCAAATAGCTAATGGGCGTGGGTGCTCTTTGTCTCACTCTGGAGTTTCCTTCGCCTCTGCGGATAAAATCACAGGCGATCCACAGGACCGGGGATCTTGGAACTGACTCACGACAATGAAGTCTGGAAGACCAAATCCTCCATCCTAGCCAACAGCTCCTTAGCTTGGCATGCTGTAGATCTCCCCTTCTGCCTTGCCATCATCCCTACTCGACCTCCTTCACAGCCCGGCGGAATCCAATATTCCCCAGCCCTGCCATCCAGCACTCCCCATCGCCTAATTTGATTAAAACGTACCTTCCAGGTGTCACATAGTGGAAATAACAAAACTAATCTGATTTCAGAGACAATCCTCTAGCCCCTAGTCCCCACACTCTCCCCTCCAAGCTTTCACTAGAGGAACAGGGGGTGTAATTTCGGCACGGAGCAATCTCAGCATTATCCACGCAGAGGGTAGGCCTGATTGTAATGCAGAAATTACACCCTTTTGTCTAGCCGGGAAGGCCTCCAGAGTGAGTGCCGCTTCTTGATCGGCGGAAGAGTCTTTCTCACTTCAACTAGCCACGGGATTGAGCTCAGCAGCTTGCTCGGGGCTACTGGCAGCTAGGAGCACTCGAGCTTAACCCTGAAAACAGTAAGAGCTTAATAAATATGACTGAATTGAATGAGTGAACCCGCATTGAAAATCCCTCGTTAAGAAAATTGATCTGAACGAACAACGAAAGAACGAAAACACCGTTGATCTCCGGGAGAGCCGATGTATCGTTCGATTGTTTCATCATCTAAAGATGAGGCAACTCCATTGCTGGGAAATATTCAATTCATCCAGTCGTATTTATTGAGCACTTACTGTGTGCAGAGCACTGCACTAAGCTCTTGGGAGAGTACAAAACAACAGTAAACACGCACAGTTCCTGCCCACAGCCAGCTTATGGTCTAGAAGGGGAAGCAGATATTAATAGAAATAAATAGATTACAGATATGGACATTAAGTGCTGGGGGGCTGGGTGGAGGGATGAATAAAGGGAGCAAGTCAGGGTGTCGCAGAAGGGAATGGGAGAAGAGGAAAAGAGGGCTTAGTCAGGGAAGGCCTCTCGGAGGAGATTTGCCATCAATAAGGCTTTGAAGAGGGGGAAAGTAACATCATTTTGGGGTCCTTTTGGGAATGTCTTGAGACAGAGCTGGGTGTGTGTGTGCGTCTGTGTGGGTGGATGGGTGAGTAGGCACAGTGAAATTTGCTTTAATGATGTGAAGAGCCCTGCAGGTGTGTTAGCTAGAGGGCATATCATCTTTACTCCTTGGGCACGGATGCCAAAGTAGAGAAGAGATTCGTATTGAGGCGGCATCTGGTCTGTTGGCAGCACCCCAAGGGTAGTTCGGTTGGTGACTTTGGAGCTGCAGTTTGGTCTGTCATGTAGGAAGGTTGCAGCTGGCTCTCCAGACTCCATAGCCACCCCCAGACAGAATTCCCTTCAGCTCTTTTTTTAAAAATGGTATTTGTTCAGCGCTTACTATGTGCCAGGCACTAAGCTCTGTCAGTCGATCGTATTGATCGAGTGCTTTCCGTGTACACAGCACTGTACTAAGTGCTTGGGAAAGTATAATATAACGATATAACAGACACATTCCCTTCCCTCAACGGGCCTAATAATAACGGGAAGCAGCGTGGCTCAGTGGAAAGAGCCCGGGCTTCGGAGTCGGAGGTCATGGGTTCGACTCCCGCCTCTGCCACTTGTCAGCTGTGTGACTGTGGCCAAGTCACTTAACTTCTCTGGGCCTCAGATACCTCCTATCCGTTACCAAGACCTGCCGGTTTCACCTCTACAATATCGCCAAGATCCGCCCTTTCCTCTCCACCCAGACGGCTACCTTACTATTACGGGCTCTCGTTATATCCCGGCTAGACTACCGTGTCAGCCTTCTCTCCGACCTCCCTTCCTCCTCTCTCGCCCCGCTCCGGTCTATTCTTCACTCCGCCGCCCGGCTCATCTTCCCGCAGAAACGATCTGGGCGTGTCACTCCCCTTCTTAAACAACTCCAGTGGTTGCCTATCGACCTCCGCTCCAAACAAAAACTCCTCACTCTAGGCTTCGAGGCTCTCCATCACCTTGCCCCTTCCTACCTCTCCTCCCTTCTCTCTTTCTACCGCCCACCCCGCACGCTCCGCTCCTCCGCCGCCCACCTCCTCGCCGTCCCTCGGTCTCGCCCATCCCGCCGTCGACCCCCGGGTCACGTCCTCCCGCGGTCCCGGAACGCCCTCCCTCCTCACCTCCGCCAAACCGATTCTCTTTCCCTCTTCAAAACCTTACTTAAAAATCACCTCCTCCAAGAGGCGTTCCCAGACTGAGCTCCTCTTCCCCCTCTACTCCCTCTGCCATCCCCCCTTTACCTCTCCGCAGCTAAAGCCTCATTTTCCCCTTTTCCCTCTGCTCCTCCACCTCTCCCTTCCCATCCCCACAGCGCCGTACTCGTCCGCTCGACTGTATATATTTTCGTTACCCTATTTATTTTGTTAATGAATTGTACGTCGCCTCGATTCTATTTAGTCGCCATCGGTTTTTACGAGATGTTCTTCCCCTTGACGCTGTTTAGTGCCATTGTTCTCGTCTGTCCGTCTCCCCCGATTAGACCGTAAGCCCGTCAAACGGCAGGGACTGTCCCTATCTGTTGCCGACTTGTTCATCCTAAGCGCTTAGTACAGTGCTCTGCACATAGTAAGTGCTCAATAAATACTATTGAATGAATGAATGAATGAATACCTCATCTGTAAAATGGGGATTAAAACTGTGAGCCCCACGTGGGACAATCTGATCACCCTGTATCCCCCCAGCACTTAGAACAGTGCTTTGCACATAGTAAGCGCTTAACAAATACCACCATTATTAATTCTGGTATTTGTTAAGCGCTTACTATGAGCCAGATACTATATTAAGCCCTGGAGTGGATAGGAGCAAATCGAGTGGGACACAGTCCCTGTCCCACGCGGGGCTCACAGTCTCAATCCCCGTTTTACAGATGAGACAATTGAGGCACAGAGAAGTGAAGTGCCTTGCCCAAGGTCCCACGGCAAAGAAGTGGTGGAACCGGGATGAGAATCTTATGACTCCCAGGCCTGTGCTCTCTCTAGTACTCCACGCCCACCAGTGCAAGAGTTCAGGGACTTCATTCATTCATTCAGTACTATTTATTGAGCGCTTACTATGTGCAGAGCACTGTACTAAGCGCTTGGAATGTACAAATCGGTAACAGATAGAGACGGTCCCCGCCCTTTGACGGGCTTACGGTCTAATCGGGGGAAGCGGACGGACGAGAATAATAGCGATGGAATCAAACATTCCCAAACACCCCTGATCCTCATAATGATCAACCCAATTTTACTTTGCTCGGTCAGTAGTATTATTGGGGGGCTTACTGTGCCAGCAGAACACCGTACTAATCGCTTGCCACACCAATAGCCATTTAACGCTAGAAAGGAGGATCTATTTTCTTAATTTTGAAAGGAAGCCCCGCATAGAATCAATAATAATAATAATAATAATGTTGGTATTTGTTGAGCACTTAGAATATGCAGAGCACTGTTCTAAGCGCTGGGGTAGATGCAGGGTCATCAGGTCGTCCCATGTGAGGCTCACAGTTAATCCCCATGTTACAGATGAGGTGACTGAGGCACAGAGAAGTGAAGTGACTCGCTCACAGTCACACAGCTGACAAGCGGCAGAGCCGGGAGTCGAACCCATGACCTCTGACTCCGAAGCCCGGGCTCTTTCCACTGAGCCACGCTGCTTCCCTAATAATAACAGTGAGGTGTTTTTAAGTACTTACGACGTGCCAAACACTGTCCTAAGTGCTCATTTAAGTACAAGGTGATCAGGTTGGACACCATCCTTATCCCACATGGGGCTCACAGTCTAAGTAAGAGTGAGAAGGCAATAATAATTATCATGGTATTTGCTAAGTGCTTGCCTTGTTCTAAGCACACACTGAATCCCTTTTTTATGATATTTGTTAAGTGCTTACTAGAGAAGCAGCGTGGCTCAGTGGAAAGAGGCCCGGCTTTGGAGTCGGAGGTCGTGAGTTCGAATCCCCGCTCTGCCACTTGTCAGCTGTGTGACTGTGGGCAAGTCACTTCACTTCTCTGGGCCTCAGTTACCTCATCTGTAAAATGGGGATTAAGACTGTGAGCCTCACGTAGGACAACCTGATTCCCCTGTGTCTACCTCAGCGCTTAGAACAGTGCTCCGCACATAGTAAGCGCTTAACAAATACCAACATTATTATGTGCCAGACACTGTAGTAAGTGCTGGGGTTGATATAAGCTAATCAGGTTGGACCCAGTCCCTGTCCCACTACTGAATCCCTGTTTTACAGATGAGAAAATTGAAGTTCAGTGAAATGAATTGACTTGCTCAAGGTCCCACTGCAGGCAACTGGGGAAACTGGGATTAGAACCCAGGACTTCTGATTCCCGGGCCTTGTCCTTTCCTGTGGGCCACAGACACTGCTTCCTGACTAGAAGGTGGAAGGGAAGATAATACCTTTCTATATCTGTTCCAGGTGTTCTGTCAGGACCAAAATTCAGGCCCCGGCAGCTGGAGTTGGATGTTTGGAGACACTGTTTGATGGTGGGCCTCCTTGACATCCATTTCAGCGTGGCTCGGTGGCAAGAACCCGGGCTTGGGAGTCAGAGATCATGGGTTCGAATCCCGGCTCTGCCACTTGTCAGCTGTGTGACTGTGGGCGAGTCACTTCACTTCTCTGTGCCTCAGTTCTCTCATCCGTAAAATGGGGATTAAGACTGTGAGTCTTCACGTGGGACAACCTGATTACCCTGTATCTCCCCCAACGCTTAGAACGGTGCTCTGCACATAGTAAGCGCTTAACAAATACCAACATTATTATTATTCCTAAAAACGAAGCATCACACCCTTAACTTTATCCTCCGTGACTCCTCAACTCTCCCTCCCATAACACTTTACGGATCATTCAAGTGAATTGATCTAACTCCCTTGTGAGCACATTGATGATTTTTGATCTGCAGAATTTCTTTCAGAGAACAAATTCCTTTTTGCCTACCAACTGCAGGGTTATAGTAACAATAATAAAGATGATTGTAACAGTAATGGTGATATTTGTTAACTATGTCTTCCCACTCCGCACCCTGCTGTATCCATTGTCGGGGAAGCAGTGTGGCCTTGTGGAAAGAGACTGAGCCTGGGTTGTTATTCTGTCTCCACCACTTATATGCTGTGTGACCTTGAGTAAGTCACTTATATTCTCTGTGCCTCAGTTCCCTCATCTACAAAATGGGGATTCAAATCCCGTCCTTCTTCCTACTTAGACTGTGAGCCCCAGGTGGGACCTGATTATTTTGTCTCTACCCCAGCCCCAATACAGTGCTAGCCACATAGTAAGCACTTAGATAGAAAAATTATTGGAAAAATGCTCCCCCCAGTAAAAAAAAATCATATTATGGCTTTGCAACAGCGCTTTCTTCAATAGAGATGCCTCAGTTAAGCTTATCATTCAGATGAGTTAATTCTGAACTTTCCAAATTCAACAGGTTGGGCAGAAATTCAGGAAACCAGGTGAGAGGTAATTTGGACCACTTTTGTTATTTTGGGGGAGAAATCAGAATTTTTTGGACTCCTTTTTAAATGGCATTTGCTGAGCTCATTCTATGTGTCAAGCACTGTTCTAAGCACTGGGTTAGATACAGATTTATCAGGTCGGACACAGTCCCTCTCCTTTGTAAGTAGGAGGGAGAATGGATATCGAATCTCTATTTTGCAGGAGAGGAAACTGAGGCACAGAGAAGTCAAATGACTTGCCGGAGGTCACACTGCAGCCATGTGGGATTAGAACCCAGGTCCTCTGACCCCCAGGCCCGTACTCTATCCACTAGGCTTTGCTGCTCCTCTAAGGGGTTTAGGGGTGCGGATATTAAAACACACTGCAGAGAGTGGGTTAGCAACAGTTTAATAAGGTAATGTGCAGCGTGGCTCAGTGGAAAGAGCACGGGCCTGGGAGTCGGAGGTCATGGGTTCAAATCCCGGCTCCGCCGCTTGTCAGCTGTGTGACGGTGGGCGAGTCACTTCACTTCTCTGTGCCTCAGTTACCTCATCTGTAAAATGGGGATGAAGACTGTGAGCCTCATGTGGGACAACCTGATGACCCTGTATCTCCCCCAGCGCTTAGAACAGCGCACATAGTAAGCACTTAACAAATACCGACATTAAATGCTGTGGGGTGAGCATTGGGCCAAGTCAAAATCCATTTGGCCTCCCCATGGATCCTTCAGCTTTGTGGGTCACATAGTGGCAGAGGTGGGGTTAGAATCTGTTTTTATTTTCTTCTTATCAGAGCACATTTTTATGTTTCCAGAAATATAGGATGCTGTTTTGGAATTTCTTTAAGCTATAACTGATTTATACTTATCATAATGTTGAAGAATATTCACAAGACTCGGTGGAATCAAAAATATGTAGGTTACATTCATTTAAGGCACGACTCCAAAATGTAGTGGAAGACCCTTTGGCAAAATTTAATTTCAGCAATTTATGCACATCCACTCATTTCCTGCTTAGAATTTTAAGGTCTTCGAGAAAAAGGTCCATGCCTCGTACTTCTGTTATCTGGTTTGAGATGTTAGTACGGTACTCCGCGTAGCCGAGACCCCCGATAAATGCCGTTAAAGATGTTGATCTTGAAAACCGAAATCCCAGAGAAGGGACTGTGTTTTAGGATTATTTGAAGCTTGAAGATGTTTGATGATCTACCACTGGCTCCAAATACTATATACTGTTACCTCTGTTACCGATTTGTACATTCCAAGAGCTTAGTACAGTGCTCTGCCCATAGTAAGCACTCAATAAATACTATTGCATGAATGACTATACCCTAAACACACGGATTTGACCTCTTTTGCGGCTTGGTTATGCCTTATTTTCCACAGGATCAAATCCAACACATCTTTGCCCTTTTTTAATTTCTGTAAATATGCAATATTTGAGAAGGAATGGAAAGGAAGGAAGGAGAAGGAAGCAGGAGGGTCTAGAGGAAAGAGCAGGGGTCTGGGAGCCAGAGGACCAGAGAGCATATCGTACTCTCCCAAGAGCTCAGTAAAGTGCTCTGCACACAGTGAACACTTAAATACGATTGATTGATTGGTTGACTAGGATTCTAATCTCGGCTCTACCATTTGCTCACTGCGTGATTTTGGGCAAGTTACTTAACTTCTCTGTGCCTCAGTTTCCTCAACTGCAAAGTGGGGATTCAATACCCGTTCTCCCTCCCACTTAGTGATTGCCGTGTGGGACACAGATTTTGACTGATTTGATAAACTTGTATCTACTCAATTACTTAGAACAGGACTTGACATAGGGTAAACTCTTATAAAATAAGAAATGAGGCTGACTGTGCTTAGGAGGGCAACTTTTCTTTCTGAGGGCAGGAACAAATTTGAGTAGGGGCTCCCAAGACGAAGAGACCGAAAAATTAGCAGGCACAGACATAGTCTAAGTCACTGAGAAGGGCATAAACACCCAAGGAGAGCAGGAAAGAGGAGCTACTGATGTACGAAATATCCGAGCGGTAATGAAATTTGTGGAGGGTGTCTGTTTTCAAAGTGTCCACCCCCAGCCTGAACATTGGTTTCAGGATTTCACTTAAGCAAATCCCCAATCCTGACTCTACTGTGGGCTTAATTAAGGTTTTGCCAACCATCTAATCATATAATTGCTGGTTTATCAAGTAGAAAATATAGGTTTGGGCACATTATCATTATGTCATTACTCTTCACAATAGACTGTAAAAAGCTCCCAAGAATTCATTACGGGGCCAATGCTAGTTTCTTTTAGCATCTTTTTTTTCCACAATAATAGAAATAAATATTGTGGTATTTGTTAGGTACTTATTATTTGTCAAGCACGGGGGTAGATTCAAGATAATCATGTTGGACACTGTTCCTGTCCTATGTAGGTTTCACAGTCTAAGCCAGAGGGAGAACGGATATTGCATTTCCATTTCACAGAAGGGGAAAGTGAGGCACAGAGAAGTTAAGTGACTTGTCCGGGATCACACAGGAGGCTATTGGCTGTGCCGGGGCTAGACTCACGTTCTCTAACTCCCAGGCCCAACCTCTTTCCACCAGATCACACCGTTTCTATTTTAATAATTACAGTACTCGTTAAAGAGCTCCCGCTGGCTCAGGCACTGTACTAAGTAGTGGTGTGGGTATAAGATAATCAGGTTGGACACAATCCCTGCCTCACATGACGCTCCTAGTCTAAATAGGAGAGAGTAGGATTTAATTCTCATTTTACAGATGAGTCACAGGTCACCCAGGCAAGCGGCGGAGCTAGGATTAGAAGCCAGGTCCTCTGACTCCTCTCTTTCCGCTAGGCCCTGCAGTTTCTAAGTCCTCACAGTGATTTGAAACAAAGGAAAGTACTTTCAGTTGAAAGGAAGGAGGGAGTCAGAATGTATTTCCTGAAGGCAATGCCATCTAAGCCTGGCGACTGTCTTGTCTTATGCTGTCGAGGCGTCCCATAGCGACTCCATGGACGCACCTCTCCCAGAACGCCCTACTCTCCGTCTGCAGTTGTTCCGATCGTGTATCCAAAGAGTTTTCTTGGTCAAAATCGGGAAGAAGTTCACCGCTGCCTTCTCCCCTGCCGTAAACTCCGGTCTCCGCCCTCGACTCTCTCCGGTGCCTCTTCTGCCCAACGCAGGTGAGTCAAAACACAGATTGCCTTCGACTCACTAGCTACCGGCCAAGCTAGGAATGGAATGGGTAGGCTTCTGCTTGACTCTCCCTCCCTTAGCCGGGACTGGTGGAGGACTGGAAACTCTCCAGGTGCGATCCAGAGAGGGGTTTGCCTGGTGATAGTGGACATATATTCAGTAAGATTGCTGCTTGGGGCCAAGATTTGAGATAACTTATTGTCATCAGGGGATGTGATTACCAACTCTTTCATACTGCACCTTCCCAAGTGATTAATACAGTGCTCTGCACATAGGGAGTGCTCAATAAATGCCATTGAATAATTGATTGATCTGATGGTTTCTCTTAGAATCAACAGCTTTCTGCCTGATTTAGGTCTAGTAAGGATGCCCTTATACATTTGGAGGGCTAATAAAAATAAATAAATAGCGATGGTAGTTTTCAAGCACTGTTCTAAGCCCTGGGGTAGATACAAGTTAATCAGGTCAGACATTGTCCCTGTCCCAAATATGGCTCGCCGTTTTAATCATAATTTTACAGATGAGAAGCATCTTTAGAAGAATCTTTAGAGAAGCAGCATGGCTCAGTGGAAAGAGCCTGGGCTTTGGAGCAGGGATCATGGGTTCGAATCCCGGCTCGGCCGCTCGGCAGCTGTGTGACCGTGGGCGAGTCACTTCACTTCTCTGGGCCTCGGTTCCCTCATCTGTAAAATGGGGATTAAGACTGTGAGCCCCACGTGGGACAACCCGATTCCCTTGTGTCTACCCCAGCGCTTAGAACAGTGCTCTGCACATAGTAAGCGCTTAACAAATACCAACATTATTATTATTATTATTAGATGAGAAGTGAAGTGACTTGCCCCTTGAGCATACAGCAGAGAAGTGGCGGAGCCAGACTTTGAACCCAGGTTCTCTGATTTTTTTTTAAAATGGTATTTGTTAACCACTTACTCTGTGTCAGGCACTTTTCTAAGTGCTGGAGTAGATACAAGCTAATCGGTTTGGACCCCATCGATGTCCCACATGGGGTTCACTGTCTTAATCCCCATTTTACAGACGAGGGAAGTGAGGCACAGTAAAGTTAAATGACTTACCCAAGGTCACACAACGGATGAGTGCTGGAGCCAGGAGTAGAACCCAGGTCCTTCTTCTCTAGCTCCTAGCCCTGTCTGATTTCTAGAAAGCTAGGGGAATGGCAGTGGTGAATATGGCTGGAAATGGAGCACGTTTTACAAGCTGGAAATTATTTTTGGATGCCATCCCTCATACATTTGAGAGTATGAGACAGGAAGGTTCATTTACCAAGACAAAAGCAATTCCCAGTGCCCTCCTTGGATCCTTTCTTATGGGCATTACATTACACTGGACTGTGAGTGAAAAGACAAAAATCCTATAAAGACCGGCAGGTCATGGCCAAAGAGGAAATTAGGGAGCTTAAAAAGACTTTTACAAAGGATGCCAAAGGCTCATTCATTCATTCAGTAGTGTTTATTAAGTGTATTTTATGTGCCAGTTCAGGGAAGCCAAGTGGTCTAGCGGAAAGAGCACGGGCCTGGGGGTTAGAGGAAATGGGTTCTAATCCCGGCTCCGCCACTTGTCTGCTTAAGTGACTTTAGGCAAGTCACTTCAGTTCTCTGGGCCTCAGTTACCTCATCTGTAAAATTGGGATTAAAACTGTGAGCCCCATGTGGGACAGGGACTGTGTCCAACCTGATTAGCTGGTATCTACCCCCGTATCTAGAACAGTGCTTGGCGCAGAGTAAGAGCTTAACAAATGTAATTATTATTATTATTACAATTACACTAAGCACAGGGGGAAAATACAAGTTTGAGGATTATAATCAAAAGATTCTTCCTTTATGCCAAATCCTCCTTTAACTTGGAAGATGTATTCTTGAATTCTTTCTCGCTAAGGAAAGCTCAACTCTGATCACTCACTGTGTCCAACCTCATTCCCATACCCACCCTCGCATCTGCGCCATCATTCCGTCTGGCATCCCGTTTCATTGTCGGAAGCTCATTTCCCAATCCTGCCGTCTCTCGAAACCGCATCCTGACAGAACTGAGTGTTTGTCGATAGAGAGATGTGACCGATGAGCTAATCAAGGAGCCGGTGGGTGATAACGATGGGAAAGGGGCCCACCGGGCACGATCAGTGAATCGATCAATCGATCGTGGCAGATACTGTCCCTTCCCACTAGTTGCTTTCACACTAGAAGAGAAAAAGGAGAGAGCCGAAAAGCATCCATCGCTTTTCTAGTTTGGTCTCGGCTCAGAAAGATGTGAGAGAAATTCTCACAGCCAAATTCTTTTTCAGAGTGGAAAGGTCAGGGAGACTTGACCACACAGGATGTATTTTAGACGAAACAATAAATAGAGACCTCACTTCTCCCTCGATATCATCCTCTACCCCTCCCTGCCTTCAGATCTCAGATTCAGCGAGAGGCTGGATCCTACCGTTTTCTTTTTTATTCTGTCTAAGATATTTCCGAGATCCGCTCCTTCTTCTCAGCCGCCCCAGTAGCCACCCCCTCCATTCCAGCTGTCATTATCTTTTGATTAGACAGCTGGACCATTCTCCTCACTGCTTTCCCAGGCTCCAGCCTCTACCCGATTCTGTTTATACTATATCCGCCACTGCCCAGTTCCTCTTTTTCAGCCACCGTTATTCATCGGCACGTCGATCGATTTATCAGTGTACTTATTAAACATTGAATCTGTGCAGAGCACTTCTAAACGCTTGGGAAAGTATGATAGAAGGAGTAGGTACGGATGATCCCTGTCCACAGAGATTTCACAGTCTAGCGGGGGAGGCAGACGTGAAAATAAATCACAGATGGATACGTCCAAAGACTAGTTACTGCCCATGCATCAAATAGAGATTCCTAACCTTTGGCTTCTGTGGTCTCCACTAACCTTCTCCATCTTATATGATGAGACCTCTCTCACCTGCTATTCTCTGGCTTGCCATCTTCATTTATCTCAAGCTCTCCTGACAGTATATCACTCTGGGACTCCAATGACTCCAACCCCTTTCCCCTTGTTTGCGATTGCCTTCTCCTTCAAATCTGCCAGACCCCAGTACCGCCTATTTTCAAAGCCTTCTTCAAATCTCACCTCCTCCAGGAAGTCTTTCCCGATTTCTCTGTTCCCAACAGCCACCCTCAGCGCTTATGGGTATAAACGATCCCCAGCTTAGAAATATATATGTAAACATTCAATTATTATTTGGCCATATTTGTTATTCCTTGTTTTCCCTCCTACATCCTCTATTTGTAAATGATTGTTGTCTGCCTGTCTCCTGCATTAAATGCCAATAAGGGCTCAGTAAATATTGCCTGATTTTATCTCTCTCAGCCCTGAGCAAAGTGCTGAGCATGTGGTATGTGCTTAAAAAATACCCCAATTATTATTATTATTATTATGATTACAATATATTTGCTTTGCTTCTTATGGGTTCGGACCAGAAAAACAATTATAAAAATCAATTTTTCTTTGACTCCTTCTCATGAGTTCAGAACAGAAAGGCAAGAATACTTCGAATATTTTTTCCCCATTCTAAAATCACTTCATTAAAACCTAGAGCACAGATTTTTGAGCACAGAAGGGTGAAACAGAGCCAGGAAGCTAGAGTTATTGATGTCTGTGGAAGGAAGAGGGCATTTTTCTGCCCCAGTCCCAGGCTTCAGTGACTATTTAGTTGGAAATTTATGATTCTGTGATTCATACAGGTCAGTGGTTCTCCTATTAGGCTTGACATTAAAAAAAAAGCCAATTAAAATTTGCAGTTAAACTCAAGAGTTCTAGGATGCTGGTAATTCTCATAATTAAGGAATGAAAAGAAAACTAAATAAAATTGAATGCAATTTGGAAGCAGGGGAATGCAAACTCCACTCAGCGCTCTGCATTCCAAATAATTAGGTCTCTGAGAATCTATGGATTGTAAACTCCTTGTGGACAGGGATTGCATTCATTCATTCACTCAATCATATTTATTGAACGCTTACTGCGTGCAGAGCACTGTATTAAGTGGTTGGGAGAGTGCAGTATAACAGTAAACAATCTATAACTATAAACTCTATTATATTGTACTTTCCCAAGCTCTTAGAACAACGCACCGCACACAGTAAATACCACTCATTGACTGAGGAAACAGTCGGTTGCCTAGTACGCAGCTTTGGTTCCATCTCTTTTTGTATTTTACCCACACTTCCTGATCCCAGGCCTGACAAATGTCGTGCTTTTCCACTTTCTTACTGAGAGAAACATCCCATAAAAAAATAGCGTCATAACAAACACAGACTGTTCAACTGGAACTGAAACTGATATCGTGTAAGGGTGCTCTGTCGTTGCTGTGGCTATGGAATGGATAGAATGTTTTTTTGGAACGGGCAGTGTAAGGGGCCACTTAGAGAATCCAAAGGTGAATGAGTCCCGATCAAAGCGAGTGATCCCCACTGAACAAAAATCTAAGTCTTTTAAATAACTACATCCCCGTCTTTCTGTCCATCTTCCCCACTAAAGACTAGAAAACCAACCCCAGCCTCAGTGTCCAGTGCAGCCCAGGTCCAGCTACAACTATAACCCCAACCCCAGTTCGAATCAACCCAACCCCGGCCTGGCCCAGCTCAAACCGGCTCTGCCGCTTGTCTGCTCTGTGACCTTGTGCCAGTCATTTCCGTTCTCTGTGACTTAGTTCCCTCATCTGAAAAATGGGGATTCAGATTGTGAGCCTCGTGTGGGAAAGGGACTGTGTCCAACCTGATTAGCTTGTATCCACCCCAGTGCTTAGTACAGTGCCGGAAACACAGTAAGCACTTTACAAATACCACAGTTATTATTCTGGGCCACGCCCAACCCCAGGCCAGCTGAACGCAGCTCGGCCACTTGTCTGCTGTGTGACCTTGGGCAAGTCAGTTCAGTTCTCTATGCCTCAGTTCCCTCATCTGCAAAATGGAGATTAAGACTGTGAGCCTCATGTGGGCCAGGGACTGTGTCCAACCTGATTAGCTTTTATCCACCCCAGCACTTCAGCGCCTGGCACATAATATGCACTTAACAAATACCAGAATTATTATTATCTTTATCATCATCATCCAATGCCAGGCCTGCTTGCCTCAGATCCAGTCGCAAACACAACCCGACTCCAGCCTAGCCCAGCCCAACCCCAGCTCAGCCCCAGCTCAGCCCCAGGAGCCCCAACAGAGGAGGGTTGACAGAAGGAAACGGAAGAAGCAAGGAGAAAGCAAGCAGTAGCCACAGTGGCTGAATTCTCTTTGTATCTACAATTTATTTATTCATTTATATATTCATCTCTAGACTTATTTATATTAATGTCTGCCTCCGCCTCTAGACCGTGAGTTCGTGTAGGCGGGATTGTTTCTGTTCGCTGTTATATTGTACTCACCCAAGGCTTAGTGCAGAGCTTCGCACACAGCAAGCACTCCATCCAGCTCTCAGAACAGTGCTCGGCACATAGTAAGCGCTTAACAAACACCAACGTTATAAATACGATGGAACGAATGAATTCTCCGGGAGGCGGGACTGGTCTGCCATTGAGACGCGAAACGTTGTCGGTCTGAAACCAGGGGGTGGTCAGATTTCCTCCAACGACCCCCCATTTCCAACCCTCCTTCTTGCCAAGCTTGTCCCCGTTCTGCTCTCTTCCCTGCTTTCCCTCCAACGCCTCACCCCCACCCCAAATTACCCTAACCATTCTGAAATGCAAAATTAGGCTTCTTTTTCCACTTTGAACCCTCACCCCTCAACCTCATCCCAGGCATTTGCCGTTTAGAAACCAATAAAAGCCAGTTGACACCACAAATGTCAGTGGGGTGATAATAATTGATAATAGTTGTGGTATTTGTTAAGGATTTACTATATGCCAAGTGCTGTTCTAAGTGCTGGGGTAGGTATAAGGTAACGGCATGGCTCAGTGGAAAGAGCCCGGGCTTGGGAGTCAGAGGTGATGGGTTCGAATCCCGGCTCTGCCACTTGTCAGCTGTGTGACTGTGGGCAAGTCACTTCACTTCTCTGTGCCTCAGTTACCTCATCTGTAAAATGGGGATTAATTGGGAGCCTCACATGGGACAACCTGATGACCCTGTATCTACCCCAGCGCTTAGAACAGTGTTCTGCACATAGTAAGCGCTTAATAAATACCAACATTATGATTAATCAGGTCCACATGGGGCTCACAGTCTTAATCCCCATTTACGCAGATGAGGGAACTGAGGTACAGAGAAGTGAAATGACTTAACCAAGGTCACACAGCAGACATATGGCGGAGCGGGGATTAAAACCCATGTCCTCTGACTTCCAGGCTGTATTGAGAGTGCACCACAAATATCACCGCCACCTTCTTAGTCCTCATTTATTCAACACTGAGAGAATATCCCCTTATGGAGCACAAACACGATAATTACGCCATTTGTTAAGGGCTTACTATGTGCCAAACACTGTACTAAACACTGGGGGAGATACATGATAATCAGGTGGGACACAGTCCCTGTCCGACGTGGGACTCCTTGCCCAAACGTCTGGTAGATCTAAAGAATCTCATTCTCTCCTGCTCCTCTCCCAAGTAGAATGTTTTAAAATGTCCTGCTAATTTGCTTTCGCCCTGGTGGATGCTAGATCCTGAAAATGTGTGGCTTTTATTTGAAACACAAATGCATACTAAGATGGTTTCAGCTGCATTTCAATCAATATTCTTTTCCTTCCCTCTATTGTGCCCGATTATCTAAAAAGCTGGCAAAAGCAAGATAAGAGACGATATGAAAAATTTCCCAAGTGCAGAAAAAATACACAGAGGAGGAATTGGAGAGTGCTCTTGAGAGCACTGAAATTCAACGCAAACTAGAATAATCTAGGGGAACTGAAACCGGCCAAGGATAGACGGTGGGTAGAAAATATGTCCTTGGTGAGACGGATGATCCTTCGGAGATGGGCAACTTGCTGAACAAAAATTCAAGCAGATGGTTATATGTGAAAATAGCCTTAGGTCAGGTCCAAAGTCATAAGGGATGCAAAGATGATAATATTTATAGTGACTTTTTGGCAATGTTCCACTTGGAACGGATCCAAATGCTTATTTCTACCAACTGATTAAAATGTACGAAGAACAAATCCGTCTGAACATCCTGTTGGTATATTAATACCGAAAGAGGTTATAGAATCGTTTTGTGGGAAAGCTGCAGACTGTAAATCATCTCCTTTTTTTTTCTAATTTATGGTTATATTCTGTTTTGGGGCCACGCTTAGTTAAAAAAAACAACACCCAAAACCCGAATGATTGCCTTGTTTTCCAAAGCAGTTTTTCCCAGCATTTTTTGTCAAAGCCACGGGCAAGGAAATTCTCTTCCCGTGGAACTTTCAAATTCTGGTATCAGGTCAATACTCCTGGCCCGTATGAAAGCCAAATTCTATTGTAAAAATCAACACGTGAGGGTAGTTTGACACCGGAAACATACTGCAGTCAAAGAAAATGAACTCCTACATTCAAGGGCAAAATTCTTCCACCGAGCTGCCAGAATTTTCCACGTTAACTATCAAGCTAGATTTAATCTTTTCCAATCATAAAAAAAGACATACTATTTCTGAAGCATGAGGAGCATCAGATGGCAGAAGGAATTGATAGCGTGAAGTCCTTAATCTCATATTTACTGGCTAGAATCCAATAGTTCTTCCCAGAGACTCAGAATGACACCAAGCGACACCAAGCTGCTTCACGCTTTTGACTAGTAGTTGTAGTAATGATAATAATAATATTTGTTAAATTCTTACTATGTGTGAAGCACTGTTCTAAACACTGAGGGAGCTACAAGCTGATCGGGTTGGAGGCAGTCCATGTCCCACATGGGGCTCACAGTCTTAATCCCTATTTTATAGAAGAGGTAACTGAGGCGCAGAGAATTAAAGTGACTTGTCCAAGGTCTCACAGCCGACATGTGGTGGAGTCAGGATTAGAAGCCAGGTCCTTCTGACCTCCAGGCCAGTGTTCTATCCTCTAGACCGTGCTGCTTCTTGGGAGTAGTTGTAAAAATGATAATAATACTAGCGTGTATTAAGTACAAACAAGGAAATGTTGTCCCGTAGCATTTGACCATAAATGCTACTTCTCATGAGATAATAATAATGTTGGTATTTGTTAAGCGCTTACCACGTGCAGAGCACTGTTCTAAGCGCTGGGGGAGACACAGGGGAATCAGGTTGTCCCACGTGGGGCTCACGGTCTTAATCCCCATTTTACAGATGAGGGAACTGAGGCACAGAGAAGTGAAGTGACTTGCCCACAGTCACACAGCTGATAAGTGGCGGACCTGGGATTCGAACTCGTGACCTCTGACTCCAAATCCCACGCTCTTTCCACTCAACCACGCCGCTTCTCTATCTTATCCACTTGTCAGCTGTGTGACTTTGGGCAACTTCTCTGTGCCTCAGTAACCTCATCTGTAAAATGGGGATGAAGACCGTGAGCCCCACGCGGGACAACCTGATTCCCCTGTGTCTACCCCAGCGCTTAGAACGGTGCTCTGCACATAGTAAGCGCTTAACCAATTCCAATATTATCATCCACACGTAGGGGTTTAGCTGATAAAGCCAGGGTCTGAGTGATAAACCCACCCACAAGGCGTGAAAGTCAGAGGACTCGGGTACTAATTCCTGCCCTGTGGCCCGCTTGTTTTGTGACCTTGGGCAGATCACCCGACTGCTCTGGGCCTAATGGGGGTTAAATATCTGCTCTCCTTTCTCCTTAGACTGTGCGTCCTGTGCGGGACGGGGACTGTGCCTTACATTTCATCTATTGCAGTGCTTACTCCGCTGCTCGGCGCATAATAGACACAACAAATACCACAGTTATCATTATAATATTATAATAATAATGATGAGATGTTTCCTCCATCTTTGTTCAGGATGTCCACTCCTGCTCACCAAAGAGGAGCTGTTTGGGTAGAGTGTTGTGGCTCAGTGGAGAGAACCCGGGCTTAGGAGTCAGAGGTCATGGGTTCGACTCCCGGCTCCGCCACTCGTCAGCTGCGTGACTGTGGGCGAGTCCCTTCACTTCCTCTGTGCCTCGGTTCCCTCATCTGTAAAATGGGGATTAAGACTGTGAGCCTCATGTGGGACAATCTGATTACCCTGTATCTACCCCAGCGCTTAGGACAGTGCTCTGCACATAGTAAGCGCTTAACAAATACCAACATTATTACTGTCAACCCATTATCCTCTCACGGTCCAGGACGTGGTAGTAATAGCATTTATTGAGCACTTACTCTATGCGGGACACTGGACTAAGTGCTTGGGAGAGTAAAGCAGAGTACGTAGACATTATCCTTGTTCTCAAGGAGCTAGCTGAACATTTCCCTGGACGGACTGCAAAGTCTGGGCAACCAAAAATAATGCCAATAAGATCCATCGGTGTTTAACGTACAGGATTTCCTAGGGTCTTTATAGTTATTTTCTTTCCTCCCTTCTCCTCCTACAGTCTCCTCTAGACTGTAAGTTCGTCCTTTGGACTGTCAGCTCACTGTGGGAAGGAAACGTGTCTGGTTTTCGTTATACTGTACTCTCCCAAGCGCTACGTACAGTGCCCTGCACGCAGTAGGTTGGCAATAAATGCAATCACCATGCCTCAACTGGCAGGTCCGGCCCAGACTGGGCGAATACATTTCTGGGAAATAGTTTGGGTGGAGGTTTTTGAAACAACTAGTGAGTTGAGAAGCAGCGCGGCTCAGTGGAAAGAGTACGGGCTTCGGAGTCAGAGATCGTGGGTTCGAATCCAGGCTCTGCCACTTAGCTGTGTGACTTGGGGCAAGTCACTTGACTTCTCCGTGCCTCAGTTCCCTCATCTGTAAAATGGGGATTAAAACTGTGAGCCCCGTGTGGGACGACCTGATTCCCTTGTGTCTACCCCAGCGCTTAGAACGGTGCTCTGCACATAGTAAGCGCTTAACAGATATCAACACTATTGATGGTCATTTGTTGAACAATCAGCAGCCCCATTAGGAACAGTGAAGGAGCTCTGCGTCACTGGATAAATTTCTCCGTTTTGAAGTTTATTCTTTTCAGGTTTCCGCGCACCAGTTCTTGTTTTTAATGAGAATCGCAGGGACAGAAACAAGATTCCTGCCAGTTTCCGTGTCCCTGCTCTTGTTTTAAAGAGAATCACGTTTAAAATTCCTCCTAATTTGCCACCTTCTCCCACAATAAACCCCCTGGCTAACAAATATTAAGGTATTGGTTAAGCGGTTACTCTGAATCAAGCACTGTACTAAACACTGGGGTAGATACAAGTTGATCAGGTCAGATGCAGTCCCTGTCCCACATGGGGCTCACAGTTTAGGAAGGGAGGAGTATGAATATTTCATTTCCATTTTACAGAGGAGGAAAATGAGACTAAAATAGTCATAATCATTTGTTGAGTTTCTTGAAACAATCTTGCTTGTTCTCCTGGGTTCTAATTCCGACCCTGCCAATTGCTTGTTGTATGATCTTGGGCAAGTCAGTTAATAGCTCCGTGCCTCAGTTTCCTCATCTGTAAAATTGGGATTAAGTACCTGTTCCCCCTCCTATTTAGGCTGTGAGCCTCATGTGGGGTAGAGACTGTGTCCAACCTGTTGAACTCATATCTACCCCTGTGCTTAGAACGGTGCTTGACGTATAGTACACACTTAAAATATGTAGAAGAGGAAGAAGAGGAGGAGGGAAGAGGAAGAAGAAGAGGAAGAAGAAGAAGGAGCTCTCTTTGAACACAGACTTTGCATGGAAAGAAAGATAAGACGGTAAGGAGAAAACAGCACCAGCCATCCGTTCTATCGGTCATATTTATTGAGCACTCTATGTGTGCAGAGCACTGTACTAAGCACTTGGGGGAGTACAACACAACAATGTAACAGATACGTTCCCTGCCAAGAATAAGCTTACAGTCTAGAGGGATAAACAGCCATTAATATAAATAAACAAATTAAGGATGTGTACATGAGTGCTGTGGGGCTGGGAGGGGAGATGAATAAAGGTAACAAGTCTGAGTGACTCAGAAGGGGGTGGGAAAAGGTGCTGCAAACATTTAACACAACAAGACAGCAAGGGACAACTCTTCTGTGTGCCCGGTGTGGCCAGGACAGTGGATCCTGCATTGGCCTTTTCATTCACACGTACACATGCACAAACACACAAATGCGCACACACACTCATAAAGTGAATTTCATCATCTGCAGCATCTTAGAATATAAAGGTCAACAATTGTATCAAGTGAAAATCAAAAAGACTCCTGAATCTTTTGAAGGCAGAAAAAAGCATCCGCTGAAAGCTGTGGTCTTAGTCCCTCATTTCCAGGTTCCCAAACACTTCCCAATTTCATCCAGAATGGAAAAGGTCATGAGAAGAGACTTATAAAATCTGCTCTCTACCTGAAACCAGGGAACGTATGGGAAATTTCTCATGGAATCCCACCCTTGTCTGTATTTAACCTAAACTGGAACTTGGGAAATGAATGAAAATACATGATCTCAATCAGCCTCCAGAACACCTTTCCAAATATTCCATTTTTTTCCCCACCCCAGGCTGTATCCAGATGGAAGAATGAATAAAACCAATAGTCCTCTCCTTCTGGTCCTGGACAACTAGCTATTTGTATGGCTGAACCACATTGAAAAATCCTCTCGCTTGCGATCGGAGGTTCCGTTTGCCAAATTAGAGATTTAGGCAGGGGATTTCTCCTCAGACATATGTTCTGCTCCCTGGGAATTATGTCCAGAGTCTGATTCGCTCTGGCTAAGGTAGCAGAGAAAAATGTCTGATTCTGGGAATTCTCTCCGTCTAAACAACTTCACGTTGGAATTCAGTTAGAGGAGGCATTCATCTCTTCATGTTATGTTTGACGTGATTCTCTGATGGTATTTACTTTGTCCCCAAGAGGGCAGGTTAATGTGCTCTGTGTCTTTTGATCCTAATTGGCCACTGCACTTAAGAAACTGCAGCTGCGAGAATACGAGCCTCATCCAGTTCTTCACTCATTTCACACCTATTCTTTGCTTTTTTTCACAAGCAATCCAAGCCAACTTCACACATCTTAGTAAGCCTTTGCCTGAAAAGCCTCCTCACAATTGTTCTCATACATATTTCATCCACATTTTCGCACCTTCTGCTAACCCGTGCTTCACACTCCTTTCATAACAGAAAGCCAACCACCTTTATTTCTGTTTAGACCCTACCTCACATCCTTTTTTATTGTTCTTATTATAATCATCATTATTCTTAGTGTATTTAAGTGCTTTACTGCGCGTCGAGCCCAGTTCTAAGGGCTAGGGTAGATAGGAGTTAGTCAGATTTGGACATAATAATGGTAATTATCATTTTTGCATTTGTTAAGCGCTCACTATATGCCAAGCATTGTACTAAGCACTGGTGTTGGTACCAGCACCTTGGGTTTGACACAGTCCCTGTCCCACACAGGGCTCACAGTCTCCATCCCCATTTTACAGATAAGGTAACCGAGGCCCAGAGAAGTGAAGCGGCTTGCCCAGGGTCACACAGCAGAAAAGTGGCAGATCTGGGATTAACTCATGGACATAGACTGTGAGCTTCATGTAAGATTGGGATTGAGTTAGAGAGAGAACAGGAATGTTATCCCCATTTATGGATGAGGAAAATGAGGCCCGGAGAATCTAAGTAACTTGCCCAAGATACCCAAGGGTCAAGTGGCAGAGTCAGGATTAGAAATCAGGTCCTCTGACTTCCAGGAACCTGCTCTTCCGACTAGGCCACGGTTCGGACCCAGAGACTAGGCTGTCAGATCTACCTCGGATCACTTAAATTAGCTCAGAAAGCGTTCTCTTTTCTTCGCTTTTGCTGCAAGCAAAATCAGGGGAATGTACCTGTTATAAATTGAGATTCTCAAGATTCCTTGTCCCTGTTCCTATCCGTAGAAGTTATATAGGTTGCAGGATCTCCTCGTGGCCTAATAGAGAGAGCAAGGACGTGGGTTCTAATCCCAGCTCCTCCACTCGTCTGCTGTGTGACTTTGGGCAGGTCACTTCACTTCTCTGGGCCTCCGTTACCTCATCTGTAAAATGGGGATGGACACTGTGAGCCCCATGTGGGACAGGGACTGTCTCCAACCTGATTTGCTTACATCTACCCCAGAGCTTAGTACAGTGCCTGCCATATTAGAAAGCACTTAAGAAATACCCCAATTATTATTACTATGGAAGATATTATAACAATGGGATCTATTAAGTACTTCTAAAGTGACAAGTGCTGTAATAATTGCTTGTTCAGACACAACAGAGCCCTGCTTCTCATTCAGTTGAATTCAGTCTTATTTACTGAGCGATTACCGTGTGCAGTGCACTGTTCAAAATGCTTGGGAGAGTACATCATTACAGAGTTGGTAGACACATCCCCTCCCTTCAATGAGCTTACAGTCTAGAAGAGGATACACACGTTAATAAAATACATAAATACATTTACAGATAGGTACATAATTGCTGCGGGGCTGAGGGAAGGGTGAATAAAAGGAACAAATCCAAGTGCAAGGGTGACAGAGAAGGGAGTGGGGGAAGAGGACATGAGGGCTTAGTCAGGGGAGGTCTTTTGGAGGAGATGCACTTTCAATAAAGCTTTGAAGTTGGGGAGAGTGATTTTCTGTGGATAGGAAGAGGGAGGGCATTCCAGGACAGAGGCAGGGCATGGGCAAGAGGTCAGCGGTGACATAGACGAGATAGAGGTATAGCGAGTAGGTTGGCATTAGAGGAGCGAAGTTGTAACAGAAATCAGGGACGTGAGGTAAGAGGGCAAGGTGACTGGGGGCTTTAAAGCTGATGGTACGGAGTTTCTGTTGGATGCAGAAGTGGACGGGCAACCACCGGAGGTTCTGGAAGAATGGGGAAACACGGACTGACCATTTTTGTAGAAAGCTGATCTTGGCAGCAGTGTGAAGTATTGACTGATTTTGGCAGAGGCAGGAGGCTGGGAGGTCAGGAAGGAAGCCGATGCAGTAATCAAGGCAGAATAGGATTAACATGGTAGCAGTTTGGGTGAAGAGGAAGGAACAGATTTTAGTGATGTGGCGACGGTCGAACTGACAGGATTTGGTGATAGATTGAATATGTGAGTGGAAAGAGAGAGATGAGTCTAGGATGATGTCAAGGTTACAGGCTTGTGAGATAGAACGGATCGTGATGCTGTCTACGGAGATGGGAAAGACAGGAGGAGGACTTTTTTAAGCGCTTACTATGGGTCATGCACTGTACTGAGCACTGGGGTAGGTACGGAATAATCATATACTCATTTCTGGGAATGCCGTTAAGAGGGATTACTCTTATGATGGAGAAATAGGGTAAGATACTGTCCACGCCTTCGGAGCTATCAGATCAGGAGAAGTCAATCTGGGCAAAAGCAAATGGATAGATGAGTTAAACCCAACGCTCTCATCAATCAGTCGATTAAAGAATACTATTTATGGAGCACTTACTCTATGCAGAGAACTATACCAAGCACTTAGGAGAGTTGAATAGAGTTATTAGACATGACCCCTGCCGTCAAGAAGCTTAAAATCTAGATAGGAGGAAGTAATCAAGGGTAAAATATATATACACAAATGTGACGGTCAGAGGCGGTGAGTCTCCAAGTGCTTATTCATTCAATCGCATTTAGTGAGTGCCTACTGTGTGCAGAACACTGTAGTTAGCGCTTGGAAAGTACAATTCACCCAAGGTGATATAGTAAGCCTGGATTGACAGAAGGGGGAAAATAGATCGATAGATGAAAGATTAATCAGGGAAGGCCCCAGAAGAGGGGAAAATAGATTGGAAGGTGAAAGATTAATCGGGGAAGGCCCTCTGGAGGAGATGTGATTTCAAAAGGACTTGAAGACGGGGAGTGGGAAGGAGTTCCCGACGAAAAGGAAGGAGTGAGCTAAAGAACAATGACGAGAAAGATAGGAGCCAGTCACAGCGAGAGGGTTGGTTTGAGAGGAGCGAAGTGCGCAAGTTAATAACAATGATGGCATTTGTTAAGCGCTTACAAGCACAAGCACTGTTCTAAAGCAGCGTGGCTCAGTGGAAAGAGCACGGGCTTTGGAGTCAGAGGTCATGAGTTCGAATCCCAGCCCTGCCCCTTGTCAGCTGTGGGACTGTGGGCAAGTCACTTCACTTCTCTGTGCCTCAGTTACCACATCTGTAAAATGGGGATTAAGACTGTGAGCCCCACGTGGGACATCCTGATTCCCCTGTGTCTACTCCAGTGCATAGAACAGTGCTCGGCACATAGTAAGCGCTTAACAAATACCAACATTATTATTATTATTATTATTATTAAGTGCTAGTTGGGTGTAGTAGAAGAGGAGAGGGGAGAGAATGCTGACTGAAGGCCTTAAAACCTATGAACAGGAGTCTCGGTTTGAGGCGGAGAGGGATGGACAACTATTGGATGTTTTTGAGGAGAGGGAGTTCAAGTACAAAATGATACTTTAGAAAAAGATCCAGGCGGCAGAGTGAAGTGAGGACTGGAGATAGGGGGGTTTGTGAAGAGATCGATGCAGTCGAGTCGGGATTTAACAAGTGCGTGGATTCAACCTACATGATCCCATCAGCGGGATGAGCAACGTATTTATCCTTGTTCTTCATTCACTAGTACTTCCAGAAATGCTGATGGGGAATTCCTCAGCATCTCTGCGTGGGGGGCAGAGTGGATGCTTATTTTGCGTTGCCTTAACTCAATCTGGCAGTCTATTAGTGTTTATACTTGAGGATGCTGTTCCATGAAGGAGGCAGATAGTCCTCAGGGAACAGTGAAATTACAATATCTCTGAGAAAGACAGCCTTTTCAGCACTCTACGGTATTACAGTCCCGGTGACACCACTTAGAACTTTTTTGTTTGTTTTTAACGGTATTTTCTAAGCACTTACTATGGGTAATGCACTGTACTAAGCACTGGGGTAGGTACAGAATAATCAGGTTGGACACAGTCGATATCCCACACGGGATTCGCGGTCTTCGTCTTCATTTTGCAGATGAGATAACTGAGGCACAGAGAAGTGACGTGAAGTGAAGATCACACAGCAGACAAGCGGTGGAGCAGGGTTTAGAATCGAGATCCTCCTGACCCCCAGGCCTGTGCTCCATCCACTAGGCCACACTGCTTCTCAAGTGGCAGAGCCAGGCTCACGACCCAGGGATCGACATTAAGTGGGTTGGAAAGAAAAGAAGACAAATGAATTGATCATCTTCTTCTGGGATTCCATTCTCACCTGTCCCCTCTTCTAACGCAGGGAAGACTGAAGTGAAATGAAGGCCATAGGACGTTAGGAGGGCAACTCAGTGACCTACGTTGGTTTTAGGTAAGGGAGGGATGAGAAGGAGAGAGGAAAGGAAGAACAGGGAGGGCCTGTGTTTACCTGGCTCCCTTTTTTACGGTATTAAGTGCTTACTATGTGCCAGGCACTGTACTTAGTGCTGGGGTAGATACAAGCAAATCAGGTTGGACACAGTCCCTGGCCCACCTGGGGTTTGGAGTCTTTGTTCCCATTTTACAGATGAGCTAACTGAGGCCCAGAGAAGTGTAGTAACCTGCCCCAGGTGACACAGCAGACACACGATGGAGTTAGGTCTTAGTTACCTCAAATGTACCCCCTAAGGCAGGAGTCCTGTCAGATATCTGGGTGGACATGGGCCCCTGAAGACAACAGTGACCCAAAAGACAACCGTTTGTTGGACTACGGTGCTCTCGAGTAAGCAAACCTTGCCGAGTATTGATAATAATAAAAATAATAATAATAATGGGTTTCGTTAAGTGCTCGCTATGCGCCAAATAATGTTCTAAGCGCGGAGGTAGATACGAGATAATCAGGACAGGACCCAATCCCTGTCCCACCTGGGTTTCAGTTTGGAATGTGTCCGTTCTATTGTTCTATTTTACTCTCCCACACACTTAGTACAGTGCCCCGAACACAATAAGCGCTCGGTAAATCCAAATGACTGGCAGGTAGGAGGAAGAACAGGTATTGTATCCTTATTTTACAGAATAAGAAAGAGAGGCACAGAAAAGTGAAGTGGATTGCCTATTGTCACAGAGCATGGAAGTGGTAAGGCGGCATTAGAACCCACATCCTCTGACCCCCAGGAAGATGGGCTTCCTGTTAGGCTACGCTGTTTCACGGGGGAATAATGAAATTCTAACCCCTAGGACCCCACAGATGAAGACACCCCCTTCAGTGCAGGGCCAAACCACGTGTTTCCTCAGGTTGTGTGCGAGCGCCAGGAATTGGGAATCCAAACGCTCCAGTGGCTGTGCATTTTCCTGAGATTTCAAAAGGGAGTGGGCCCCTAGAAATTCCGGATGGACCAGAATTCCCAAAAAGAGAAGCAGTGTGGTCTGGTGGAAAGGGCACAGGCCTGAGAGCCAGAGGGTCTGGGTTCTAATCCTAGTTCTACCACTTGCCTGCTCTGTGACGTTGGGCAAATTCATTCATTCATTCAATTGTATTTCTTGAGCGCTTAATGTGTGTAGAGCACTGTACTAAGCACTTGGAATCATCGAGCTTCTCTTTGACTCAGTTTCCTCATCTGTAAAATGGGAATTCAATACCGTGGCTCAGTGGATAGAGCACGGGCCTGGAAATCAGAAGGATCTGGGTTCTAATCCCGGCTCTGCCACATGTCTGCTGTGTGATCTTGGGCAAGTCACCTCACTTCTCGGCCTCAGTCACCTCATCTGGAAAATGGGGAATAACACCGTGAGCCTCATGGGGAGCAGGGACTGTGTCCGACCGTGTGGCCTTGTAATAATAATAATTATTATGGTACTTGGTAAGCGTTTATCTACCCCAGCACTTAGAACAGTGCCTGGCACATAGAGAGCACGGGCCTGGGGGTCAGAAGGTCGTGGGTTCTAGTCCCGGCTCCGCCACTTGTCTGCTGTGTGACCTTGGGCAGGTCACTTCGCCTCTCTGGGCCTCGGCTGCCTCGTCTGTGGGATGGGGATTGAGACTGTGGGCTCCACGTGGGATAGGGACCGTGTCCGACCCGATCTGCTTGTGTTCTCCCCAGCGCTTTGTACAGTGCCTGACACAGAGTTAAGCACTTAACAAATACCATTATCACGTCCAAAACTGAGGTCCTCATCTTCCCTCCCAAGCCCTGTCCTCTTCCTGACTTCCCTATCACCGTGGACGGTATGACCACCCTTCCCGTCTCTCGGGCCCGCGACCTCGGTGTCATCCTCGACTCGGCTCTCTCGTTCACCCCGCACATCCGATCCGTCCCCAACGCCTGCCGGTCTCACCTTTACAATATCGCCAAGATCCGCCCTTTCCTCTCCACCCAAACGGCTATCGTACCGGTACGGGCTCTCATAATATCTCGACTGGATTATCGTGTCAGTCTTCTCTCTGATCTCCCTTCCTCCTGTCTCTCCCCGCTCCAGTCTATTCTTCATTCCCCTGCCCGGCTCATCTTCCCGCAGAAACGCTCTGGGCCTGTCACTCCCCTCCTTAAAATCCTCCAGTGGTTGCCTATCGACCTCCACACGAAACAAAAACTTCTCACTCTGGGCTTCAAGGCTCTCCGTCACCTTGCCCCCTCCTACTTCTACTGCCCACCCCGCACGGTCCGCTCCTCTGCCACTCATCTCCTCACCGTCCCCCTTTCACGCCTATCCCGCCTTCGACCTCTGGCCCACGTCCTACCGCTGTCCAGGAACGCCCTCCCTCCTCTCCTCCGCCAAACTAACTCTCTTCCCCTCTTCAAAGCCCTACTGAGAGCTCACCTCCTCCAAGAGGCCTTCCCAGACTGAGCTTCCCCTTTTCCCTCTGCTCCCTCTGCTCCCTCTCTGCTCCCCCTTCACCCTCCCCTCAGCTGAGATCCCTTTCCCCCCTTTCCCTCTGCTCCTCCCCCTCTCCCTTCCCCTCCCCTCAGCACTGTGCTCATTTGTATATATTTTTATTACCCTATTTATTTTGCTAATGAGGTGTACATCCCTTGATTCTATTCATCGTGATTAAGTTGTCTTGTTTTTGTCCGTCCGTCTCCCCCGATTAGACTGTAAGCCCGTCAACGGGCAGGGATTGTCTCTATCTGTTGCCGAACTGTACATTCCAAGCGCTTAGTACAGTGCTCTGCACATAGTAAGCGCTCAATAAATACTATTGAATGAATGAATTTCATCCCACTTTTAGGGTCTTTTGAAATTCAGAATTCGTGCTTTTTTCCAGCTCAGCAAGAAAGTCTTAATCAGCCACACTGTTAGCAACTGCCCTTATTATTATTATTAATAATATTGAATGAATGAATGAAATACCACAATTATTATTATCATCATTATTATTATCACTATTCCTACTGTGAGCCCTATGTGGGACCACAGATTGTTCCTGACCTGATTATCCTGCATCTCCTCCCATATTTAGAACGGTGCTTGGCGTAGAATAAGTGCTTAATAAACATCACAGTAATGAATAACCAACGGTTTTACATCTTGCACATTTTATTTGCCTTTTCTCAAAGATGTTTGGAAAACTGTAATACTTCATTGATCGGGATCAACAAGGGAAAACTCCAGAAAAGGTAAAAACAGTCACAGTTTGAATTTAAAATCTCTCTCTCCATTTCCCTCTGTGTCTGTCAAACTGCCGGCAAGGTCAGGGGTGAGTTTAGCTTTAGTTCCGGGAGGCGAGATGGATACGAAAACTAAAGATAAAATCAGGGGAAGGGTTAGTTAAAGGAGCCAGAAAGGAATTGGCAGTGCAGTTATGTTTATACAAGTATAAAAAAGTATGGGGCGATATGTAAAAAAAAAAATAGAAATTGATGGACAATTTTATAGCCAGGGGCATGGGAGAATTTTTTTTTTAAAAAAAAAACATGCTGACAGAGAAGAAGAAGGTTTGTCAGAGATGTGAGAGGGGACAGGACCCAGTTAGTCCAATTTTAGTTCTAAAACTGATTAAAGCAGCAAAAAATGGAGAGAACAACTTTGCCTGGTCTCTAAATGATGCTTTCGGTAACTGCAGTGGGAGCGAGCAGAGTGAAATGACTCATCCGTGGCATTTATATCACACTGATATAAACTGAATGCCACCAAAAAGCACTTTGCCTTCTGAGAGCATTTGAAAAGGAGGGCAAAGAGTGCCAAGAGTAAATAAAAGCCCTTTTGTGCTGGACCCTCTAGACTACGTTATAGCTAAAATGATATATTATCATTTATTTATATTAATGGCTGTAAGCTCATTAGGGGCAGGGAATGTGTCTGTTGATTGTTGCATCGTACTCTCCCAAGCTCTCAGGACGGCGCTCTGCACACCGTAAGCGCTCAATAAATACGACTGAATGAAAGAATGATGCCAACAGTCGGTGGTATTTATTAAGTGCCTACTATGTGCCTAGCATTGAACTAAAACGCTTGGGAAAGTACAATGAAACAGAATTAGCCGACACGTTCCCTGCCCCTAACGAGCTGACAGACATTAATATGAATAAACGACTGATAATATACAATATAAAGAAACATATATAAGTGCTGTGGAGTTGGGGCGAATATCAAATGTCCAAGGGTCACAGACCCAAAGCGCAACCCAAGAAGCAGAGAGTAAAGTCTCGAGACCTCGTTAAGCCAAGTAAGAAAAGAGAAGGCGTTTTTGAAAGACGACTCTGCTGGATTCCACTGCTAGGTGAAAACACCTTTCGTGCTGTCTTTTCCCAGGCCTGACACCTCGAGGGAGTCAAGTCCTCTCTCCTTTTGTCCCAGCTGTTCCCCATGGACACAGACCGATCCTTCAGGAATGTTTCTCGTCCCAGAATCTTGACCTCATGGAAGCAGAGCCAGAGGCAGCGTGAGGGTGAGAAAAATATTTCTTCAGCCTGGCTTTTCCCTGGGTGTCCGGAGCTGCCGTTAGGATTTATGGCAGAAATTGGGGAAGTTACAAAAATACCACCAGTTATTCAAATTAACTAATGATTCTGGAAGGCCAGCAGGAAAACCATTTTAGCATTTGGGCTGATTTAGTTTCAGGAAAATTCATTTCTGCTTTCAAGCGCTTCCATATTTGGACTCCGACGCAAGCCCATAAAGTCAACATTAATCACAGCTCAGGAACCCTAAGTCAATGTTTGGCACTAAATGTAACCAGGGACATTCATCTTTCAATTGAGAATATGATAAATCAGCATGATTATATGCAAATTATATATGTAAATTAGCTCAAGTCTCGAACCCCAGGGGAGGAAATTAGGCTGGACCAACAAGAAATCAGTCAGTGGGTAAGAACTGTAAATGTAATGAACGCTGTATCCCACCGCAGTGATTACCGTTCTTTTCTAGATTATGGTTTCCAGTACTGCAAGGAACATCAGTTCTCGGGTGATAACAAATGTGGTGAAGAACTAAAATCGCCTAGGTAGGCTTTCAAAATGAGGCATGGAGCCTCCTTTTCAAATGTTGCGTGAAGTTGAATCTACGTGCGAGTTGTTTTCAATGGCAAAAATGTTCTCGAAAATAAATCATCCCAGGGCAAGGTACTTTCAGTGAGGGGCCATTTATATTAAATCCCGAGGTAACACACACTCAAGGCTCTGGAGAGACTCAAAGAGGCGTCAAATGATTGTGGCTCTTTTCTTCCCATTTCTTCCTGCGGATATTCAATCTTCCGTCTCGATTAGATGGGTCATTCGTCTTAAAATAACAAGGCGTTGTTTAGTCTTGGATGATGTGTAAGATGAGAAACGATTAGGTGACGACAATACAGTTCAGAAATTAATTTCTTATTTACCAGTAGGTCAAAGGAGGCTGAAGGGAGATGGTTGCTATTTAATCCCTTACAACATTTTAAAAAGGACATGGAATATTTTGGTTCCCCCGAAATAATGAATGCTGACGGTAAGGCAGTGACCTCACTACCACAAGGAAAAAGAAAGCTTAGGCGATGTTACTCTCAAACTGCATAACATTTCTTTAAGACATAAAGATAATAATAATGTTGGTATTTGTTAAGCGCTTACTATGTGCAGAGCACTGTTCTAAGCGCTGGGGGGGGAGATACAGGGTCATCGGGTTGTCCCACGTGAGGCTCACCGTCTTCATCCCCATTTTACAGATGAGGGAACTGAGGCACAGAGAAGTGAAGTGACTTGCCCACGGTCACACAGCTGACAAGTGGCCGAGCAGGGATTCGAACCCATGACCTCTGACTCCCAAGCCCGGCCTCTCTCCACTGAGCCACGCTGCTTCCTATGGAAGATATGGAATTCTTGCCTTGGAATCATTTCCTGCTTGGTGTGGTTTATAGAGAGGTCTCGTAGATTCCAAGGGATCTAACTGCCCTTCTCACCTATTTGCTTTCCCATTTCGGCTGAAAACTAATCTCGGCTCCGCCACTCCTCTGCTGTGTGACCTTGGGCAAGTCACTTCACTTCTCTATACCTCAGTTTCCTCATCTGCAAAATAATGATTAAGACTGTGAACCCCATGTTGGACATGGATTGTGTCCAAACTGATCGCTTTCTATCCACCCAGCACTTAGAACAGTGCCTGGCACATAGTACGTGCTAAACAGATGCCATTAAAAAAATGTGGTATTTATTAAGCACTGTGTGCCGAACATTGTGCTAAACACCGGTAGATACGAATTAATGTTAAGATTGATGGTGTCATCATCGAGCATAGGGGACGACTAGGGAGAGCATGCCTAATTCCCACCTGTGTATTTAGTACCAGGGTTTAGTGCAGTGCAATCGTGTAACCGTAATCAGAGCTTAATAACTACCGTCACGGCTAGTAGATCCAGACTTTCTATTCAAGTTTATAATTCAAGGGGTGTTTCACGTGGAGGGATTATTCCCAGTGGTTTGCTGAAAACACTGCATTTGGGATGGTTCCTGTAGGGTCTTATTCTATTGGATTTAGAGAATCGCACTGCTGAAGTTGTTGTGGTTTCAGATGAAAATGGAAATGGTAATGGAAGATGAAAATGGTTTCAGATGAAAATGGAGCCATATTCATATATACGTATAAATACACGTATATACCCACACACACTCATATATACACACATATATTTTATACACATATAGATTTTATATATATACGTATACGTATATACACGATATATACACATATATTATATATTTATATATATACATATACACACACATATATTATATATGTACATATGCATATAATATATATGTATATATGTATAATATGTATGTGCATATAGAATATATATGTATATATACATGATATATACACATATATTTTATATATATACACGTATATATTATATACATATGTACATATATATATATACTGTCTTGTTTTATGCCGTCGAGTTGTCTTCGACCCATAGCGACACCATGGACACATCTCTCCCAGAATGCCCCGCCTCCATCTGCAATCGTTCTGGTGCATATATATATAATTTTTCTTTTAAATGGTACGAGTGCATACTTTGTGCCAGGCACCATCGTAGATTCAAGATAATCCAGTGGACCTAGACCATAACCCACCGCCTTAATCCCCATTTTACAGATGAGGTAACTGGCCCAAGGTCACACAGCAGACAGGTGGAGGAGCCGGGATTAGAACCCAGGTCCTTCCGACTCCCAGGTCCGTTGTCTGTCCACTAGGCCACGCTGACTCCCAAGGCCAGGGGGCTTTCCACTAGGCCATGCTGCTTCTCTATATTTAAACCCGGAGTTCTTCAAAATCGACTACATTTCTCTGCTGACCTGCCTAGGAAGCTGTTCCGCATTCTGTAATCCCTCTGCTTGCCAGAAAGATTTCTGTGGTGTTGAACCTTACTGAATAACCTCCGCAGAGTTCTTTCCAGTCGGGTTTTAAGGTGGCAGATACAGTTTCCTGAAATGGTACAGTTCCCGATGAAGTATCTGGAGGGGTTTTTACAATCTTTGTGGGAGTGTGGCTCGAGGGCTATGGTTAGAGCTTGAGTTAGGTCCTCATTTTACTGCAATCTGACACATTTTATTACACCATATTTAGTAACTTCTGCAAAAAATAGAACCTCAGCGGCCTTCATTGGGCCGAAATCTGTTTTAACTCTGCAGGACTAACTTTGCTAGACCTTAATGGTAGAATTACGGAATGTTTGTTCGGCAACATGAAGCTGTCTGGAGAAAACGCCATGAGGTATTGGAAGAAAGAGCGTGGCCTACCGGTTAGAGCAGGGACCTGCGAGTCAGAGGACCTGGGTTCTAATCCCAGTTCTGCCACTCGTCTGCTGTGTGCCTTGGTTAATTCATTTAACTGCTCTGGGCCTCAGTTACCTCCTCTGTAAAATGGGGATTAAGACTGTGAGCCCCATGTGGGACGTGAACTTTGTCTTTCCTGATTAACTTGTATCTACCCCAGCGCTTAGTATAGTGCCTGGCACATAGTAAGTCCCTAACAGTTGCCATAAAAAAAATGAAAAAACAGTTGTGTGCATGCATATGGCGGTGGATACCATTGGTGTATTTTCCCCCAATGCTTAATACAGTGCTCTGCTCATGGTGAGCATTAATAAATACTATTATTATTACCACTGCTGATCTTACAGTGGGAGTTTTCCTACATGTATGGTTTTGCACGAAATCAACCCACCCCCAAAATTTTCCACCTAGGATGGTACCAACTTTGGTGACATTGTGGATGGGCTATTGTTTTAGCCATCTTTCCGGCCTCTCTGCCTCCAGTCTCTCCCTGCTCCTATAATAATGATAATTTTGTTATTTGTTCAGTGCTTATTATGTCCTAGGCACTGTATTGAGTGTTGGAGGGGATACAAGCAAATCAGGTCGGAAACGGTCCCTGTTTCCACATGGGGCTCCCATTTTACAGATGAGGGAACCGAGGCCCGGACAATTTTAGTAACTTGCCCAAGGTCACACATCAGACAAGTGGAGGAGCCGGGATTGGAACCCAGGTCCTCCCGATTCCCGGGCCTGGGCTTTATCCACTCGGCCGTGTTCCTATCTTTACTGTACACTGCCGTTCAGGCGGTTTTCTTGAAGAATCGCTCGGCAAACAACTCTTTAGTCCTCCAAGCCCTCTGAAGGTTTCCTCTGTCCCTCGATAGTTAATAAAAGTTCCTCATAATTGGCTTGAAGGCTCTCCATCAATTCACCCTCACCCTTTGCATCTTTTCCTTCACCTTCCTCTCCTCACCCCCCTCGGGATCGCACCTGGAGAGTTTTCAGTACATGAGCAGCGTGGCTCAGTGGAAACGGCACGGGCTTTGGAGTCAGAGGTCATGGGTTCGAATCCCGGCTCCGCCACTTGTCAGCTGGGTGACTGTGGGCAGGTCACTTCACTTCTCGGTGCCTCAGTTCCCTCATCTGTAAAATGGGGATGAAGACTGTGAGCCCCACGTGGGACAACCTGATTCCCCTGTGTCTACCCCAGTGCTGAGAACAGTGCTCGGCACGTAGTAAGCGCTTAAATACCAACATTATCATGTACATATCCATAAATTTTTTTTTTTGGTATTAACATCTGTCTCCTCCTCGAGACTGTAAGCTAACTGTGGGTGGGGAAAGTGTCTGCCAAATCTGTTGGATTGTACTTTCCCCATCGCTTAGTACAGTGCTCTGCACACAGTAAGCACTCAGGCAATACCACCGATGATGATCCGATATGAATTTAATAAGGTTTTGAAGGTGTTCTGTCTTATAGGCACGGGGAATCCCAGAGCTTGTGGCGAACTTACAGAAAGATGGAGACAGAGGAGGGGGAGGGGGAAATCGTCAATAGGTGGTATTTATTATGTGCAGAGCACTGTGTCAAGCGATGGGGAGAGTACAATAGCAGCGTGGCTCAGTGTAAAGAGCCTGGGCTTGGGAGTCAGAGGTGATGAGTTCGACTCCCGGCTCTGCCACTCGTCAGCTGTGTGACCGTGGGCGAGTCACTTAACTTCTCTGTACCTCAGTTCCCTCATCTGTAAAATGGGGATTAACTGTGAGCCTCACGTGGGACGACCCGATTCCCCTCTATCTCCCCCAGCGCTTAGAACAGTGCTCTGCACATAGTAAGCGCTTAACAAATACCAACATTATTATTACAATAGAACAAAATTAGAGGACCTAAAAGTCCCCATCCTTTGTGCACTTAATTCTAGCGGAGCACCCTCATTCATTCATTCATTCGTCTTTATCGAGTGCTTACTGTGCGCAGAACGCTGTGCAAAGCACTTGCGAGAGTACGATGCCACAACAGACATCCCCTGCCTGCAACGAGCTTACGGTCTAGCACATGATCGGGGGGTGATTCTCTCCCAGCTCGAATCGGGCTTGGATCCAGATCCAGAGATTAGGGGAGTCTTGGAAGCTTGGGAAACTAAGCGCACTGTGAAGATACTGTCTGGTGGTAATGGCATGGCAATAACCCGAAGGGGAAGAGTATTTGTGAGGGGAGCTGGTGAGGAAGTTTCCGTGAATGCTGAGGGAAGCACACGAAAAGTTGGAATGGGAGCCCAGGGTCGCTTGATCAGACAGGGTTGGGAGGGAGATGGGATCATTCCCAGACCGGGGACACGGCTCGTCATTCCATCAGAGAAGCAGTGTGGCCTAGTGGCAAGAGCACGGGCTTGGAAGTCAGAGGTCGTGGGTTCTAATCTGCCGCTTGTTTGCTGTGTGACCTTGGGCAAGTCACTTAACTTCTCTGTGCCTCAGTTCCCTCCTCCGCTAAATGGGGGATAAGACTGCGAGCCCCCTGTGGGACAACCTGATTACCTTGTGTTTACCCCAGCGCTTAGAACGGTGCTTGGCCCATAATAAGCGCTTAACAAATGCCATCATTTATTTTATTTTTTTTTTCATTTATCAGACAGTAGCTGGGGAGTGAGGGTTCAGCTCGGAGTGACTTAAACTAGATCATCAACCCGTAGCATCCCAAAAGGCAAGTTCGCAATTACAGAAGTTATCACCGAGCTGAAGGATAAACTTGGCATGAATGGAATAGCGTCTGTGGGTGGGATTGAGTTTGTTGGTACAAAATATCAAGGGACAGGGAGCTTGGCAGAGATAACTAGCGGGATAAACAAAATATATTCAACACCAAGGGCGTCGCAAAGACTGTGCATATTTCACTTGGAAAAACAAAATATTTTTTTGTAAAACCCCGAGGTCCCATATTAATTAGGGGGAATCGTGTCCCAAACCGAAAAATGAACGGAAGGAATATTAATATGAACGATTTGGGAATGCAAGGAGAGATTGCTGATAACCCGGAGAAGCAGCATGAACTAATCGAAAAAACACGGGACAGGGTTCTGTGACAGCTCTGTCATTTGCCAGGTGTGGTCTTGGAAAAGTCATTTCATTTCTCTGGGTCGGCGTCCTCGTCTGGAAAAAGGGGAATCAAATATATGCCAACTCTTCCTCTCACTTAGACTGTGAGTGCAAAGTGGACAGGGACTGTCTCTACCCTAGCTCTTGGTAAGCACTTTACAATGATAACAATAATAATACTAGTCACAATGCTAACGTGATTATAAATACGTGATGCTATATAGCTATTATAATACAATAGCTACTATTATTAGTGGAAGATCGGAGCCAAGAGGGTAAGCTCGTTCCGGGCAGGGAACACAAATCCAGCAAGGTCTACGACAAGTACATGTCCAGCTTCATCTTCAACCTCAGCAACGACTTTGTGGTCGATGCCACTCGGAAAGGAAACGAAGTCCTCTTCGCAAACCACTCAGTGAACCCCGACTGCTATGGCAAGGTGGCGATGGGGAACGGAGATCACCGTATTGGGATCTTTCCTGAATCCAGGCGGGCGAAGAGCTCTTCTTCGGCTTTGTCTGAGACGGTGTCTGAGACTTCGTGTGTGCATGTCTCTGTGTGTGTGTGTGTGTGGGGGAGAGTTAAGGGTGGGAATAGTGTATGTGAAGGAGCGTAGGCGGATGAGTGTGTGCGGAGTGTACGTGGAGGACGGGGATGATTGGGGTGCGTGAGTGTGAGTGTGCAGGTGTGTGAAAGAGTGTAGGGAGTGGAGAATTGGAATGGTAGGCTCGTGATTGTGTGTATGTTTGTGGGAATGCATGTGGGTGGGGGAGGGAGGTGGGTGGTGTGCGCAGATGTCGGTGTGAATGTATGTGGCTGAGTGGAGGATGGGAATCGGGTGTGTGTATGGGTGTGAGTGGATGTGGGTGAGTGTGGGTGAGTGAAAATGAATGTTCAGAAATGTATGAGAAGGGGGGTGTGTGTGTGTGTGTTTGTGTGTGCGTGAAGTAGTGCAGGGGGTGAGTGGAGGAGGAGGTGTGTGTGTGTGTGTAGGAAGGGAGGCAGAAGGAGTGGATGTGTTGGGTGGGGGCAGGCTGAGTAAGAGAATGAGGCGGTGGGTGGGGACAACTGAGTTGCAGCTGCATCTAGGTGGGTATTTGTGGCTCCGTGTTCCTGCGCGTGTCCTCGTGTGGGGTGGTTGGCTAGGTGCCAGGACGAGCTCCCGGAGAGGGTGTCCGGGAGCTTCCGGGAGACGGGGGTGGATGAGGGGTGCCTCGTCTCCTGAGGGCCAGGGGAGGACGGGATAATGCCGCCCCAAAGGGGAAAATGCCCGTCCCAAAGAGATGCGAAGCGGAGAGAAGCGGCCGCCGTGCGGATCGTTGTACTCTCTACGTGTGGAAAAACACAAGCTTCCGGGCAGGGTCGACTGATATTTTGGTACTTAATATTTGGGCTTAAGCTAGAAAAGTTTTCACAGCTCAGCAAGGGTAGCTTCTTACTTTCTTCTCTCGCGTTCACCTTCGCCACCAGACCGTAAACCCTAAATCTCAGCGATCTCATGAAATCGCCATACTGGAGTGGTGATACAGCATCTATCAGCGCTTACTGTGTGCAGAACATTGTACTAAGCACCGGGAGAGGAACACAGGTGGAAAATAGACACGGTCCCTGTCCCTGGCGGGGGCCTCGCACTCTGAGGATTCCTTAGGTTGAAGGCCGGTCATCCAAGGAAATCGTACTCTATCTGTAACCGCTGGCAAGGAATATGACACAGTGATTTCCGTCAAACGTTGGACAGTGTGGAGGAAGAGGGCATGGCCACCGCCTGTGGGTGTCTCATGACCTGCTTCATGTAATAATAATAATAATAATAATGTTGGTATTTGTTAAGCGCTTACTATGTGCCGAGCACTGTTCTAAGCGCTGGGGTAGACACAGGGGAATCAGGTCGTCCCACGTGGGGCTCACAGTCTTCATCCCCATTTTACAGATGAGGGAACTGAGGCACAGAGAAGTGAAGTGACTCGCCCACAGTCACACAGCCGACAGTGGCAGAGCTGGGATTCGAACTCATGAGCCCTGACTCCAAAGCCCGTGTTCTTTCCACTGAGCCACGCTGCTTCTCATGTAGCCCTAAAGTATTTGACTGCGACAAAATATATCTAGTTTCACAATCCTTTCTGAATTCTCTACCTTTTCACTTTCAGACCATTCATCTGGGGGAACACGACTGCTTACAAAAGAGAAGTGAGATTCGTATCGGGACTGGAGCATTTTACACTACCCGGGTGTGAATTTAGGAATTAAAAAAAAAAAATAAACGTATGTTCAGTGATTCCATTTCCTGAGCAACTAACTAATGAGAAGTAGAATGGCCTAATGGATAGAGCGTGCCTTGGCAGTCAGAGGACCTGGGTTCTAATCCCATCTACGCCACTGGTCCGCTTCGTGACCTTGGGCAAGTTTGTTTTCTTGGTTTTATGGTAACTGTTAACCACTTACTATGTGTAATAGGTTTTTCTAAGCGCTTCGGTAGATACCGAAGAAGCAGCGTGGCTCGGTGGAAAGAGCACGGGCTTTGGAGTCAGAGGTCATGGGTTCGAATCCCGGCTCGGCCGCTTGTCGGCTGTGTGACTGTGGGCAAGTCACTTCACTTCTCTGGGCCTCAGTGACCTCATCTGTAAAACGGGGATGAAGACCGGGAGCCCCACGTGGGACGACCCGATTCCCCTGCGTCTGCCCCAGCGCTTAGAACAGTGCTCTGCACATAGTAAGCGCTTAACAAATACCAACATTATTATTATTATTATACAAGCTAAACGGGTTGGGCGCAGTCCTTGTCCCACATGGGGTTCACAGTGTAAGTAGGAGGGAGTAGAATTAAATCCCCATTTAACCATAAAGGAAACAGAGGCACAGAGAATTTAAGGTGACTTGCCCAAGGTCTCATAGCAAGCAATTGGCTGAGTCGGGATTAGAACCCAGGTCCTCTGACTGCCAGACCCAATCTCTCTAATCCTGCCTCTGCCAATTGCTTGCTGTGTGACCTCAGGCAAGTCACTTCACTTCTCTGTGCCTCTGTCCCCCCATCTGTCAGATGGGGATCAAGATTGTGGGATCCATGTGGGACAGAGACTGTGTCCAAACCGATTATTCAGAACAGTGATTGACGGAGAGTAGGTGCTTAATAAATACCGTAGCAAGCAAAATGAGACAAATGAACAAAAAAGCCCAACCGGGTGGCCTAGTTCATGTACCTGATTTTCTGGGAGTCCAAACTCTCCCAGTGATTGGCCCAGTGTGAGGACTGGGGAACAGACCCTCTCCCAGTGCAGAGTCTGAACGGGCCCGGGAGTCAGAAAGAAGGTCGTGGGTTCTAGTCCTGGCTCCACCGCTTGTCTGCTGCGTGATCTTGGGAAAGTCACTTACCTTCTCTGCGACTCAGTTCCCTCATCTGGAAAATGGGGATTAAGACTGTGAGCCCCACGCGGGACGGGGACTGTGTCAACCCGTCACTGCCCGGGGATTGTCTCTGTTGCCGAATCGTACATTCCTAGCGCTTAGTACAGTGCTCTGCGCATAGTAAACGCTCAATAAATACTATTGAATGAATGAACCGAGTTGCTTAAATCCACCCCAGCACTTAGTACAGTGCTTGGCACACAGTAAGCGCGGCAGAAATACCACCATTATTAAGCATTTAGTCTAGGTGCTCTGGACACGGTAAGCGTTCAGTGAATACCATTGATTGATAGATTGATTGATTCCGTGCGTGAAACTGCTCTTTGTTGAGCAGGCAGGAATTTCCAGCCTCGAGTGATTTTTCCCAGGCGTCCCAGAAATAAGGACATCTGTCCAGGGTTAAAGCGAAGCATTAGAACCTTGAGCTCAGTCAATCAGATTTATTGAGCGCTTGCCGCGTGCAGAGCACTGTACTGAGCACTTGGAAGAGTACACTATAAAAATAGACACATTCCCTGCCCACAGTCAGCTATCGGCCCCTCCAAAGGTTGAACACTATCATTATCGTTTTTATTATTATCACTGTATCTGTTGAGCCCTTGCTCTGTGCCAAGCAGCCTTCTAAGTGCTGGGATAGATTCAAGGTATCGGGTTGGACACAGTTCCTGTCCCGCATGGGGCTCACAGTCTCGATAGGAGGGAAGTAGGATTTGGCTTTGGAGTCAGAGGTCATGGGTTAGAATCCCGGCTGGGCCACTTGTCAGCTGTGTGACTTTGGGCCGGTCACTTAACTTCTCGGTGCCTCAGTTGCCGCCTCTGTAAAATGGGGATTAAGACCGGGAGCCCCACGTGGGACCACCTGATTCCCCCGTGTCTACCCCAGCGCTTAGAACAGTGCTCGGCACATAGTAAGCGCTTAACGAATACCAACATTATAATTGTTATTATTAATCTCCATTTTACAGAGGAGGGAACTGAGGCACAGAGAAGTTAAGTGATTTGCCCAAGGTCACAGAGCCAACGTGTGGTAAAGCTGGGATTAGAACCCAGATAATCAAGATAATCAGGTCATATGCAGTCGCTGTTCCAGATGGGCCTCACAGCTTTAAGGAGGGAGAACAGCTCTGAGTCTCCATTTTACCGATGAGGCGATCAAGCAGTCAAACCTACTGACTGAACACTTACTACGCGCAGAGCCCTGTACCCAACACTCGGGAGAATACAACAGGATTAGTGGACACGTTGCCTGTGCATAACGCGCTTTCAGTCGAGAGGAGCTTACGGCCTAGGTGGATCTCAGCGAGCAATCCAGGCTACCTCAGAGAGCAGTCTAGGCTATCTCAATCACAGGTGATGCCGCTGAAGTGATAAGAAACGTGCTTCAACAGACGGGGGAAACCAATAGAAACGGGAATCAGATGAAGGCTTTCTCTCACTTCCTCCTCAGGGCCCCTGCTCTTGAAGGACTCAGGGTCCAAGGCCTGGAATTGGCCCAGGAAGGCCTTACGCCCTCCCTCATATCCGACAGCTGACGACTCGTCCCCGCTTGGAAGCCTTATTGAAGGCCCATCTCCTCCAAAAGGCCTTCCCTGACTAAGCCCTCCTTTCCTCTTCTCCCACTCGTTTCTGCATCGCCCTGACTTGCTCCCTTTATTCATCCCCCCTCCCTGCCCCGCAGCACTGAGATACCAAGGTCTTTAGGCTTGGGAGGACGGTCGGGGAAACCGATCATCAGTCCCTGGTACTCTGCTGGTTCCCATGCTCCTGCACTGGTCCTCATGATCCTTCACTGCCTCCCAGGGGACGCCGCACCCCATCCCTTAGTCTCTCGGCTCCCTTAGCCATCACGGGACCCTCTTCTCCCACCACCGACAGGCTGAAAAGTTGGGGACTAAGAACCATCTGGGGGGACCAGAGGACATTTGCATCCCCCACCTCTCTCCACAACTGAGGCCCAGAGGAGTTAAGTGACTTGCCTGAGGTCAAACAGCAGGTAAGAGGTAGACCTGGGAGAAGTACCCAGGTCCTCTGACTTCCAGACCTTCTCATCGGAGTGGAAATTGGGAACGATCACTGGAAAGTGACACGTGGCTCATCCCTCTGGACTGTAAGCTAGTTGTGGGCAGGGATCATGTCTGCCAACTCTCCCAAGTTCTTATATATACTTTTATATATAAGCTTTTACTTTTACATATGCTTTTATTATACTCTCCTAAGTGCTTAGTACAGTGCTCTGCACACAGCAAGCACTCAATCAGCACCAGCGAAGAAAATGGTGCTCTGCATGTAATAAGCACTCAGTAAATACCATTGACGATGATGATGATGATGATCTGGAAAACAAATATGGCTCTTTGGCATAGACATCCACTCATCCATGGACTGAGTAGACAAAGGACAATTCTATTAGTTTTGCCCTCCTTTCTTTTGCCTCCACTTCTCTTTACTTTCCTTCCCTTCTCCTCCATTTCTCCTCTTTACTATGTGTTAAGGGCTGAGTTAGATCCAGTCCCAGTCTCACATGGGGTTCATAGTCTAAGCGGGAGGGAGAATTGGCATCTCACCCCCATTTTACAGATGAGATAATTGAGGCGGAGAAAAGTTAGGTGACTTGTCCCAGGTACAAAGAAAACGAGTGACAGAGTCAGGATTAGGATGCGTGATCGTTGTATTGCCGTCTCCTGAGCACTTAGTACAGTGCTCTGCACACAGTAAGCGCTCAAAAAATACCGTTGATGTCGATGGTCTTTTGACTTCCAAGCCGGTGTTCTCTCCATCAGGGCAGACTGCTTCTCAAGAGATGGAAAGGTCAGCGATATATAAAAAAAAAATCAGAGCCTTCAGGTCCTTTATCAACTCCATGTCTCTGCACGGAATCCTGGTATTTTGCACTAAAGTGATTTCTGAAGGGAAAAATTTCCTAAAAGAACATCTCCAGATGTCTAAGGCACTCCTTAGAGAGATACGCAATGTCCTGCCCTCAAGAACGCTGGAATTTATCCAACGTTCGCCGCTGAAAGAGGCTCGATAGGTTGTTTAGTGAGCGTCTCGGAGAGATTATCCACCTGCGCAAAACGGCAAACTTAGAGAACTCTCTTACCGCTAAAACGTTTTTGATTTCTTGTTGAAACTAAGGAAGTACTGTGAGAGTTATGTGTTCTATTTCTTATGAGAGCAGGGAAGTAATATCAACAAACAAATCATCATCTTAGAGATTTAAAAAAAAATTCCCCTATTAATGATCCAAGAGATCTCAAGGTTAAGGCGTTTAGCAAAGGATTTTGATTTAATGGGATTTACAAGGGCATAAGGATAAGAGGAATAGGACAACAATCATTAGTATGCCTAGATAATTCTTGCACAGGCGCACTTATCCTAGAAATAAGCCATCCGGAACCTGGTGGAGTGAGGCTATGAATATGATAAGCCACAGAGGCATCAGAAATCAGGACATTGCCGAGTTCGGCCTAACCAAGTTCAAAATGGAATGTTTCCAGAGAGGTTCTTTCACCGATACGTCCAAACGCTGCATCGGAGTAGTTCTGGAGGATCGCTCTAAGTGGGAAGGGAATGTGCCTTGGGTTTCGGTCCCGCTATTCCACCATTTGGTACAACGAGTTGCACTTAGGAGATGTTGAATGGACAACATTGCTGCCGCTGTGTTGTTATTACCACTATTACCATTATTAAAACTACGACCATGGGGAAGCAGCATGTCCTAGTGGGAAGAGCACAGGCCTGGGAGTCAGAAGGTCATGGGTTCTAACCCCAGCTCCTCTACTTGCCTGCTGTGTGACCTCGGGCAAGTCACTTCACTTCCCTGGGCCTCAGTTACCTCATAAGAGGGGGTCGAGTCCGTGAGTTCCACGTGGGACAGGGATTGGATTCAAGCTGATTATCTTGAATCTGCCCCAGAGCTCGGAGCACAGTAAGTCCTTAACAGATGTTATCATTATTATCAGATAGATTCTTCGCCATTCTGAGTTTCGATGCTGTTCTAGTCTATAAATTGAATTATTCTCTGAGATAGTCTCAGAAAGATTTGAAGAATTCATTAATGACGCTTCCAAAGAGCATTATAGAATTCAGTCGAAAGCCTAGTGGGTAAAGGCATGTTTTGAAACCCTCATACGCTGTGCAAGCATGAGAGGAACGGTGTTCATTTGTCCCAAGAGAGCGCTATGAAGTTGAAACATAAAATTAATTTCTCAGGACACCCAGATAAAGGAGATGGAACACTCGGCAGCTTGTGCGATCCATCAGACAACAGCGAAATATTGTTCTCTGGGACTACGAACTGCCCGGAGCAACATCAGGTTTTAGTTAACTTTATTGTGATAGCGAATGACCCTAAAGAGGGTTTTCTTGGTTCATTTAAGGCTCCTTCCTAACAGCTTACAGCTGTGCGGACACCACCGGCTGTGTTGTGAGATTCTGATGGGTACTTTTGGACGGTTGGAATGTCATTCCCTATCGTTTTTCCTGGCTTCCCTTGGAATACTCAGTTTCCTATCAGTTCAGCTGTCAATTGCCAATTTCTGCACTGTGCCGATGACTTCACAAAGCTGCTCCAGGAGCTTTAGTGCTTCATTGTCGCAGTTAGTGAGAAGCAAGGGCCTCTTTGTACGCATGGGAGGAGATCAACGTGCTTCGGGAGGAATAGATAGGTCCTAATGGGCCAGTCTCGGAAACCCCATCCCACAGATTTCATAAGGTCGTTAAGGTTTCCAGCTGCAACATGAAAATGGTCCTTTGATTTTTCTGAATTCTTAGGTTCAGGAACAAAATCTCACAATTCAGCACTGGGCAAAGATTGAGAAGGACAAGGAAATTCATTAAAAGAACTGTTGAAAGTTATTTCATCCAAGTACTTAGAATTAAGTGCTGTTTCCCAAAGGCAATAAACATAAAGAGGTGTTCAACAGTTTTACTTGTCAAACTTTTATTGAAGAAGAACTAGCGGGTTAGTTATGACTCGTTCCAGAAGAGCCAAACAAGAAATGTTTAGAGTAACCTATTAGAGGCTATAAATTCATAGATCTTTATCTTTTAAGTCAAACTAAGTAAATGTTTCCATCATTTAGAAAAAATGGGGAATGAGACAAGAACTATTTCTGGACTATACATGCAATTCCTTATAACCACACTCTTATACATTGGCAAAATTTCTCCACCAAGCTAACTTGAGAAAGACCAATCAGGGTAGCAAAAAAAAGATAATAAAAATAATAATGATAATAGCAATGATATTTGTTAAATGGTTGCTATGTGCCTTAGCACTCTGTAGTCAGTGGAGGGGCAGATGTAAGTTAATCGATTGGACGAAGTCCCCGTCTCACACTGGAGAGAGTTTTAGCCGGGTGTTGAATCCCCATTTTACAGATAAAGAAACTGAGGCCCAGAGAAATTAAGTGACTTGCCCAAGATCACACAGTAATCAAGCGGCCGAACCAGGATTAGAATCCAGGTCCCCTGACTCCCAGACCTGGCCTCTTCCCTATTAATAATGGTGACGTTAACGGAGATTGAAGCAAGAGGGTGAGGTATAGTTGGAAGATGATAATCCCCAGGGCAAATTCAAAGGTAAAAATGTGTCCTTCCTGGGGCTTGTCCGCTAGTCTGTAAGCTCACTGAGAGCAGGGATAGTGTCAAGCAACTCTACTACATTGTATTCGCCCAAGCGAGGAAGCAGTGCGGCCTAGTGGATAGAGCACGGGCCTAGGAGTCAGACAGACGTGGGTTCTAATCCCGGAGCCGACGTTCATCTGCTGGGACGTTGCACCTGTCGCTTAACCTTCTCATGCGCCTCGATGTCTCTTATCTCGCCATCGACCCCTCACCCACATCCTTTCTCTGGCCGGGAATACCCTCCCTCCTCATATCCGACGGACAATTACTCTGCCCTACTTCAAGGTCTTATTGCAGGCCCATCTCCTCCAAGAGGCCTTCCCAGACTGAGCCCCACCTTTCCTCATCTCCCCCTCCCTTCTGCGTCACCCTGACTTGTTCCCTTTTCTCTTCCCACTTCCCAGCCCCACGGCACTTGTGTTTATATCTGCAATTTCATTTATTTGTATTCGTGCCTGTCTCCCCCGCTCTAGACTGTGAGTTCACTGCGGGCAGGGAATGAGTCTGATTACTGTCGTATTGTACTCTCCCAAGCGCTTAGGGCACTTAGCACCGTGTTCTGCGCACAGTAAGTGCTCAATAAATATGATTGAATGAATCAGTGAATGAGACGTGGACCCTGGCTCTATTTTCCCAATAATTAATAAGATATTCTGCACACCGTGAATTTTCACAATTGCTCGACTGTACCTCATTCTCATATTACCCCCCCCCCCCCAAAGACCCCTATCTCGTATTGCCTTCAGAACCTGCAACTTTCTTCCTCCTCATATCTACCAGGCTTCTTCCCTCAAGCTTCAGGGCCCCGCTGAAATCCCTTTTCTCCAAGCAGTCAATCAGTGGTATTTACTGAGGACTTACTGTGTACAGAGCACTGTACTAAGCCCTGGGAAAGTATACAGAGATGGGAATTAGACATGGTCACTGGCTCTATTTTCCCAAGAACTAATAACGTGCTCTGGATACAGTAAATATTCAACAGATACTACGGACTGTACCTCATTCTCATTTTGTCCACCAAGGATCCCTATCTCACATTGTCTCCAGAATCTGCAACTTTCTTCCTCTTCATAACCACCAGGTTTCACCCCTCAACCTTCAGGGCCTGCTGAAATCCCACTCCTCCGATTGGTCAATCAATTGTATTTTTGATAATAGCATTTGTTAAACACTTTCTACGTGCCAGACCCCTTTTTAAGTGCTGAGGTAGCTACAAGCTAATGAGGTTGGACCCAATTCCTGTCCCACCTGGGGCTCACAGTCTTAATCCCCTCTTTACTGATGAGGTAACTGAGGCCCAGAGAAGTGAAGTGATTTGCCCACGGTCACACAGCAGAACACGGATTAGAACCCAGGTCCTTCTGACTCGCAGGCCCGAGCTCTATCCACTAAGCAACACTGTTCCTCTGTGCTTTCTGTCTCCCTACTTTTTAAATGGATAAATAAATTCATGGCCAAAGATAGAGCTAGGTCAAGCGAGCGTCTTTTAGAGACTCAAAATAGATGTGATTCCAGTGTTGCTTCATCAGAGAAGTCCAATTCTGAAATAGAAATATTTTCATAGTTACCTTTATTTGTAGGAGCCCAACAAATAATTTTGATCAATCCAAGTATCCATCTATCTGTGATGGTAACCATACAGATCATTAGAATGGGAATGTTTGCAGGGGGGAATCATATTAATTCAGGAAACTCATTATGTCTGTAGAGCTTGTCCAATTAAAAAATACACCAAAACGTTTGGTACGCTCATTAATTTTCTCTGAAATATGGAATCCAGAAAGGTGATGTATCCGTGGTATGGAGTTATCTTTTTTGTTGTTATTATTTAATCAAGCCCTAATCAGAGAGTTGCACTTTACAACAGAAAAAGCCAATTTGTCTGACATCAAAATTACCCTTAGTGTCAGCCTGAGATGATTATATTTACAACTAATTTAGATTATTTCCAATTAAACTGTACTTTCTGTTCATTATCTTGGTTATGCTACACTTTTCTCAAATTAAAATTAAAAAGGGAAATTTGTTAAAAGCAAGGTCATGAGCCCATCTCGCAAGCTAGGGTAATATGAATCTCCCGTAATGTGATGTTATTATTTCTTCGGAGACTAGGTAGATATTAATTTTCCGGCTGCTCAATGAAAGAAAATAAAAGGTATATGGAACAAGGTAACATCCTGGCCCTCTAAGCTGATATTTCATTCCAAGTATGGCTTAATGGAAAAAGCAATCCGTCACATTTATTTATTGAGCGCTGTGTGCAGAGCACTGTAGTAAGCGCCTGGGAGAGTACAATAACAACAGAGATGGTAGACGCATTCCCTGTGTCTTAGCGAACTCACAGTTTCGGAGGGGAGACAGACATTAATAAAAATAAAACCAATATAAAAGCACTGTGGGGCTGAGGGAAGGGTGAATAAAGGGAGCAAATCAGGGTGATGCAGAAGGGAGTGGAAGAAGAGGAAATGAGGGCCTTGTCAGGGAAGGCCTACTGGAGGAGATATGCCTTGTTCAACAAGGCTTTGAATGTGGAAAGAGTAATTGCCTGTCAGATATGAAGTGGGAGGGCGTTCCAGGCCGGAGCCACCGTGTGGGTGAGAGATCCATGGTGAGATAGATGAGCTCGAGGTAGAGTGAGTAGGTTGTTCATCCCCTCGATTCTGTTTATTGCTATTGTTCTCGTCTGTCCGTCTCCCCCGATTAGACCGTGAGCCCGTCATAGGGGAGGGACCGTCTCTATCTGTTACCGATTTGTCCATTCCAAGCGCTTAGTACAGTGCTCTGCACATAGTAAGCGCTCAGTAAATACTATTGAATGAATGAATGAATTAGAGGAGTGAAGTGTGCGCGCTGGGTTCTAATAGGCGAATAGCAAGGTTGGGGTAAGAGGGGGCAAGGGGATTGAACGCTTTAAAGTTGATGGTGAGGGGTTTCTGTTTGATGCGGAGGTAGATGGGCAACCACTGGAGGTTCTTGAAGGCGGGGGGGGGGAACATAGACCGAATGTTTTTGATGGAGAGTAATCCAGGAAGCCGAGTGAAATGCGGATCGGAGTGGGGAGAGATAGGAAGCAGGGAGGTCACCGAGGAGGCTGATAGAGTAATCGAGGCAGGATAGGAGAAGTGCTTGGATTAATTCGGAAGCAGTTTGAATGGAGAGGAAAGGATCTGAGCTCAAAATCGTGACTGCCCGAAGACCTGGGGGAAAGGATTATTTTGTCATGTCTGAAACGTGTCTACCAACTAGTTCCTGGGGATGGATGGTTTTAAACAAGGCAGAGCGCTTTCACTGCTTTGTGAGCTATGACCGGAAATTCTGGCATTTCTGCGAATGCTCGTGACATCATTGATTTACCCTGAGCGCCGGACATAAATCTTGCCCTCCTGCTGTAATATCTTTGAAGGGATTGCACTGGTTGGAGACCCAAAGTCTGTACCCAAATCTCTGAGAATTGCAACGGCCAGATAACACTGGTGTGAAATACCATGACCGTGTATCAGCGGCGAAGTAGAGAAGCAACGTGGGACTGGGAGTCAGAAGGACCTGGGTTTTAAACCCAGCTCTGCCACTTGCCTGCTGTGTGATCTTGGGAAAGTCAGTCAGTCGATCATATTTATTGAGCGCTTACTGTGTGCGGAGCTCTGTATTAAGCGCTTCGGGATAACGCACATTCCCTGCTCACAAGAAGCTTACGGTCTAGAAGGGTAACTGAGGCACTTCTCTGTGCCTCAGTTACCTCTTCTGGAAAATGGGGATTAAGACTGTGAGCCCCATGTGGACAGGGAAGCTGTCCAACCCAATTTGTTTTCATCCCGGCGTTTAGTTCAGTGCCCGGCACATAGTAAGGACTTCATAAATACCGCAATTATTATCATTGCTGTTGTAGTGGTGTGGGGGCTGGTTTTTCCAAGTGAAATTTGGTTACCATCTGCGAGGGTCACTTTTAGAGAATTCTAGGAACCAGTACGTGGAGAAGAGTCTTTGTTACTGTACTTAATGCTAAACACAGATGAAGTATAATGAACAATCTGCTAAATGTTAATACAATTTATCCTTTTTAATTTAGAAACACGACATACTGCACGCACTTAGTGCTAATCTATTTTAGACATTCATCTGGTTTTGACCTATGCCCATAATATATTATGTTCCTTGGGATATTTATCTTGTCACTTGGAAACAAGATTACAATTAATATGACACACATGACTTTAAATTAGTACTTCAACTAGAGATGTGTGAGTAATGAATTAGCTACAGCTTTGAACTCTCAGTAGATAATTTAAATTACCTGCCTTTAGCTCATGCATTACTGTGATCGGCTGGAGATGGGGAAAAAATCAAAGAAAAACATTGTTCTTGATGACAGACTTACTTTCTGTAATGTTCCCAATTATATTGCCTTTTCATCTGCAATTATAGGAACACTTGTATCATAAAAGAGAGCAATATAGTTGTACTGGGGTATTATAAGTTGTATAAAACTGCAAATACGTGTGCTTCATTTGATTCACTAAACGGAGCAGGATTCCACCTCTACCCATCCTCACTCATTCACTGACCCGGACCCACCTAAACCCAAAATGAGACGACAACATTTTTGTTTCAGTTTGAGATATAAGGAAATTAGACCATTTAGTCCCACACAGAGGCTTACACAAATCCACTCCCAGGCTCTTACTGCTGTGCTCTGCAGGCAATAGGAATTCTACCAGTACATTTCTTGATTCGCTAAAGAATAGTCCTTTTCCCTTTTTCACAGTCAGGCCCTTGAGTTACCTTCATTCTATGATTTTTGAAGTTGCCAAGTCAGTGTTTTCGGCCTTTTTCATAGCATTAGTTAAGCGCTTAGTACTTGCCTGCCCTGAACTAAGTGCAGGCTCAGATGCAAGCTAATCAATTTGGACACAGTCCCTGTCCCACTTGGGGCTCACAGTCTTAATCCCCACTTTACAGATGAGGCACAGAAAAGCGGAGTGTACCCGGGGTCACATGGCAGACTTGTGGCAGAGGCGGAATTAGAACTCAGATCCTTCTGACTCTCGGGTCTGTGTTCTTTCTATCTGCTAGGCTTCTCACTAGGCCACACTGTTCAGTTAGTCTTTTCTCACTGGGACTTTCGATATCTTCGTCACCCTCTTTATTTTCTTTCAACTGTATGTATCTTCATCACCCTATTTATTTTGTTTAATGAGATGTACATCACCCGGCTTCTATTTATTTGCCATTGTTTTAATGAGACGTTCTTCCCCCCGACTCTATTTATTGCCATTGTTCTCGTCTGCCCGTCTCCCCCGATTGGACCGTGAGCCCGTCAGAGGGCAGGGACTGTCTCCGTCTGTTGCCGATTTGTCCGTTCCAAGCGCTTAGTACAGTGCTCTGCGCATAGTAAGCGCTCAATAAATACTATTGAATGAATGAAGGAACATTTCTGTTCCCAGTGAAGCACATTGGGTAGGCAAGGATCAACCCACGGAGAAGCAGCGTGGCTCAGTGGAAAGAGCACGGGCTTTGGGGGCTGAGGTCATGGGTTCGAATGCCGGCTCTGCCACTTGTCAGCTGTGTGACTGTGGGCGAGTCACTTCACTTCTCTGGGCCTCAGTTCCCTCATCTGTAAAATGGGGATGAAGACCGGGAGCCCCACGGGGGACGACCTGATTCCCCTGCGTCTACCCCAGTGCTTAGAACAGTGCTCGGCACATAGTCAGCGCTTAACGAATACCAACATTATTATTAAGTGCAGACAAGAATTATAATCCATTCCAAAGCTGGCTCCCCTCTGCTGAGTGGTGAAGAGTTAGTCGCCGTCTGTAACCGCCGAATTAGGTGAACAGGCACCTGCTCCGTTCCACGCGAACAACAGAATCCTCTGGGAGTCGATACGTACATCTCTCGATGCTACCGAGACTCAAAAGGCCGTCCACGATTTACCATCTCTCCCTTCGGTTGGCCGAGTTCCGTCTCCAAATTGTCACAGCCTTGTGATGCCGGTTTGTCATCCCGAGCCGCGTTATAGTCATTGATATTTATATTCATGTCTAAATATAGTATAAATATAATATTTACCTTCATACTAAGAAGCAGCATGGCTCCGTGGAAAGAGCACGGGCTTCGGAGTCAGAGGTCGTGGGTTCGAATCCCCGCTCTGCCACTTGTCAGCTGGGTGACTGTGGGCAAGTCACTTGGCTTCTCTGGGCCTCAGTTCCCTCATCTGTAAAATGGGGATGAAGACTGCGAGCCTCACGTGGGACAGCCTGATGACCCCGCTTCTACCCCAGCGCTTAGAACGGTGCTCGGCACATAGTAAGCGCTTAACAAATACTAACGTTATTAACGTTATCATTTCACTTTACCGATTTACTCAAGGCTGAGTTGTGATACCGGAAAAGCCTTCTTCATTTTTACCCCTCTAAATTGGTTTCCTCTGAGATGTTCCGTTAGTTATTAATTGATTAAAAGTTTCCTTTTATTAGTGGATACATTGGCACGGCAGATGACGATGGATGGGCTTCTTTCCAGTCATGAAAACCTCGAGACCGAGAAACCATGCGAGGGAGTTATTATGTTAGTTGTCTGTGCGATACCATATGGATGCTTTGAACCTCTCGTTTCTATTTCCAGGAAAGCAAGGACTTGTACAAACAGGGATCAACCCACTGAGAAGGGCGGACAAGAATTATAATCCATTCATGAACACAGGGACTATAGCAGAGTGTCATGATCATTATCAGCATCAGCATAGAGAAGCAGCGTGGCTCAGTGGAAAGAGCACGGGCTTTGGAGTCGGAGGTCATGGGTTCGAATCCTGGCTCGGCCACTTGCCAGCTGTGTGACTGAGGACAACCTGATTCCCCTGGGTCTACCCCAGCGCTTAGAACAGTGCTCGGCACATAGTAAGCGCTTAACAAATACCGACATTATTATTATTATTATCATCGGTATTTGATGAGTGCTTGATATAATAATAATAATAATGGTGGTATTTGTTAAGCGCTTACTATGTGCAGAGCACTGTTCTAAGCGCTGGGGGAGACGCAGGGGAATCAGGTTGTCCCACGTGGGGCTCACGGTCTTCATCCCCATTTTCCAGATGAGGGAACTGAGGCACAGAGAAGTGAAGTGACTTGCCCACAGTCAGCTGACAGGTGGCCCAGCCGGGATTCGAACCCATGGCCTCTGACTCCAAAGCCCGGGCTCTTTCCACTGAGCCACGTTGATATGTGCAGAACACTGCACTGAGCACTTGGGAAAGGCAAAGCATCAGAGTTGGGGGTCACATTCCCTACCCACGGCAACCTCAGAGTTTAGAAGGGAGACAGACAATTTAAATAGATCATCATATATAATTTAAAAATATGGACATAAAAGCTGTGGGATGTGGGCGGGGGGGGATGGCCAAAGGTCACAGATCCAACTGCAGAGACATTAATTAATTAATTAAAAACATTAATACTGTTCCATAACTGAGCAGCAGCATGGTCTAGTGCAAAATTTACGCGCCCTGAGTTCTAATCCTGACTTCACCACCTGCTCCTCTCCGATCTTGGGCAAATCGATACACTTCTCTGCCTCCGATTCCCTCTCTAGACTGTAAGTTCCCTGTGGGTACAGGATGTATCTACCAACTCTAGTATATCGTACTTTCTCCAGGGCTCAAGTACGGCGCTCTGCACGCAGTAAGTACTCAATAAATGTGATTCATTTACTGATTGATGAATTGATCGGTTCGTTCATTTGTTAAATTCATTCAATCATATTTATTGAGTGCTTACTGTGTGCAAAACACCGTGCTGAGCGCTTGGGGGAGTATCTCGTCTGTAAAACGGAGATTCCGCCCTGTTCTCCCGCCTTCTTAGACTTTAAGCCGTGTGTGAGACAGGGAGTGTGTCCGACTTGATTACGTGGTATCTACCCAAGCATTTAGTATGGTGCTTGGGATACCTCATAACACCGGAGACCAGACGGTGGTTGCCAGGGCAACCGCTTCGCCACCCACCATAGTCTTTGCCAACCCTGTTAACCAGTTATTTTCCTGATTCCTTCTGGACCTATCCAGCCCTTGAACCCCTAGGTGGATTTTCAGTGAGAAACCACCACTTTGATGACCACAGACAACCTTCCCCTATTACGGAACGAAGAGCTGGGGGTTGGATTTTTTTATGGGGGGTGGACGGGGGTGAAAATCCATAATTCCTACGTGACAAGAAACATAACTCCTTTCCGTGATGGATCCCTGACTTTATTCACCCTTCTTTAAGCCTTGATGTTGAATGAACCTCTAGAGGTATTATTTCGCCTTTTCGGATTTTGGATCTCCCAGAGAATCGTCGTGAATGGACAGGACAACTCTCTGAAAAAAACGCTGTCTCCTTGTGCCATTTTCACAAAGGCATCACAGGCTCCCTTCGGAGGTAGTAACCGATACCTTGAGCTCTAAAGTGGAGCTTTCACCGGGATCTTTTTCCAAAAGAAGCCTCCCAGGGATCCGCTAGTCAGAAGGAAAAGGTCTGAAACCCCAGACGAAGTTGGCTGTCCAGAAGTAGAAAGAACGCGGCGCAAGTTCCAGTCAACCCCTAGTCGGGAATCCCACCTGTGTTTTCTGTCCAAGGCCAGATGAAGTGAATTGGCTAATCCGAGCCAGACGGCCCTTGTGCTTCTGCTCTGTCTTAGAAAAGTCCGTCCTGTTGAGTCGTGTTCTCCCGAGCGATTAGTACAGGGCTCTGCACAAAACTCGATAAATAGCAAATCTAGCACTTATGAATTTATTTACACCCTTCTTGGTATCCATGTCCGTGGGTGTACTCAGTCAGTCGTACTTATGGAGTGCGCACTGCGTGCAGAGCACTATACTAAGAGCTTATTTGGGTGTTTATTTTGGTCATGGTAGCCGATCATATTTTTATGTTTGTCTCCATTGTTAGAATATAAATTCCTTGTGGTCAGGGAATCTGCACTTCCTAAGGGCCTAGTATAGTATACTGCAATCAATAAAACAATCAATCATATAGAGCGCTTACGGTGAGCAGAGCACTGTATTAAGTGCTTAGAAAAGTACAATATAACAGAATTGGTAGACATATTCCCTGACCACAGTGAGTTTACAGTCTGGAGAGGGAGACATACTTAAGTGCTGTGGGCTGAGGGATGGGTGAATGACGGTTCATGCATTCATTCAATAGTATTTATCGAGCGCTTACTATGTGCAGAGCACCGTACTAAGCGCTTGGAATGAACAAGTCGGCCGCAGATAGAGACGGTCCCTGCCGTTCGACGGGCTTACGGTCCGATCGGGGGAGACGGACGGACGAGAACGATGGCGATAAATAGAGTCGAGGGGGAGAACGTCTCGTGAAAACAATGGCGACTAAATAGAATCGAGGCGATGTACGTTTCATTAACAGAATAGATAGGGTGATGAAAATATAGACAGTCGAGCAGACGAGTACAGTGCCGAGGGGATGGGAAGGGAGAGGGGGAGGAGCGGAGGGAGATGGGGGGAAAAGAGGGTTAAGCTGCGGAGAGGTGAAGGGGGGGGGGTGGTAGAGGGAGTAGAGGGAGAAGGGGAGCTCAGTCTGGGAAGGCCTCCTGGAGGAGGGTTTTGAAGAGGGGAAGAGAATGAGTTTGGCGGAGGTGAGGAGGTGACGGTTGCAAATCCAGTGCGAGGGAGACGCAGAAGAGAGAGGGAGAAGTGGAAATGAGGGCTTTGTCAGGGAAGACCCCTTGGAGGAGATGTGCTTTCAACGAGTTTCGAAGGTGGGAAGAGTGATTGTCGGATCCGAAGAGGGAGAGCGTTCCAGGCCAGAGGCGGGACAAGGGCAAGAGGTTGGTGGCGAGATAGATGAGGCCGAGGTTACAGTGAGTAGGTTGGGACTAGAGGAGCGAACTGCGTGGGCTGCGTAATATTAGGAAATCAGCGAAGTAAGGTAGGAGGGGGCAAGGTGATTGAGTGCTTTAACTGCAGCAGATGGGCGCTTGACAAATATCGTTACTACAATATCTCTTATGAACCTCTTGCATAAATCCACTGAACCTAAAGCGAGTGGCCAATAGGACCATATGGGAGCTCAATAAGTACTATTTTTTGTGGTATTTGTTAAGCACTTCCTAATGTTAATAAATCAACCCAAAATATGTTTTTTAAGGTACTTAAGTACCAGCTATGCGCCAGGCACTGTGCCAAATGCTGGGGTAGATTTGAGCTAATCAGATTGGCCCCAGTCCACCTCCCACGGGGGCCTCTACCGTCTTAACCCACATCGTTCAGAAGAGGTAACTGAGTCACAGAGAGGTGAAGCGGATTGCTCAAGGTCACGCAGCGGAAAAGCGGCGGGGCCGGGATTAGAACTCAGGTCCTTCTGTCTCCGAGGCCCATGGTCTATCCGCTAGGCCATGCTGCTTCTCTAATGCCTTAATATTTAATGAAGGCATAGTGCGTGCAGAGCACTGGACTAATGATTTGGAAGAGTACAATGCAGTAGAGTTGGTAGACATGATCCCTGCCACTAGGACCTCTCGGTCATACTTCCAGGGCTTAGTACAGTGCCTGGCGTATAGTAAGTGCTTAACAGATACCATTATTAATTACCACCACCACTATTATTATTAGAACTACTAACATTGATTCATTCATTCATTCAGTTGCCTTTATTGAGCGCTTACTCTGTTCAGAGCAACGTACCAAGCGCTTGGGAAAGTACAGTGGAGAAGCAGCGTGGCTCAGTGGAAAGAGCCCGGGCTTGGGAGTCCGAGGTCATGGGTTCGAATCCCGGCTCTGCCACTTGGCAGCTGGGTGACTGTGGGCAAGTCACTTCACTTCTCTGGGCCTCATTGACCTCATCTGTAAAAAGGGGGTTAACTGTGAGCCTCACGTGGGACAGCCTGATTCCCCTGTATCTACCGCAGCGCTTAGAACAGTGCTCTGCACATAGTAAGCGCTTAACCAACATTATTATTGTTACAGTAGAACAGTAAACAGACCCATTCCCTGTCCACAGTGAGCTAAACCGTGTAGAAGGTGCATACAGTCTAATCCTACCGCTACTTCCGCCTAAAGTTATTTGCTCTTTCGATTTACCGATTCGGCGATTCAGCTAATTACTTGTTCTTATTCTTTTATCTACGCCTTTCCTCTCATACCTCTGTTATATTTGGCAATTTGTGTTCCCTGGTCCCCTTTAATTGTAAACTCCCCAAGGGCAGGCACTGTATCTCTTCGAATTCTGTCGAATGATCGGTAAGAACACAGCACATGCTCAGCACTCACTAGTTTTGGTGATGATAATGATCGTGCATCAGTTGAACTGTGAAGGTTTGTGCTCAAAGGTTATTTCAATTTAGCTGAGAGATTGGGTTTTAACGGAAAAAACCCACTTCCTGAAGATACATCTCCTCCAAGAGGCCTTTCTGACTAAGCCCTTATTTCCTCTTCTCCCACTCTCTCCTGTGTCACCCCCGTCCTTGGATTTGCTTCCTTTATCCACTCCTCTCTCAACCCACGGCACTTATGCATATATATATATATATATATAGGGGAAGCAGCGTGGCTCGGTGGAAAGAGCCTGGGCTTGGGAGTCAGAGGTCATGGGTTCGACTCCCGGCTCTTCCGCTTGTCAGCTGTGTGACCGTGGGCAAGTCACTTCACTTCTCTGGGCCTCAGTGACCTCATCTGTAAAATGGGGATTAACCGTGAGCCTCACGTGGGACGACCTGATGACCCCGTATCTCCCCCAGCGCTTAGAACGGTGCTCTGCACATAGTAAGCGCTTAACAAATACCATCATTATCATTATTATTATATCCCTAATTCATTTATTTCTATTATTGTCCATCACCCCCTCTAGACTATTTGCTTGGTGTGGGCAGGGAAAGTGTCTGTTTATTGTTGTATTCTTCCAAGCACTTAAGACAGTCCTCTGTATACAGTAAGCACCGAGTAACTCCTATTGGTCGACGGATTGAAATAGTAATACTTATCCTCTTTGATCTAGTCGAAAAATCACATCAGGATATGCAACTTCGTCTATCAGAGTGTTCTGATTAAGAGACTCAGGGGAGATCCAGGATTTCCCCAGATGTCTGCTTGAAGCTGACTGATTCTCATGTAGATTTCTATACCCCTTGACATTCGGTTTGCTATTGCAAGGCTGAGGGTAAACAGTTAAGTGGCAGCGAATCAGTGCGGGAGCATAATTATGATATCATTAGGAATATTTAAATATAAATAGCATCCTATATCTGTTCTTGTCACTTGTCTGTTGTTTGACAGGAGGATCCCACTTTCGTGGATTTCCTGGGGTCCCCTCGATGCTATCCTTTTAGTCAATTTTCCACTGCAGTGCTCTCCTTCTGTCAGTGCCGACCGCCAGCCAGCCTCTGTATCCCTGGGAGCAGGCGAGGGGAGGGGAAGTTTTGCACATCAGCAATTCCCCATCGAAAATGTCTTTCTGAGGGTTTTGGGCCTACGCACCTCAGAGGAAGCCTGGGAGAGACAAGCCAGCTTCTTGCTTTTTCAGCCAACCCTTAAAGGACACGGCCCCACCCCAGAGACGTTTGTGATGTAACACCCAGCTTTGGTGAGTGAATCCACTCAGGAGCGTTGCTGACATAAAGCCAGAGATGATTACTGCGCCGATCCCCAGTTGGGCTTCCCCGGCCCGGCGGGAAAAGCTCCGGGCTGGAAGTCAGGAGACCTGGGTTCTAATCCCGGCTCTGCCTCTTTGATCTTGGGCAAGTCACTTAATTTCTCCCTGCCTCGGTTTCTTCCTCTAGTAAAATTGAGGATGAGATACCCGTTCTTCCCCCACACGTAGATTGCGAGCCCCATGTGGGACAGTGGATGTTTCTAATCTGTTTAAATTAGGTCTCTCCCAGTGCTTAGAACTGTGCTCGGCACAGACAAGAATAATATTAATAACAGTAATAATGACAATAACAATGATCACAAAAAATTAAAATTAATTGTACCCTCACCATGTGAAGGTTTGAAAATGTGCACTGCTGTCTGTCTTTATCATCATCATCATCATCACCAATGGTATTTATTGAGCACTTACAGAGCGCTGGACTAAGAAGTTGCAAGACCAGTCATTCAGTCATTTATTGAGCATTTACTGTTCATTCATTCATTCAATAGTATTCATTGAGTACTTACTATGTGCAGAGCACTGTACTAAGCGCTGGTAGAGATACAAAGTAATCAGGTTGTCCCAGGTGGGGCTCACCCTCTTCATCCTCATTTTACAGATGAGGTAACTGAGGCACAGAGAAGTTAAGTGACTTACCCCAAGTCACACAGGAAAGAAATGGCAGAGGCGGGATTAGAACCCACGACCTCTGATGACTCCCAAGCCCGGGCTCTGTCCACTAAGCCACGCTGCTTCTCTGTGTGCGGAGAACTGTACTAAGCGTTTGGGAGAGAACAATATAACAGTAAAAGGACACATTCCCTGCCTACAACGAAACTAATAATAATTTTGGTATTTGTTAAGCGCTTACTACGTGCCGAGCACTGTTCTAAGCGCTGGGGTAGACACAAGGGAATCAGGTTGTCCCACGTGGGGCTCACGGTCTTAATCCCCATTTTACAGATGAGGTAACCGAGGCACCGAGAAGTTACGTGACTTGCCCAAAGTCACACAGCTGACAAGGGGCCGAACTGGGATTCGAACCCATGACCTCTGACTCCAAAGCCCGTGCTCTTTCCACTGAGCCACGCTGCTTCTACAAACAAGAGAGTCGGTAGAAGTGTGCCTTAGACGTGTCTAGGAGGGAGACAGACGTTAATATAAATATACTCTTCAGTCGCTGTCTCTGGGGTCGAACTTCCTGATATAATAATAACGTTGGTATTTGTTAAGCGCTTACTATGTGCAGAGCACTGTTCTAAGCGCTGGGGTAGACACAGGGGAATCGGGTTGTCCCACGTGGGGCTCACAGTCTTAATCCCCATTTACAGATGAGGTCACTGAGGCACAGAGAAGTTAAGTGACTTGCCCACAGTCACACAGCTGACAAGTGGTGCAGCCGGGATTCGATATCTTCACCTCTGGGCGTGTCTAGGCCCAGCAAGGAACTGAAAACCGAAGGACATTTCAAGGTCTAAAATGAAGAGGATATCGGATTCCATATCCCGCTGAGTGAATCATGTTTGTTTTGCCTTTCGAGAACGTATTTATAAGATTACATGGCTGTGATGGCTTTATTTGAAACTCTAAGCATAATTGAATATGACACCCCTTCAAACGTATTTGTTCTTTACAAATATTCAGTTTTGAGAACGTGCCCCGTCCACTGACAGGTGTTTCAGAGATGTGTTGGAGAGGGGTAAAATCAGGACGAGAGAAGGCTCCACGAGGCTTTCTCAGCAACCTCTAATAGATTTCTGGCTGCCTAGAGGATTCGGTGAGTTTCATTGATTCCTTTCGGAACTGGGCCAGGTAAGATGTTCAAGCTACTGGCAAGCGTTATGGGAAACTAAGGAGAAGGCGCAGTGTCTAGTCTAAAGAGCGAGGACCTGGGTTCTAATCCCGGTTCCTCAAACCTACCTGCTGTGTGATCTTGGACAAGTCACTTAACTTCTCTATACCTTAGTATGCCTCTCTAAAATGGGCAGTAAATCCACTTCCCTCTGATGTAGACTGAGAGTCCCCTAGGAGACGGGGACTAAGTCCAACCTGAGTATCTGGTATCTTACCCCAGCACTTAGAACAGTGCTTGACACCTAGTAAACCCTTAACGAATACCATACAAAGTGGTTTCTAAATTGAACTACTTTCTGGACTCAGTCCTGATAACCAGAAGTTTCTTATAGGTAGTTTCGAATGATTCCACTGAGCCACTGTAGAGAAGAGGCAGCCTATAAAATGTCAGATTGGAATTGTCGAGCTACTTGGTTAGCACACACTGGAGTTTCCCAAATTTATACGGAGAATTCTACCTTTAAGTGACCGTGAACTTTGCGGATTATGTCACAACTTTAGGCACCGGAAGGTTTAGCTGACTAAAATGAAATTGTGCACCAACACAGTTACAGAGGAATCCAAGTGGTGAAGAAATCGTACTTTTCCTGCTTGCTCTAGGGTGTCGTCTTAGTATGCCAGGCAGAAATGTAAACGAACAGACGGTATAATGTTTATGGGTTTCAATTTATCCGTTTTGAAATTTCTACCTTTGAACTGAAGAAAGAGGACAGGTTTTGGGAGACCTTGGTTTCTAATTCTGGGATGTAAGCTCGTTGTGGGCAGGGAATGTGTCTATTACTGTATCGTACTTAGTACAGTGCTCTGCACACAGTAAGCGCCCAATAAATACGATTGAATGAATGAATGAATGAAGAATCCCAGCTCTATCTGATTGCTGTGTGACGCTGGGGCAAGGCACAACTTCTGTACCTCAGTCTCTTCATCTGCAAAATGGGGATAAGATATCTATTTCCCTTTCCTCTTAAGCGCTTGGTCACCATATGGGATAGGGATTGGATCCAATCTGTTTATGTTGTATCTAATCCAATATTTGGGGTAGTGCTTAGCACAAAGGAAGAACTTATATGTCACGGTGAAGAGGGATTGTGGTTGCTACTGAGGGATTTTGAGGAGCAAGGATCTGTGGTTCGGCCTCTCACTACTCATTTATTCATTCAATTGTACTGAGTGCTTACTGTGAGCAAAGCCCTGTGCTAAGCGCTTGGGAGAGTACAATATAACAATGAACAGACACTTCCCTGACCACACTGAGCAAGTCTAGAGGGGGAGACAGACATTAATAATGAATAAATGACAGATATGTTCTATATTTACTTACTATACATGAGGTTCAGGAAATGGTTTGATCTCTTTTCCTGTTTTTAAATTACTTGCCATTTGTAACGTGCTTTTAAATTACAGAAAGTTTTCTTAGCAACAACATACTCCCCATGGATACAAAATGGAAAGCAGAGCATAGACTCCATCTTGTAGTCTATTTTTTTAAAAATGGTATTTGTTAAGCACTAACTATAGTATCAACTATATACCAAGCGTTATATTAAAGCTCTGGGGTAGATACAAGCTAATCGGGTTGGACATAGTCCATATCCCACATGACACTCACAATTTTAACCCCATTTTACAGATGAGGTAACGGAGGCAAAGAGAAATTAAGTGATTTTCACAGCAGACAAGTGGCAGAGCTGAAGTTAGAATCCAGGTCCCCTGACTCCTAGGCCAGTGAGTTCCTAAATTAGAAAAAAATATAAATGCAGACGTCCAGGATACCTTTAAAAAAATCAATTTCTCTATAGCACCTAAGGCAGAAATGTAAAAGAACAGATGGTTCGATGTTCGCAGGTTTGAATTTACCTGTTTTGAAATTTCTACCTTTGGACCGACACACCAGCCATTTCTCACAGAGGCCTAATCACATGGCAAGCTGGAAGTTAGGCCCTTTTTTGAATTATTGGAGTGTAAAACTGCCAGTGGGGAAAACGGCATATGTTTTTCCCGTTGTCAAAATGCAAAACTGGCTGAATGAATTTAACTCAAAGTTTTAAAAGCACTCTTTTCCTTCAGGCTGAAACCAAACATGGGCAAGCAGAATTCAAAAGAAATTGGAGGTGAGAGGGAAGTGGGTGGAGAGGGGAGATAGAGGGCTGGAAATATCCTATCAGAACAGTGCAATATTCTCTCTCCGAAGCTCCAGGGCCGGCCGGGGTCACGTTGGGAGAGTTAGAGGGCAGAAGGTTTCGATTGCTACCAAATTAAATATCTGATGAGGTTCGGTAGAGGGGAAGGAGGAGACAGAGTGTCTGCCTACTTCACTGCTTTTATTCAATCAGTCAGTCATATTTACTGAGTGCTTCCTGTGTCCAGAGAATGTACTAAACCCTTGGGAGAGTATAACGTAATAATATGGTAGCCTCCAAAGTAGTGTTGCCTAGGGGATAGAGCACGGGCCAGGGAGTCAGAAGGACCTGTGTTCTAATTCCGGCTCCTCCACTTGCCTACTGTGTGACCTGGGGCAAACCACTTTGCTTTTCTGTGCCTCAGTTACCTCAGTGGTAAAATGGGGACTAAGAATGTGAGCCCCGTGTGGGAGATGGACCGTGTCCAACCTTGCATCTCCTGTAGCGCTTAGTGCAATGCCTGACACATAGTAAATGCTTAACAAATGCTATAAATATATATATTATATATAAATATATAGTATGAAAAACAGAGTTGGTAGACACATCCCCTTTTAATAATAATGTTGGTATTTGTTAAGCGCTTACTATGTGCAGAGCACTGTTCTAAGCGCTGGGGTAGACACAGGGGAATGGGGTTGTCCCACGTGGGGCTCACAGTCTTAATCCCCATTTTACAGATGAGGGAACTGAGGCCCAGAGAAGTGAAGTGACTCGCCCACAGTCACACAGCTGACAAGTGGCCGAGCCGGGATTCGAACCCATGACCTCGGACTCCAAAGCCCGTGCTCTTTCCACTGAGCCACGCTGCTTTTCCCTCCGAGGATAAGCTTAAAGTCTAGCGAGGGTTTACAGTCTTCAGGATTTACAGTGTAGGATGTTACGGTCAGTTTTGCTATCTAATGGTTCTTGTTAGAATACAACAGAGTTGCCCACGTTTCCTGCTCCCAGAGAACTCACAATTTAGAGACAGACAATAAAATAAATTATCTGTGTATATGTAAACGCATAACATATTAAGCATATTAAGATTGTGAACCCCATGTGGTTCAGGGACTGTGTCCAACCTTATTATCTAGTATATACTGCAGTGCTTATCACAGTACCTGGCACATATTAGCACTTAACAAATACCATTTAAAAAAACATTGAAAGTGTTAAAGGCCAGAATCCATCAGGTCTTGAACTGAGGTTCTCCCTGAGGTATTTAAGCTCATCTCTAGATGATAAGCTCGTTGTGGGCAGGGAATCTGTCTTGTATTGTTGTTTTGTACTCACTCAAGCACTTACTACAGTGGTCTGCCCACAGAAGTGCTCAGGAAATACAACTGAATGAACTAGAAGGGGAAAAAGGATCAATTTCACTCACATCAGTGAAAAATGGCAGAATATTTTCTCCTCTAGTGTCAGATTCCAGCTAAGGAGGAGTTGCCAAGGAAGACAGGACGTTTAGACATTGTAAACTGAAATGGGCAGGTAGTTTGGTGGAAGCTGCCGGGAAACAGCGTGGCTTAGTGAATAGAGCACGGGCCCGGGAGTCAGAAGGACCGGGGTTCTAATCCCAGCTCTGCCACATCTCTGCTGGTAACCTTGGGCAAGTCACTTCATTTCTCTGGGCCTCCTCTACCTCATCTGTAAAATGTAAGACTGAGCCCCATTAACAGCCTGATTAATTTGTATCTACCCCTGTATTTAGAACAGTGCTTGTAGGTGCTTAGCAAGTATCGTCATTATTATAATTATTTTATTATTATTAACCACATTTTGGACTGGACTCAGTCCAGCCTGCATCCTCCGAGAGTCTGGTATTGTCTAGGCACCTCGGAGGTGCCTTAGTGGTTTAGTGGAACGACCGAGGAACTAAGAGGTTCTGGATTCTAATCCCGGCTCCTCCACTTGCCAGCCTTTAGCCTTAGGCAAGTACTTAACTTCTCTGTGCCTCAGTTATCTCATCTGTAAAATGGGGATGAAGACTGGAAGCCCCATTTTAGCTACGGACTCTGTCCGACCTGATTAACTTGTATTTGCCCCACCACTTAATACAGTGCCTGGCACATAGTAAGCACTTATTAAATACCATTTAAAACAAAAAGAAGGAAGGAACAGATTACACTTTGAGTTGCCCAGCCCCTTCATTTCCTAAAATGCTTTCACATCAGTAATACCATTTTGTCCTCACCACATCAGCCTTGTGAAGTAAGAGAGAAGCAGGCATTATCATCTCCATTTTAGAGATGAGGAAACTGAGGTACAGAGAAGTTAAGTCACTCACTGTAGGTTGCATAGCAGAGCAGGGGCTAGAACTCCGATCCACTGACTTCCAGATCTGTGCTCTGTCCACTAGAACATCCTAGCTCACCTTCTCTGAATGTCCTCTACCCTGCCTCTTTCCAGCCAGACACAAAAAATAGCCCTTGTGTGCATAATCACTGTCCTTTTGAAAAGATACAAACAGGTAAGTGTAGCATTGGTGGATAAGAACAAGTTTAAGGGCTTCTTTCCACCTCTCTAAACTCAATCCTGGATTTTGATGTTTGAAATAATAAAAAGTGGTAATAATCAAAACTGTGGTATTTGATAAGTGCTAACTATATGCCAAGCATGGGTTAGATATAATATAAGTCAAGCAATCAGTGGCATTTATTGAGCACTCACTGTATGTGGAGCACGGTACTAGTAGCTTGGGAGCGTTCAATGCACCAGAGTTGGTAGACATGTTCCCTGCCCACAGTGGGCTTACAGTCTAGAGCGGGAGACAGACATTAAAATAAAATCGGTACAATCGAATTGGACCAAGTTCCGAAGGGGGAGGGAGAATAGAGATTTCGTCTCCATTTGACAGATGAAGGAACTGAGACACGGATAAATTAATGAGTTGCCCAAGATCACACAGCTGGGAGGACACCCGTTGTAATGGACAAATGAAACGATGACTAATTTGCCAAAAATTAGCTATTTAAATGGAAAAAAAATGCACTAGAGCAAGATGTTAGTCACAAATGGTACGTTTTGTTGGTTAAGTGGTTGGGGGAAGTTGTTTATGAAATTCAACTGCTTCATAATGAAACCACCAACACCCCTCTCTCTAGTTAACTTGTTCCAGAAACTCTATCAAGTGGTAGGTTTGGAGTGTATCTGAAGAACATTTCTGAAACATATGCTGACCTTGTTTATTCTCAAAGACCGGCATACGAATTTCGTTCCCAAACTCTTTGGCGTAGATTTAAACGTAGCAGAGCCTCTCTGAATAACCGGACGAAGAACTAATCCTTTTCCAGAAAATCAGCCCCGCCTCTGTCAAAAGAAAACTATTATCGTCCCGTGGAATTGTTACGATGACCAGAAGCGGTGGGGTTAAAAAACCAGGCAAACTCCAGGCAATCCAGATTGTGGAGCGAGCTTGCATTTGTTTCTACAATAGTCTTGGGTTTAGAAGAAAGGTATGAGTTCTGCAAAATGGTCTGAAACCGAAGCCCAGCAATGGCCTCAGGAAGCTGCAGCTGAAGAGAGAGGATTGAAAAGAAAAGTCTGTTCTCCTCCGCCTGAGGCTGATCAATAGAGAGGTGGGCCACGCCGACTGCTTTCTCCGCAATCGGCCCCGGAACAGAGGTGGCGTGAATAGAGAGTGAAATATTTCTTGGAGGGTCCAGATCCAAGCACAGATGGCAAACTGTATTCATGTAAGGATCCCACATGGTGTGGAGAGAAAGCCCTCCAGCACCTCCTGGGAAATAACAGAAGCACCTATGTTCAAAACATGATCTTGTTGGCCCATTAATTGAACAAAGGTGTTGGCCTGTCTCCTGCAATACAGAATTACTTGATGATAATGGCTAATTACTACTACTAATAATAATTGTGGATTTTGTTAAGCGCTTATTACGTGCCCGGCAGTGTTTTAAGCCTGGGGTAGTTACGGATAATCAGTTTGGACAAGGTCCCTGTCCCACAGAGGACTCACAGACTTAATCCACATTTTACAGATGAGGTACCTAAGGCACAGAGAAGTTGAGTGACTTACCCCTGGTCACACAGCAGACAAGTGGAGGAGCCGGGATTAGAACCAGGTGCTACTGACTTCCAAGCGCGCCATGCTGCTTCTCTAATTACTCTGCTTCTCTAATTATTAGTAAGCATCCACTTTTCCGAAGTCATCTAAGCTCCACATTTCTTGAATGCTTTCATTCGTGGGGGGTAGCTTCAGCCTGAAGAAAGCATGGATTCATAACCTTTTCTCCTGCAAATACCCTGAATACGTGTTCCTTTTCGGCTCGCTCATTTTAATTTAAAGGGGCAGTCGAATTATGTGGAAACCTTTCACTGATCGGTCTGTTGTCCAATATCTACAAAAAATATGCTCTTTTAAAAATGCGATCTAAGATTCTGTGCCAAGATTTTGAGTTCTTCTTCCCTTCTAAATATCCAGTTATCCAGCAGTGCCAGATATCTACCCGTTCTGGATATCCATCAGTTCCAGATATAAACTAGTTCCAGATATCCCCCCTTATCCATTGACCAACCTTTCCAGATATCCACCAGTTACAGAGATCCATCAGTTCGGGATATCCACCCATTTCAACTATCCATCATTTCCAGATATCCGTCAGTTCCAGCTCTCCTCCGTTCCAGATATCCACCAACTCCAGATAACCAACCATTTCGTTTGATCATCAGTTCCAGATATACGGCAGTTCCAGATCTCCATCAATTCCAGATATCCAACCATTTCAACTGTCCATCAGTTCCAGAGCGTGGCTCAGTGGAAGGAGCCTGGGCTTCGGAGTCAGAGGTCATGGGTTCGACTCCCGGCTCTGCCCCTCGTCAGCTGTGTGACTGTGGGCGAGTCACTTCACTTCTCTGGGCCTCAGTTACCTCATCTGTAAAATGGGGATTAACTGTGAGCCTCACGTGGGACAACCCGATTACCCTGTATCTACCCCAGCGCTTAGAACAGTGCTCGGCACATAGTAAGCGCTTAACAAATACCAACATTATCATTATTATTATTATTACATTCCCTTCTAGAGTGTAAATTCCTAGTGGGCAGGGAACGTATCTACCAACTCTGTTCTCTTGTACTCTTCCAAGTGCTTAGTGCAACTTGACACATAGAAAGTGCTCAGTTCACATCCTTGACTGATTAATTGAATTACGATGAGGAGGAGAAAGGGGTCTAATAGGGGCCGTTATGTTGAAACATCCCAAGGAACAGCCAAGAATCTCAGAATCACAAGCTAGCAAATAGCGGGGGGAATATCTGCATTCCTTAAATGCAAAACATAATAAAAGTAGAGGTATTTGTAAAATATTTGCTATGTGCCAAGCAATGGGGTCAAATCAAGATAATCAGGTTGGATACAGTCCCTGCCCCATGAGGGGCTCACAGTCTAAGTAGGAGGGAGAACAGGTCTTGAATCGCCATTTTACACATGAAGAAACTGAGGTCCAGAATAGTTAAGTGATTAAGGTCACACTGTTACGCAGTGGGGAAGAGGGAGAGTCGGCATTAGAACCCAGGACCTTTGACTCCCAGGCCTGTCCATTTTCCAGTAGGCCTCCCTGCTTCTTGCCTAGCACTCCCTCCCCGCGACCCCCAAACCCCTCTTTCATCCCTCCTAACCCCAACACACATACTTCACAGGTCAGTCAAAAATATTGAATGTCTGGGCCTTTCAGGTCTTGCTGATGAAGAGAAGGAGGTAATAAAATATCAGTCCTTCCCCAAATTCTTTCCCTGATACAAATGATCCCCTACCCAAAATTTAAACATTTAATCAATCAGTGATATTTATTGAGCGCTTACTATGGGCAGAGTACTGTACTAATCACCTGGGAGAGTGCAATACAACAGAATTAGCAAACACATTCCCTGCCCGAAACGAGCTTATTTAATAGCGGAGCCTGAAAAGTTTTTTTAATGTTTTTGGTCACTGTCGAAGAGACTAACCACCCCCCTACCTCCTCTATGGCACTGATCATTAGGAATGAGAGCACCAGCGCAGAAACAAAGTTGAAATAATTAAATAACAGCAAGGGGAGGGGGTGAGATAAAACACCATCTGCTAACTCTCCATCCGTCATTTACGAACAAGCTGGAAAATAATGAAGGCCATTGCATTCTGATCATGAATGGTTCTTTCTGCTTGACTTGTGTGATCCCTTTTTCCCTAGGAAAATAACATCTCCCTCCGTCACTGCAGATCAGACGGTGTGAACTGTGAGATACTGGAGGAGCAGGAAGTGCGCAAAAATCTTTTTTTTAATGTTATTTGCTGTATGTCAGGCACTATTCTAAGTGCTGGGGAAGATACAAGTTAATTAGGTTGGACACAGTCCATGTCCCACGTGGGGCTCACAGTCTTAATCTCCCTGTACAGATGAGGTAACCGAGGTCGAAAGAGATGAAGTGACTTGCCCAAGGTCACGGGTCACACCGCAGACAGCTGACAGAGTCAGGATTAGAACCCAGGTCCTTCCGACTCCCAGGCCTGTGTTCTATCCATTACTCCGTGCTATTTCTCCACGCTACAAAATGCAACAATTTGAATCTTAGGTCACGCGCTACTTTCCATTTCACGATAGGGCTTTGAAATTCTCAGATATCAACAGCTTTGTCTTACAAACAAATTTTTATTTCCCAAGTTGCTTATAGCTGATGTTACTCTATTTAGATTTTTTCAAGTGATTATTGTCCAGAACGCCATTAAATAAGCACAACCCTTCTTCGTGAAATCCTACAGTCCTCGCCTGCCTCTATCTGAGAGCTGCGTGAAAATAGCGCCTCAGCACCCAAATGATGACTAGGTTTTATTATTGTCTTGGTGTAGAGCTAGCCATTTGCTGTTATTCTGAAGTAAAATATAAAAATAAAAGAGCTCGAGTAGAACTAGAAACGGATCATCCTTTAGCAGTTGAAAAAGTGCATTTGCTGAGCCTTCTTTTGAACCGCAAAACACGTCATGCTGTCTAGGAGCAGTATTTTGGGTATCATATATATATTTTCATTCATTCATTTATTCAATCGTATTTATTGAGCACTTAGAGTTTGCAGAGCACTATACTAAGCGCTTGGAAAGTACAATTCAGCAACAGAGACCATCCCTGCCCTCTACAGGCGCAGAAGAGGGGAGATGTATCTTATACCTATGCGGCTTTTTTTTGGTATCAGATGGAAAAAATAAGTCTTGGACCATCCCAGGGTGGCCTACTGGCATTTCTGCGGCTGAGGTTGGTTTTTTACAGATTTGGTCTCAGATTCACAAATATCTCCCATAAAGATTGTTCACCATACTCCGATCTCGTCTATCTCTCCCCTGACCCCTTTTTCATGTCCTCCCTCTGGCCTGGAACTCCCTCCCCACTCCATCTATGCCAGACCACCACTCTCCCAGCATTCGAAGCATTATTGAGGTCACACCTCCTCCAAGAGGCCTTCTCTGATTAACCCCTCTTTCCCCCGGCTTCCTCTCCCTTCTGCCTCATCTATGCACTTGGATGTGTGACCGTTCAGCATTTGGTATTGACACCACCCTCAGCCCCCAGATAGTTACATACATAGCCATACGTTATTCCTTGATATTAATGTCTGTCTCCCCCTCTAGACTGTAAGCTCATCGTGGACAGGGAATGTGTCTACCAATTCTGTTGTACTGTACTCTCCCAAGCGCTTACTTCAGTGCTCTGCACACAGTGAGTGCTCAAGAAATCCAAGAGGCAGCATGGTCTAATAGATTGACCATGGGCCCGGGAGTAAAGAGAACCTAATCCTAGTCAGAGGTTCTCATCTCCACCCTGCAAACTTGTCTGCTATGTGATCTTGGACAAATCATTTAACTTTTCTGTGTTTCAGTTCCCTCATCCGTAAAATGGGGACTGAGTCTGTGAGCCCTACGTGGGACAGGGACTGTGTCCAACCTATTTAGCTTGTATCTACCCCAGAACTTAGTACGCTGCCTGGTACATAGTAAATGCTTAACAAATACCATTATTATTATTGGGATCAAATTCCCCGGTGCCATGCTGATTCCGTTCTGATCTGCTCTGCTTCTCCCTGGGCTGGAAAGACATACTGCAGAGAAATCATAATAATCATCATAATAATAATAGTGGCATGTGTTAAGTGCTTACTGTTGCCAAGCACTGTACTAAGTGCTGAGGTGGATACAAGGAAGTGGGGTTGGACATGGGGAACACAGTCTCAATCCCCATTTTACAGATGGGGGAACGAAGGCACAGAGAAGTTAAGTGACTTACCCAAGTTCACACAGCAGACAAGCGGTGGAGTCGGGATTGGAACCCGGGTCCTCTGGCTCCCGAGAATTTCAAGGTATGGAGAGGGTGAGCCATTTTCCTAGCCGGTGCTCCTAGCACAGAAAAGAAGCATGGGTGGGACTCTTTGGAACCATAATATCTGGTGACCAAGCAATAATTCTCAGTTCTGTGGTGTCTGTGATGAAAGAAACATATGGCTTAGATTAATGAAGGGAGCCTAAATTAATAATAATGTTGGTATTTGTTAAGCGCTTACTATGTGCCGAGCACTGTTCTAAGCGCTGGGGTAGACATAGGGGAATCAGGTTGTCCCACATGGGGCTCACAGTCTTAATCCCCATTTTACAGATGAGGTCACTGAGGCCCAGAGAAGTTAAGTGACTTGCCCACAGTCACACAGCTGACAAGTGGCCGAGCCGGGATTCGAACTCATGACCTCTGACTCCAAAGCCCGTGCTCTTTCCACTGAGCCACGCTGCTCCTCTAGCGTGGCTAGACTTTCCGAGGCTACACTTTCAGCAGGCATTAATTAGTACTTAGAGCACCTTAAGTACTTGACATGATAGTGAAAACAAATTTATTTAATAAGCTTGGTGGCTTTGCAGATGTCCTTGCTCGCTTCCTTTGGCGAGAACCTGTATGCCATTTTTATCTATGTAAACTAAGCATACTGCAGGAAGCCCACTTTTGCTTTGATCTCTGCTCTGTGAATATACTGATACTAACCTGGTGCAGAATTAGGGTTCTTAAGCCAGTATCTAAAGGATCAGGTCTACGGTTGAGTTTACACAGATTATGAGATTCTCGGATTGATTCGGAAGCTGGTTTGGAGGCTTGAGATGTTTATGGTTTGTGTTTAAGCGATCGCTTTGAGAAAATGCTCTTGGATCCGTCTCGATGTGCGGAGTTGTTCTGGTCTGCTATTACCACCCAATGACTGTATATGGTAAAGTCCCCCCAGACAAACCCACACCAGAAGCGTCTAAATATATATGTTTACATTCTGTTGTTTCGCCCCAACCTGAAATTCAGTTTAGTGCAGTTGTGCTCCACTGGATTTTAAGCTCTTTGAAGGCAGGGATCATGTCTACTAACCTTTTGTACACTTCCAAGCACTTTGTGCAGCTCAGTTCTGATCGACTGGCTCCTCTGTAGCTCCAGTTGCTGGTGGAAATCTGTTTAAGAATACCCCTCCTCTTTCTGGAGTCAGGGGTTTCTGGGGAAAGTGGGAAAGGAAAGCATGGGCCGGACCTGGGTTCTAATCCGGGCTTTGTCACTTGCCTGCTGTGTGACTTGGGGTACGTCGCTTCCCTTCTCTATGCCTTAGCTATCAAAGGGGGATTCAGACTGTGAGCTCCCTATGGGACGGGGACTGTGTCCGACCAGATTTGCTTGTATCACCGCAGTGCTTAGTACAGGGCCTAGCACATAGAAAGCGCTTAACAATCACCACAGTTATCAGTATTATCTAGAATAGAAGCCTCTTCCGTTGCCACCGCCCCTAAGCGGTGGTTAGACTGCAAGCTCACCGTGGGTGGGTGGGTAGTGTGCCAGCTTATTGATATATCGTACTCTCCCAGGGCTTAGTATAGTGCTCTGCGCACAGTAAGTGCTCAATAAATACGACTGAATGAATGAACGAATGAAAGAATTTCTAGCCTGTCCCCTGCTCAAGTTTGGGTGCCGCAGGAACACAAGTTTCCCCTGCCACTCAATTATCCAGAAAAAAATCAGTTATCTGGAATAGATTCCCAATCTTTTCCAAAGTCCAAGTGTTCGATGAACCAGGAGTACCTTGTAAGATGGTGGTAGAGTCGCACAGCGTCGTTTTCATCGATCGGAGGCCGGGAAATCACCTGGATTGCCAAGAGCTGAAAATTCCTCAAATGTTTCTATCACTTGTGTTGTTCCATAGAGCTTTCCCATTGATGACTTCCTTTTAGGCTCTCAGTATCCTGGGAGGAAGGGAAAGAACTCAATCAATCATTCAGTGGTATTTAATAATATTAATAGTACTGATGATAATTGTGGTCTTTGTTAAACACTATGTGCCAGGCAGTGTTCTGAGCACTGGGGTAGACACGAAAAAATCAGGGACTGTGTCCAACGTGGGGCTCACGGTCTTAATCCCCATACTACAGATGAAGTAATTGAGGCACAGTGAAGTGACTTGCCCAAGGTCACACAGGAGACAAGTGGCGGAGTTAGGATTAGAACCCAGGTTCTTGTGACTCCCAGGCCTGGCTCTATCTACCAGGCAATGCTGTTATTGAGCGTTTACTGTGTGCAGAGCACTGGACCGAGAGCTTAGAAATATACAGTACAATAGAATGTCTGTCAACTTTGTTGCATTACACTCTCCCTTGCACCTAGTAAAGTGCTCTACATATAGTAAGCACTCGCTAAATACCATTGATTAATTGATTAAAAGATGTAGGAAGAAGAATTCAAGGCAAAACACCCATGTGTTGATTTTAACATTCTTCTAAAGAGCTTTCAAGAGGAAGCTCTTCACCAGGAACTCTTCATTTTGAAATAGAAAATAGGAGTCCCGGTATAAAGACAGAAAATATCTGATAATTTCGACCAACGTAAAGAAAAGGTATTTGTTAGACACTTACTTTGTGTCAAGCACTGTACTAAACGGTGAAGGGGATTCCAGATCATCGGGTCCCACAAGGGGCTCACACTCTAAGTAGGAGGGAGAACACATACTATATCCCCATTTTGCAGATGAGGGAACTGAGGCACAGAGTTCTAGACTCAGAACTCTAGAATGTGAGCTCGTTTTTCTTTTGGCAGAGGCTACGCCTACCAGCTCTGTTGTGCTTTACTCTCCCAAACACTAAGTACGGTGCTCCGCACACAGTAAGCTCTCAATAAATACGATCGATTGACTGACAGAGAAGTTAAGTGACTTGTCCAAGGTCACACAGCAGGCAAATGACTGAGCTGGGATTAGAGCCCAGGTCCTCTGACTCCCGAGCCTGTGTTCTTTCCACTAGGCCACCCTGCTTCTAAGCTCTTATTGCATTAAGGGTGTGAGAAGCAGTGCTCCCTAACGGAAAGAGCACGGGCCTGGGAGTCAGAGGATACGGGTTCTAATCCCGTTCTACGACTTTATCTGCTGTGTGACCAGTGTTGCAGTTGTCTCCTCTGTAAAATTTGGATCGAAAACCTTTCTTCCCTCCTACTTGGACTGTGAGTCCCAACTGAGAGAGGGATTGTGTCTCACTTGATTGACTTGTATCTACCCAGCCCCTGGAACGGTGCTTAACACAAACTGCTTAACTGATGCCATAAAAAACTTTGTCAGAGTAATTTCTATAAACTCCCTCACTACTTTTGATATGAGCTTATGTGCCTTAAGTTAGAACATTTGTTTAAACTGAAACCTTAATATACCCTGACCTTTCAATCAACCCTTAATTCCTAAAACAAGAGGTTGCCAATAAGTCTCTGAATTTATAACATTTTAACAAAAAAACCCACATTTTCCCAAGAAGTACCAACTCCTGTGAAGTGCTTCAAACTGGTGCATTTTCGAAGGTTTCGTTAGGCATTTTCACTTTGATTTTCATGGGTTGGTGTATTTCTTTCAAAATCATTATTTTAATCTAGCCACCCTAAAGTGCTTCCGTTTTCGTGAATGAATATAGATCATCAAGTCACCGAAAGTGGCTAATCATAGTTTGATGATACAGGTGATGGCTGCCTCAGAGTTAGGTAACGTTGGCTTCGATAAACTCGAAAGCAATGGAAATAAGTTAGTGAAAATCAGGACACCCTTTAATGTTGTGCGAGAGACCACTTTGAACAGAGAGTCTTGCAGGGCTCTTGAAATCTAGAAGGAAAATAATTCATAAAAGGGTGCGCCAAATGGATCTTGATCTGGGCTTAATTAACAGTTCAGTGAGCCTGAGAACTTCTTCGCATGTATCATCCTTTAGTAGACGATTATCATTCAACACAGACATATTTTTGAGGCTAATATGAAGGATCATTTTCAAATTAAATTATTGGCTCTTGGAGATGATGCCAAGCTCTGCAGAAGTTCCACAAAATCTCCTTCTTAATTTGATGTGGTTTCACATAACTTGCGATTTGAAGAACTCAGAAAGGGCTTAATTGGAGAGAGGGAGAGAGGAGATGAGACCTTCAGGAGGTCATTCCTTTTGATCTATAATTACTTAGCTGTCAATTTCACACCCGAAAACTCAATTATCAACGGGAACAGGAACAGTTGCAACATAGGAAATTTCTGGTGTCCTGAGATAAAGAAATGTGTCCCCATTTCCATCCGTCCTTCTTCCCAGGGAGGCCCTTTGCCACTAAGCGTAACGCAACTTATCATCTTAGAGCAGTAGAAAAAATGCTTTGCTTTCTCAACACTTCGATCCAGCCCATACAGTGTGTCTATGCAGGGCAGCTTGAGAGAAGCAGCTTGGCCTTTTGGAGAGATCAGGGGTCTGGGGGTCAGACGACCTGGGTTCTAATCCCTGCTCTGCCTCTTGTCTGTTGTGTGACCTTGGGCAAGTCGCTTTACTTCTCTAGGCCTCAGTTAACCTCATCTGGAAAATGGGCATTGAGACGGCGAGCCCCACGTGGGACAGGGTTGGCCCACCCGATTTGCTTGCATCTACCAAAGCACTTAGTACAGTGACTGGCACAAAGTAAGCGCTTAGCAAATACTACTATTATTATTACTATTATCATCTAACCCATCACTTAGTACGGTACACAGTAAGTGCTTAACAAATACCACTGGGGAAAAAAAAAAGGGCTGGGAGTCAGGAGACGTGGGTTCTAATCCTGACGCTGCCACTTGGCTGCTGTGTGACCTTGGGCAAGTCACTTCTCTGTGCCTTAGTTTCCTCATCTGTAAAACAGGGATTTAAAACCTTTTCCCCCTCACCCTTACGCTCTGAGACGTGTGTGGGATAGGGACTGTGTCCAACCTGATTTTTAAGCATCTACTTCAGTGCTTGGTACAGTGCTAGGCACATAGTAAGCGCTTAGTAAATTCCACAATTATTATCACTGTCACTCACAGGTATTTTACTGTCACCCGGTTTCTACCTGATCTTCTTCATCTGGAAGTTGCTCCAGCTAATCTGGTTTAGGGAAATTGGTATTGACTTTTTCTTCATGTTTTCTTCCATTGTAAACACTCAGCCCATTTTATTTAACATTTTTGGGGGAGTTTGAAAAACTCCCACCTTTGATCCGCCACCTGAATTAGGATCTGGCAGTCAGATGGTAAATAGTGATTAACGCCGTGGTTTTCAATAAAAGAAGGGTCTTCGCAAAGAGTTAGTGTCCTACAGACAGAGGAAAAGTTGCATCACAAATTCACGGCCCTTTAGTGCCGTCTCTTTCACCCTTTGTTTTCCTACAAGAATAATAATTAGGTTTCTTTTTTTGGCCATTGTAGTAGTAACCATAGTGATAGTACAACTTCGCCCTGCTGCCCGTATCACTTTTCCATACAAACGTTCAGTCCATGTTTCCCCAGTCCTCAAGAAGCTCCAGTGGTCACCCATCCACCTCCACATCAAACAGAAACTCCTCGCCATCGGCTTTAAAGCGCTCAATCACTTTGCCCCCTCCTGACTCACCTCGCTGCTTTCCTACCGCAACCCAGCCCGCACCCTTCGCTCCTCTAATGCCAAGCTTCTCACTATACCTTGATCTCATCTACCTCATCGCCAACTTCTCACCCACCCCCTGCCTCTTGCCTGGAATGCCCTCCCTCTTCCTATCTGACAATTACTCTCCTCACCTTCAAAGCCTTATTCTGCAAAAAGCCTTCCCCAATTAAGCCCTCTTTTCCTTTTTTTCCCACTCCTTTCTGTTTCCTTGACTTTCTCCCTTGATTCATCCTCCCTCCCCCAGCGCTTATCTGAAATTTATATCTTTATATTAGTGTCTGTCTCCCCCCCTAGACTATAAACTCGTTTCGAGCAGGAGATGTGTCTGATGTGTTGTCATATACTGTATTCTCCCAAGCACTTAGTACAGTGCTCTGCACACAGTAAGCACTCGATATATAAGATTGATTGATTGACGGAAGTAATATTAGTAGTAATAGTCGAAGTCTTGTCTTGTCTTATGCTGTCTTATTCCGTCGAGAGCCTGGCATTTAGGTCCAGTCGGGGAATCCAACCCCGGTCTCCGACGCGACAGACGGAGATGACTTTCCCCAACTTTGAAACCTCATTAAAAGCACATCTCTTCCAAGAATCCTTCTCCAACTAAGCCCTCATTTCCTCTTCTCCCACTCCTTTCTGCATCACCCTTGCACTTATATCTCACCTTGTACTCACCACACCCTCAGACACACAGAGCTTATTTACAGCCCCGTATTTATTTATATTAATATCCATCTCTTCCTTTCTATCAGTCAATCCTATTCATTGAGCGCTTAGCCCATTCCGAGCACTGTACTAAGCGCTTAGGAAAGTACAATATGAGTTGGTAGACATGTCCCCTACCTGCAAGGAGCTCACACTCCAGAGGGAGAGGACTTTTTTTTCCCTCTAGAATGTAATTTCACTGTGGTCAGGGAATGTGCCTGTTATATTGTCATACTTTACTCTCCCAAGTGCTTAGTACAGTCCACTGCACACAGTAAGCACTCAATAAATACAATCGACTGAAATACCATTAATAATAATTGTGGTATTTGTTAAGCGCTTACTGGGTGCCAGTCATACCCCAGACAATAAACCCTCATGGGGCTCACAGTCTTAATCCCCCTCACTATTATTACTTTTACTACTCATAATCATGTTGGTATTTGTTAAGCGCTTACTATGTGCAGAGCACTGTTCTGAGTGCTGGGGGAGATACAGGGTCATCCGGTTGTCCCACGTGAGGCTCACAGTTAATCCCCACTTTACGGATGAGGTAACTGAGGCCCAGAGAAGCGAAGTGACTTGCCCACGGTCCCACAGCTAAGTGGCAGAGCTGGGATCCGAACCCATGACCTCTGACTCCGAAGCCCGGGCTCTTTCCACTGAGCCACGCCGCTTCACTACTAGTACTAATAATGAGGATGGTATTTGTTAAGCGCTTACTATGTGTCAAGCACCGTTTTAAGCGCTGGGGTGGATACAGGGTAAAGTGCACTATGTGTCAAGCACTGTTCTAAGCGCTGGGGTGGATACAGGGTAAAGTGTACTGAAGTGAAGAGGGTACTACAACGAGAAGCAGCATGATGTAGTGGATAGAGCATTACTGGCTCCTCCATTTGTCTGCTATGTGACCTTGGACAAATCACTTTGCTTTTCTGGGCCTCAGTTACCTCATCTGTCAAATGGGAATGAAGACTGTGAGCCCCGCATGGGACAGGGACTGTGGATAAAAGCCAACTGAGTTGGACACAGTCCCTAACCCGGCACATACACTAAAAAAACCCAACCCATTCATGATTACTGCCATTCCTTCTCGTTTTCTTGTGTGGGATCCAGGTTAAACCTTAAAAACCGCAGCTTGTCATGCTGGATAAAATACCTTGATGCCTCCGTGGAAATGGAAAGAGGTGGCCAGGGGCACGGTGTGGAGAAGGAGATGACAGAGCCAGAGCAGGACAGAGCCCAGCAGTCTCAAGCTTCGTAGCTTCTGTGGCACGCTGAGATAGAGCGGCCGGAAGAAAAGGAATGGAAAGGAAACACCCAAAGCAACAGCCACCGTGTCTAGAGAACCATCGTTTGAGAGATCTCTTGCCTCTAGTGTTCTTATTCAGTTCTCCGCTAATATGGAAGTGGGAAAATCCTCAGCGTAGACCAGGTTTGCTTCTTTTGAGATATGGGGAGTAATCAGGCGTAACGGATTATAAAATCTACCACCTGCTACCGCCTCTTAGTAACAGAGTGCAGTCCCTGATAGCATCACATCCCTCGGAGGGGTGGCTCACGCCGCAGAAAGAACTTGGCGAGGTTTCCCGTGCTTCTGCTGTTTGTTAAGGCACTGGGGTAGTTGCAAGATAATCAGGTCGGTCCCTGTTTTTGTCTCAGATGAGGATTACAGACTAAGCAGGGGAGCAGGGGGAAGAACATTTATTTAATCCTCATTGATTCGTTCAACTGGTATTCATTCATTCATTCACTATGTGCAGAGCACTGTACTAAGCGCTTGGAATGGACAAATCGGTAACAGATAGAGACAGTCCCTGCCCTTCGACGGGCTCACGGTCTAATCGGGGGAGACGGACAGACGAGAACGATGGCGATAAATAGAGTCGAGGGGAAGAACGTCTCATTAAACAGTAGCAAATAAATAGAATCAGGGTGGTGTACATCTCATTAAACAAAATAAATAGGGTGATGAAGATAGATACAGTTGAGCGGACGAGTACAGTGCTGAGGGGAGGGGAAGGGAGAGGGGGAGGAGCAGAGGGAGAGGGGGGAGAAGAGGGTTTAGCTGCGGAGAGGTGAAGGGGGGCTAGAGGGAGCAGAGGGAAAAGGGGAGCTCAGAGGGCTTACTGTGGGCAAAACACAGTACTAAGCGCTTGGGAGAATACAGTATAACAACAGACACATTCCTGCCCACGACGAGCTCACAGTCTAGAGGGGGAGACAGAAATTAATCTAAATAAATAGTTAAATAAATAAATTACATATCCATACACGTGCGCTGGGAATGGAAGGGAGGGTGAATGAAGGAACAAGTAAGAGTGGAGCCAAAGGGAGTGAGAGAAGAGGAGAGGCGGTTTTAGGGAAGGCTTCTCGGAGAAGACGTGCCTTCAGTAAGGTTTTGGCCTGGCACACAGTAAGTTCTTAACAAATATTGTTAAAAAGAAATGATGTAGGTGTTACCCTACCGGGAAGGTAAGACATGAGCTACTAGAAGACCTCTGGGGTTAGTTCTAGTCCTGGGATTATATTTATTTTGGTCATCTTTTCTAATCTCCATAGTTGGGCTCTCAGTAAAGTGAAATTTACTTGAGGATTAGTGTCTGGCGTATGAGCCGCAAACAAAGACTACCGGTTATTGTGTCATTAACAGGAATAATAAAAGGATGTGGTGATGGTGAAGATCAGAATATTTACTCTTCCCAGTGTGCATCTAGAAAAAGAGTTAGATGGCTCAGTAATTCATGATGTTCGCAGTTGATAAATTAACTCCGAAATACCCTTTTCATTATTCTCTGAGACGAAGGGAAGGGTGAGTTCTCATCACTGGAAAATATCATGAATAAAAGATGCCTCATTTGCATTCATTGCTTTGCCTGCATAGGAATTTGGTTGTTTGCCCAACATCTTAATGTCTTGAGAAAGCTGTAGGTCATTTTGCAGCCCAGAATTTAATAGCATTGTGTCACCAAATCTGATTTAATCTTCCCATTTTGTCATCAGTTTTAGGTTGGCCCCAAATTCCAAATAATAAAACCTTAATGCCGTGTAGAGTATATAGAATTTTCTCAACCGTCACGTCTCTGGTGTACTTAAATCTGTGTAAACGATCTCTGCTTTAGGAGTTCAGTGAGAGAGCTCCTCAGTTCTCCCCCCTCTCGAGTGTAAGCTCATTGTGGGCAGGGAATATGTCTATTAATTTTTATATTGTACCCTCCCAAGAGCTCAGTAGAGTGTTCTGCACACAGTAAGTGCTCAATAAGTACGATTTACTGACTGACTCGGTGCTAACAGAGCATCGTATGGAGGCTGTGGAAATAGTCTTTCCTATTTGCCCCGGTAGCATCAGTAGTCTCAATTCTCAGAAATCCTACCCGAACCTCTGAACTTCTGAGCCTGCTCAAACACGGGGACAGTGGGGAAAGGATCTTCTCGAAGGTTTTTCCCCTCTCCACCTGTCCAACCCGCTGTTGGTTTTCTGTACTTTTTTTTCCTCCCATTCTCTCTTTTTCTTTCATTCTCTAGTTTCTCCAACTCCTGACCACCCACCCCCACCTCCACCACCCACCCGTCATAAAGTTTCTCTCAGCAGTGAGACCTAGTGGAAAGAACCTGAGAGTCAGAGGACCAGGGTTCTAATCCTGGCTCCACCACCTGACAGCCGTGTGACCTGGGGCAGGTCATTTCACTTCTCTGGGCCTCAGTTTCCTCATCTGTATAAAGGGGATTTAGACTGTGAACCTCATGGAGGACATGGACTGTAGCCAACCTGATGAGCTTGTATCTGCTTCAGTGCTTAGTGCAGCGTGTGGAGCACTGAATATACTGTACTGCAAATACGGAAAAAAAAAAAAAGACAGAGAAGGAAAAAAAAGAGTTTCATTGCCTTTAAAACCAGAGGCTGAAAAATGTATGGGTGCTTAGTCATGGATGAAATATCTGATTTCAACAAAATGATGGTGATAATTACAGGGTCAGGAAGGGACTAAAACCTAATTCCTTGTATCCTAGCTAGGTCCCGTTTGTTTATTCCCCTTCTCATGAAAGCGATATGCTGAAATCAGCCCAGGGTAATACATCGGGAAATGCAGAGTTGATTTTGTGCTTTCCCGTTCACGCACCTCTGGCACAGATGTTCGGCCATAGATTTAGAGGGCTTGGCTTGAAAGCACTCATCTGCTGAAGTAAATTAGCAGGACGTTTATGGTCAGAATGAAACTATTCGCTCTCTGATTCGCTTCCCAGATAATATAGTGAGGGCCTCAGCTCACAGAACACAGAGTCCTGCAACCTGATTGATTTGTCCTTCAGGAAATCATCGTGGCTCAAGGACTGGGAACCACTTTGGTGGGACTCCTTGTGACACAGCCAATGAGACAAGGAGAAGCCGTGTCTCCTAGTGGAAAAAGCACAGTTCTGGGTTCCAGTTCCAGCTGCATCCCTTGCCTGCTGTGTGACCTTGAACAAGTCACCTACTTCTCGAGGCTTCAGTTTCCCTCATCTCGTCAAATGTGGATTCGGGACCCGCTCTCCCTCCTGCTTAGACGGAGTCCCATGAGGATCAGGGACCACGATTTCGTGAGTGCTCACGAGCTGTTTTTCCTGAAGTCCCTTTGGATGTGGTCAATCAATCAGTCCATCAATCATTGGTATTTGTTGAGCGTATTCTGAGTGTGGAGCCCTGAACTAAGATCTCGGGAGAGTACGACACGATGGAGTTTTATTTTACACAGCGTTTTTCTTAAAGTTTTTACTCTTTATTTTACTCAGAGTTGAGCCTGGACCTGGGAGTCAGAGGATTTGGGTCTCATCCCACTCTACCACTTGTCTGCGGTGTGATCTTGGGCAAGTCACTTCTCTGTGCCCCAATAGCCTCATTGGCAAAATGGGGATTCCCTGCTCTCTAGAATGCGAACCCCATGTGGGATCCGATCGACTTGTTTCTACCCTTGGGATTCGATACCTATTCTCCCTCCTACTTAGAATGTTCATTAATTCAGTTGTATTTATTGAGACTTACTGTGTGCAGAGCACTGTGCTAACTGCTTGCGAGAGTGCAGTACAACAATAAACTGACGTATTCCCTGCCCACAGTGATGAGATCTGATTATCTTGTATCTTCCCCCAGAGTCTGACACACAGTAAGCACTTCACAAGTATTATTATTGCTATGATTATTATTATCATCATCATCAATATCATCGTTATAGTTGGTAGATATGTTTCCTGCCCTCAAGGAGCGTACAGTCAGGGGAGAATAAAACTTTCTTCTTGCTCCACTGGGGGCAGGGGATGAAGTCTGTGTAGTGTGGAAGTGAAGCTCATTAGGGAAGCGAGCAGTTCTTATTAGATGGGGGGGAGAACATTGTCCCCCCTGAGGGAGGCGACATAATACAATGGAAACAGAGTCTCAACTTTGGGGATTCCCTAAGGACCTCTTTGGAATAATGTGGCAGAATTCCAGGCCCCAAACACTTGACTCCAGCATTCAAATTGAAAGAGATCCAAAGGAATAAATTCTAGCGGCAATTAAAGTCGATGAAAAGAAAGGTGTCCTAGGAGTGATCTATATGCAAATGGAGTAACTGGGGAAACGGGACTAGCCCAGGTTGTGTTTTCTGAATTTATGCACAATAGCATCACATTTCGACAGGTTTCCAAAAATATGCAGGAAAATGTCTACTATTTCTTGGAATGGGAGGGTATGCGAGGAGAGGGTAGGAACAGAATAAAGGGGAAACATGAATTTTGCTCCAATCAATCAGTGGTATTTATTGAGTGCTTACTGTGTGCAGAGTACTGTACTAAGCGCTTGGGAGAGGACAACACAGTGTAACAGACACACTCTGTATGTAAGCTTGACTACATCTAGTCTCCCTACTGCATCACCCCTGCACTTTGGATTTGCACCCTTCATCCACCCTGCCCGCAATCCCACAGAACATGTGTGCATAGCCATAATTTCTTCATTCATATAATTGTCTGTCTCCCCCTCGAGACTGTAAGCTTCTTGTGGGGAGGGAATGTGCCCATCAACTCGATTATACTGTACTTTGCAACATGTTTTCCCTCCTACTTCAAGTGCAATCCCAAGATTACTCTCTTTCTTGGATGATACACCAGGTGAGTCCTCTCCTATCTCTATGTTTCTTTGCTTTTGTCAAAGGGTGAAACCCCACTTCTAGTAACCCATCTGATCCTTTACTCTTCCTTCTTTCTTACTCTCCCGAAAAGCGATGTGGCCTAATGGAAAGAGCACAGGCCTGGAAGTCCTAGGACCTGGGTTCTAATCCCTGTTCCGCCACATGCTTGCTAAGTGACATCAGGCGAGTCACTTGCCTTCTCTACCCCTCAGTTTCCTCATCTGTAACATGGGGATTCGAAACATGTTCTTCCTTCCCCTTAGACTGAAGTGGACAAGGGACCGTGTTCATCTTGTATCGACACTAACATTTAGTACGTTCTTGGCACCTAAAAGTGCTTAGCAAACACCAAAATTATAAGCTTGTTGTGGGCAGGGTATCTGTTTACTGTTATATCGTATTCACCCAAGCGCTTAGCACAGCAAGCACTCAATAAATACGATTGAATGAATGAATGAATTAATTAATGAAAATGAATTCTATTAATGTCTTCTAGCTATGGATCATGATAGGTTCTAGATTTTTCTTTTTTCGCCAAGTGTCAAGCGCTGTTCCACATTAATCAACCCAGGCACTGTTTTGGCCCCAGATGGGGCTCACAGTCAAGTGGGAGGGAGAAACTTCGCTAATAAGGTTTTTCCTTTTTCTTTTTATGGGTTAAGTTAGTTTTCATTCTAACTACCCCTTACAACAATACCTCTTCTATTCCCCTTAATATACTCTTTATTAGTGCAGGCTTTGAATCTTCGAGATCTCATTTGGAATCCAAGCAAACAGAGAAGCTCTGTGTCGGCTTCTATAAGACAGCTGAGAAAGGTTATATGTAATGAACTCAGATAGCTTCAGTATAACTGTCTTTCTCCAAATTCACATAATTAATCTTTTCCAGACTGTCAAGAATGCAGCCATCTCCACTCTTGGGCGTATTTATGTCGTCTCTCTGTACTTCAGTTAAATTCTAAGATCAAAGCTCACGGCAGATAAATAATTCAGTTTGCTTGAGATGCACCGCTATGCATGGTCTAGGTCTTTAGAATCGACCAAACTATAATAATAATAATGATAATTGTGATATTTGAAAGCATTCGGTATGTATCAAGACTGTTCTAAGTATTGGGGTAGATAGAAGCTAATCAGGTTGGACTCAGTCCCTGCCCAACATGGGGCTCACGCTCATAATCCCCATTTTACAGATGAGGTAACTGCGGCCCAGAGATGTGGAATGACTTGTCCAAGGTCACACAGCAGACAAGTGGCAAAGCTGGGATTGGACCTCAGGTCCTTCTGACTCCCAGGCCCGTGCTCTATCCACTAGGATATGATGCTTCCCATAATCGGTGTGCTAATCAGTATATCAGGACACATCACAAATGCTTAGAGAAGTGCTCTGCACACAGTAAATGCTCAATAAATATGATTGACTGACATCACCACCACTCCTGTGGTGCTTATCCAAATTCGTTCTTGTCCTGGTGCTACTTCTCCTCATCACCCTTCTTTTCTCCCCCCGAATCACCACGCAAACTACTTGCCATATGGTCATTTAGAGGAACATAAACCTAAAACAATGATGTCACTTTTTCAGTTACAGTGTTGCCAGTGCCTATGGAAAACGGAGCCGGATAAAACTTCCCCTATTTCAAACCTCTCTGGGTTCTATTCTCGGCTCCACTCCTTGCCTGCTGTGTGATTTTGGGAAAGTCATGTAACTTCTCTGTGCCTCCGTTAGCTGATCTGTAAATGGAGATTGAGACTGTGAGCCCCATGTGGGACAGGGACTGTGTCCAACTTGATTAGCTCCTAGCTGCCCCAGTGTAAAGTACGGTGCCTGGCACACAGTAAGCGCTTAACTAATATCATCAAAAAAACCAAACAAGCAAACAAAAAACCCCTCCAGCTCTCTATTTACCTTAATTCCTTCACATGGGTTCTGGCTTCCAAAGCCTTGGGACTTTAGGCTCATCTTTGTCCCTGACAGGAGATTCTATAAACACATATGTACTTGGGAGAACATACAATTTTAAAAGCCAGTCTCAGCTCCCAAGGAACTCATGGCCTAATACACACGGTAGGAGCAGGAGAAAAACAGATTCAGTGAGTAAAGCAAAAGCAAACCCAAAAAAAAAAATAAAAAAGGAACAAATCCGTGAATTCTAACAGAGGGGCTTTGCTGAGTAAATTCCCAGTGTAGAAGGTCACCGCCAGAAAAAGTTCTTTCCTTTAATTCTTTGCCGCTGATGATTATCCTCCCCTCTCCCTTAATCTTTAAACTCCATCTCTAACTTTTCTCTGTGTCTTTTGCCTTTTTTGCTCTCATGCTCAAGTTCATATCGTGAGATGGGAAACACTAAACAGTGAACACCTTGTCAACAAAGAAAAGATGAATGATGATTTAGTCTTGGCTATTATACTGTCTATTTATTTTTCCAAAAGTCTCCCTGGCTCCTCAGTGTATACATAATTCAAAGCAAGTAACAGCTACTGCTGTTGACTCAAAGAATGCTGGGAATATAACAGAGTTTATAGAAGTCTTCATGGTCTCTTAGTATGTTTATTTTCCCAAGCTGCCTAAAACATTCAGGCTCCCACTAAACTGTGTAGTATAGTATCTCTTACACCTATTTTTGTACTTTATAGTAGGGATTTGCTGAAGAACATTTTCAGGGAGGACTATATTTTGTTCCCCTTATGGATGAGCAATGGGAACATGATATAGTCCTGTTGGGAAATGTTTTTCAGCTATAAGATACAGCCATCTCCAAACTTATTCACTCACTCTTAAATTTGAAGAACATAATGCATCCTACATCCTAAATTCTGCCCTGACTTTGTGAGTCATATTCCTTCACCTTCTAGAGTCTCTCAAAGTTTCCGTGGATTCTAAACCAAAATCAGTGAACTGAAAAGCTACACGGCGTGCAGAATCAGAATCTACTCCTGGGTCATCTCTGGGCCAGAACAAGTGAAAGGAAAACCAGAACAGAAGGCATTAGAACCGTACTCAAAGAGGAAATGTTCAAGGAGCAATTGTCAACGAATGAATCAGCTAAAAATCAGCCTTAGGCTCCTTAAAAATCTCACCTCCTCCAGGAGGACTTCCCTGACTGAGACTCATTTTCTCTACTCCCACTCCCTTCCGCGTCATCCTTGCACTTAGATTTGCACCCTTTTTTCTCCACCTCCTCCCACATCACTTATGTACATATCTGTGATTTATTTATTTATATCAGGGTCCGTCTTCCCCTCTAGACTGTGCAAAACACTGTACTAAGCACAGGCGAGTACAATATAACAGGACTTGTGAGACCTGAGTCCCTGCCTACAAGGAGCTTACAGTCTAGAGGGGGAGACAGACATTAATATTAACAAAAAAATTGTGGATATGGACATCAGTGCTGTGAGGAGAACATCGGGGTGACTCAAAAGGCAGTGGGAGAAAAGAAAATGAAGGCTTAATCAGGGAAGGCCTCTTGGAGGAGTTGTGTCTTCAAAAAAGGTACTCCAGTGCTTAGTACAGTGCTTAGCACATAGTAGGCCCTTAACAAATACAATAATACCATTATCATTGCTATTATCAGCACACATCATTTCTGAACGTCCAACGAAGAGTCCACAGGTCTATCAGGACAGTGATTTGTCTTCAAATATTTTAGGGATGACTTGCTCTTCACACTTCTTTTCCAGGGTTGATTACTGAATAAGTCATTATACCTGTCAAGATGCTACATGAAATACTTTATAAACTGATTATCAATATCCTAGAAATTTGGTCTCACAACCTGCCGAGGTACATAAACAACACAGGCTTGAAGAATTTAATGATCGTTATAAAATACTTTAAAAACTCAAGCTACGATTAAAAATTTCTCCGCCGAGATGTATTAGTTTAACACCCTTGGTTTTAACACATTATGTGTTTCTTTTATTTCTAGGTCTGGCAGTATCTTGCACAGAGAATCTGTTTCAAGAACATCTTAGCACATTTGGGGAGTGTTTTAGGCTTAAAATGATAAAGGTGTCAAGAGTAAACATGCGGCAATTAAAATAAAACACGATATCAGCTAGCATCACTGGGATCTGTGGAACTGGGATTCTAAAACTGCATTTTTTAATGGTGTTTTTTAAGTACGTACAATGTGCCAGGCACTGTACTAAGCTCTGAGGTAGATACGAGTGAATCAGTTCGGATACAGTCCCTGTCCCTCATAGGGCTCAGAATCTGTTTAACAGATGAGGAAACAACTGAGGCAGAGAGTAGTTAAGTGATTTGCCCAAGATCAGAAAAAGCAGAAAAGCGGTGGGGTCGGAATTAGAACTAAAGTCCTCTGCCCTAGGTCCGAGCTCTTTGCACTAGACCATCCTGCTCCTCAGCATTTGCAATCTAAGCCCCTCTATTTTGAAAAAGTATTATCAGAAATTTCTCAAGGTAAAACTTCCTCTCTGGAGTTGGAGTGACTGCTGCCTCAAGGCGATCAGAGATACCTGCTTTCTCACTGAATTTCAGCCACGGCTTTGAGTGTCATCTAGAACCACGCAAGAAAGGTAAACTGATCTAAAATCTAAATAGCACGATTAAGACCATTTGGGACCCAAAGGAAAACACGCCTTCTTGTCTGCCTTGTTTCTCCAAATTGAAATGTACTGCACAGTGAACTGAGGTTTTTTTTTCCTCATATGCATTACCTACTGAATCGAAACACCAAGGTTTAACTGTATCATTAGTGGGGTCACTTGAAAGGAAACTTAAAGTGAGACAAGGAAGATGAAAGGGGAGAAATGTGCAGAGCATATGTGACTGCCAGGACAGATGAAAAGTCAGAACTCCGCTTAGTTTTTAATCGAGAAAGTGGCCCAAGTTATTCTGATGGGTAGGTTACATCAAAATTCAATCCTCCATGGGAAGTCTGACATCTTGCAAATTGGGGGAATTTCTTTTCCCGATTGCAGTCTCAAATCTATTATTTAAGCAGAAATGAACTCTCTGGGGAAAACCTACGACACGCAAAACCGTGATAGTAAATCAGCCAGCCTTGGAAATGTAATCTTTCCAGACATAAAATGGGAAATCATGGACAGGAGTTTTGATAAAATTTACGGAAGGAAAAATATATTGGGAAATCTGTCCGGAGGATCAGGCTATCGGCTTTTTTTTTAATTGAAAGGGAGTTAAGGAGGCATTTTTCTCTAGTAGGACTTGTGTGTAAAAGAACATTAAAGTTTATGAATGACTTCATCAGAATAGTTCAATAGCTCACTTCTAATTTTCAGAAGATATAATTAAATCTAGTGCTCTGCGTAGAGCGGTGCTTAGCCCCAGAAGTAGTTATTTTATCAATTTGAGGTATTTATTGAGAGTTTATTGTGTACAGAACACTGTACTAAGCCCTTATATGGTAGCTTTAGAGAAGCAGCTTGGCTTAGTGGTCAGAGCATGGGCGTGGAAGTCAGAAGGTCATGGGTTCTAATCCCAGCTACCCTGCTTGTCTGCTGTGTGACCTTGGGCAAGTCACTTTACTTCAATGTGCCTCAGTTTCCTCATCTGTAAAATGGGGATTGAGATTGTGTCCCCCTCGTGGGACAGGGGCCGTGTCCAACCCGATCTGCTTGTGTCCACCCCAGCACTTAGTACAGTGCCTGGCACATAGTTAGTGCTTAACAAATACCATTATTATTATTTATTATCATAATCATCATTATTATTACTATTAATATACTCATTAAGAGCTTACTATGCACCAAGCACTGTATTAAGCACTGGGATAGATATAAGCTGGTCAGGTTGGACACAGTCCCTGTCCCACATGGGGCTCACAGTCTTTAGTAAGAGCTAGGAGGATTTAATCCCCATTCAAAGATGAGGAAACTGAGGCAAGGAGAAGTGAAGTGACTTGTCCAAGGTCACAGAGCAGACACATGGCAGACCCAGGATTAGAACCCATAATCTCTGATTCCCAAGCCCACATCCTTTCCCCTCGACCATGCTGCTACCCAATGTAGCTTTTCTGGTGGCTTTAAAACAACGCAGATGTTTCCCCTGACAAATAGTAGGAGACAGACTTTGTCTTTCATGCCAAACAAACGCTATCTTTAAAGTCAGACTCAGCGATGGACTGCAAATCTTATAACAGGACCCCAGACTTGTGTGATGTTTACTTTGTCAGAGAGTGCAGTGCACATCTGAGAAGCGGCGTTGGCTTAAGCAGCGGGAGTTACCGGTTCGAGCCGGGGCCTGGGATCAAAACACCCTCTCCCGAACTTAGGCCATCGAAGTTCTGCCTCTGGATGGAGAAGCAGCAGAATCTATTCAAAAGAGCACAGGCCTGTAGGTCAGAGGCCCTGGGTTCTAATCCCGGTTCTTCCACTTGCCAGCTGTTTGACCTAGGGCAGACTTCTTCCCTTCTCTATGCCTCCTGTTTCTTCATCTGCAAAATGGGAATTCAATACCTCAACCCCCTCTTAATTAGACCGTGAGCTCTACGTGACCCAAAGACTCCTTCCGACCCGGTTGTCTTGTTTCTCTCCTAGTGCACGTACTGAAGCGCTTAACAAATTCCGTAATTATAATTCTTCCTGTCCTCCTTCCTTTCCATTTTCCTCGTGACAGTGCGTGGCTGAGCTAGGGAGGTTTGTCTGAGAGAATAAGATGAAGACTTTCAGTTTAAAGAATGGTTGGAGAAAGGGCGAGGTGTTGGAGAGAAGCAGCGTGGTTCAGTAGAAAGAGCCCGGGCCTGGGAGTCAGAGGTCATGGGTTCGAATCCCGGCTCGGCCACTTGTCAGCTGTGTGAATGTGGGCAAGTCACTTCTCTGTGCCTCAGTTCTCTCATCTGTAAAATGGGGATGAAGACTGTGAGCCCCACATGGGACGACCTGATTACCCTGTATCTACCCCAGCGCTTAGAACAGTGCTCTGCATATAGTAAGCGCTGAACAAATGCCAACAGTACATTGTTTTAGTCTGAGCATAAGAGGTCCAAGGTCTTGTGATCTTTGGAGAGGAGCAGGGCCTAACAGAGGTCAATTATTTGCTTGGCGGTTTACAAAGAGATCCCAGCTTGCAAAACGTAGCCAGAAATGAAGACTTATAAGCCGTAGTTCCTAGGATTCTCGTTTTTGCTTCCCCCCCCCCCCCCCCGGTGAATACTTTCTAACAAACCCCTGTTCTGGGATCATAGGCATTCCCAAGATTTCAACTAGACAGGCTGAAGTCAGTGACCCTGGCTGGGGTCACGACCCGGCCTGTTTGTTTTTAGGAATCTGGCCAGCAGGGAGGTAAACTCTGTTTTCCTTCACTAAAGATGCTCCAGCTGCATAAATCCAAATTGGCGCCCAGGGGAATAGAAGTCTATTTCCCCCATTCCTAGGATGCGGTATAGAAGTGAGGGGTGGTCTTCAGTGATTGTCCATCCATCCATCATCAGCAGCAGCAGCAACGGTATTTATTGAGCGCTTACTGTGTGCAGACCACTGTACTAAACACTTGGGATATAACACTATAAGAGAGTCGATAGACACGTTCCCTGCCCACAGTGAGCTGACATCAGGCAGAGAATTTTGACCACTGGTTTTAAGGTGCTCAAACAGCTCTCCTCCCTCTCCCGTCGAATTATCCTCTCCGATTTCCCACTACATCCCAACCCTCCCGCTTCCCTCCTCTAATACCATCCTCCGTGCCTGACTCTTAGCGCTGACTCTATGCTCACACCCTCCCTCCTGCTGGAACTCTCTTCCCCTTCTTAAATAATAATAATTATCATAATTATGTGCCAGTCACTGAGTGAATATGAGTAAATTGGACTGGACACAGCCCCTGTCCCTCATGGGGCTCAAGGTCTCAATCCCCATTTCACCGACAAGAGAACCGAAGCATAGAGAAATGAAGTGACTCGCCCGAGGCCGCACAGCAGGCAGGTGGCGGAGCCGGGATTAGAACCCATAACCTTCTGACTCCCAGGCCCGTGTTCCATCCGCTACACCGTGCTACCTGACAGCTTACCGGTCTCCCCGTCAGTTCCACCACGGATTGGTATACTTGGTGTCGCGGCATATCATTCAGGTGAAATCCTTCAAGATGAGCCAATAAACTTTATAGGCAGCTTTTGATCACTTGCATCCACAGTTTAAGTGATGAGGCTGAGCATGGTGCTCTGCTCGCAGTAAGCGCTCAATAAATACCACTGATTGACTGATTGATTGAGTGGAGGAAGGCCGGACCTCCAGCGGGGTTCTGAAGGAAGGAACCCAGGCTGGTCTCCAGAACGTAAGCTTTTGTGAGAAGCAGCGTGGCTCAGTGGAAAGAGCACGGGCCTTGGAGTCAGAGGTCATGGGTTTGAATCCCGGCTCGGCCACTTGTCGGCTGTGTGACTTTGGGCAAGTCACTTCACTTCTCGGTGCCTCAGTTACCTCATCTGTAAAATGAGGATTAAGACTGTGAGCCTCACGTGGGACAACCTCATTCCCCTGTTTCTACCCCAGCGCTCAGAACAGTGCTCGGCACATAGTAAGCGCTTAACAAATGCCAACATGATTATTATGGAATGTGTCTGCTTATTGCCATATTGTCCTCTCCCAAGTGCTTACCACAGTGGTCTGCACACAGGAAGTGCTCAATAAATGCCATTGATTGACTGAGTGGAGGGAGACCAGAATTCCAGGGGTGTTCTGAAGGAAGATACCCAGTCTGTCCTTTAGACTGTAAGCTCTTTGTGGGCAGGAAATGTGTCTGTTACATTTCTCTACTGTAATCTCTCAAGGGTTTAGTACAGTGCTCTGAAAATAGGAAGCACTAAATAAATACAACTGATTGAAACACCACTAATAATAACTGTGGCATTTGTTAAGCGCTTACTACGCGTCAAGCGCTGTATTCATTCAATCATATTTGAGCACTGTACTAAGCGCTTGGAAAGTACAGTTCAGCAACAGAGACAATCCCTATCCAACAACAGGTTCAAAGTCTAGAATGGGGGAGACAGGCGACAAAACCAAACAAAGCAAGTAAACAGGCATCGATAGCATCAATATAAATGAGTAGAATTATAGATATATACACATCATTAATAAAATGAATAGAATAATAAATATGTACATATATACACAAGTACTGTGGGGAGGAGAGGGAGATAGAGCAGAGGGAGGGAGCCGGGGTGATGGAGATGAGGAACAGAGGAAATGCAGGGGGACTAAGCACTGTGGTAGATACAAGAAAATCAGGCCCTACATGGGTCTCACAGTCTAATTAGGAGTGAGAACAGATATTGAATCCCCATGTTGCAGATTAAGGAACGGAGGCACAGAGAAGTGAAGTGACTTGCCCAAGGTCACACAGCAGGCACGTGGAGAAGTGGGGATTAGAACTCAGCTCCTCTGACTCCCAGACCTGTGCTCTTTCCACTAGGCCACACCGCTTCCCAAGACTTCAAATTCCTCATCTATGACGTGGGAACAACCATTCCGATTCCTTCCTTTCATCCCAGGGACGTGGCGGAGATTAGATGGATAAAGTATGCAAAGCTTTCGGTTCCTCCGAGATAAGTATTCCATGAATATTGAAGATCGCTATTACATCTCTCTAAATAACGGCCTCTGTGACTTCCAAAAGCACTCTAAGTGAAAGCTTGTTCTTTTGCGGTATAAACATCCAGTAGCAATTAGTGTTCTCTTTCCTGTTTCAGGGATGATTTTGTCATATTAAAAGGCATCTCCTTCTCAGTCCCCTTGTAGTCTCCTTATAATTTATATATTATGAATGATTTATTTATATTAATGGCCGTCTCTCCCTCTAGACTGTAAGCTCTAGATCCCACAGTGAACTAGGCATCTTAAAAAAAATATCCAAATGCGCCGTAAATCGACAAGACACTAATCGTTCTGAAATGAAATGTAAAATACAGGGGTAGTCAGAGTTTCAATCCATCATGAGTATATTTTAAGCACCTACGATGAGCAGAACATTTAGTTCAGTGCTCTGCACGCTCAATAAATACGATGAATGAGCTCTGTGCTGAGCATCTGAGGGAGTAGAATAGAATGAGGAGATCAGCTCCATGCCTGCTTGCAGTTTACAGTCTAGTGGGGGACCGACACTAAAGCAAATTAGAGAGAGGAAGAAATCATTTGAGTATAAAGCTAAGAACAGAAGTGTCCCGGGGGGGTGTGAGTACCCACATATTTTGGCGGTACGGACCTGTTGAAGTGACCGTTGGGAGAAAATTATATGGTGGAGAAAAGAAATCGATCAGGGAAGACCTCCTGGAGGAGATGTGACTTCAGAACAGCTTTGAAGAGGGAGAGCAGCTGTCCGTTAGATATGAAAAGAAGCATGACACAGTGGATAGAGCAAGGCCCGGGCGTCAGGAAGTCATGGCTTCTATTCCCAGCTCCTCCACTTGTCGGCTGCGTGACCTGGAGCAAGTCACGTCACTTCTCTGTGCCTCAGTTACCTCATCTGTAAAAGGGGAATTGAGACTGAGCCCACGTGGGACAGGAACTATGTCCAACACACTTAGCTGGTATACATCCCAGCGCTTATTACAGTTCCTGGCACATAGTAAGCGCTTGACAAATACCACAGTTATTATATGAAGGAAATTTCAGGCAGGGAGACGGGAATGAGGAAGAGGTTAGCAGTGGGAGAGACAAGAACAAGGCACAGTACGGTAAGGGGTTTCTGTGTGATACAAAAAAGAAGGGGAAACCACTGGAGGCTTGAAGAAGTGGGGAGATGTGCACAGAGCAACGTTTTAGAATAAAGATCTGAGCGGCAGAGTGAAGGATGAGCTGGAGAAGGGAGTGGTTGGAGGCAGAGAGGTCTGTGACAAGGCCGATGCGATAGTCAAGCCGAGATGTGACGAGTACCTAGATCAGCATGGTGTCTGTCTGAATGGAGACAAGTGGGGAGATTCTGGAAATGTTATGGAGGAAAAAGCAAGCTTGGGTGACATATGGAATTTGGGGGTTGAAAGAGATGGAGGAGTCAAGGAGGATGCCAAGTTTTCTGGTTTGAGAGACCGGGAGGGTGGTGATGGCGGCGGCGTTAACTGTGATGGAAATGTTCGGTGGAGGAGGGGATTTGAGCGGCAAGTTGAAGAGTCGTTGGGGAAGCGTTGAGCTTGAGGTGCTGGAAGGACATTCGTGGAGAGAGAGCCAGGAGGAGATGAGTGACTGTAGTCATTTTCAAACATTTGCATTCCATGAAATTAAGGGTTGGAGAGCTTAAGTTTAAATAAAGAGTCAGGAACTGCAAGAATTGATCCAGGCTCCCTATTATTTTGTAAAGTGCCTAAGGTGAGCTCTGGAGAATTGCACATTTGTTAAACTTGAACAATCGGCTCAGCATTCTACTTTGACAGTGCCGACCAGAGCTGTCTTCAAGGGCCTGTTTTTACCTACCTCCACTTTGCAAGATTGGGATTCACTGATATAAAAAGCTTTTGGGGGCTTGACAGAGAAAGCACCATTATATCTGTCAAGCAATCAATCAGTGGCATTTATTGAGCGCTTACTATGTGCAGAGCACCGTGTTTTTTATTCCATTAATCAAGCGCTTACTACGAGTAGGACACTGTACTGAGCACTGGGGTAGATATAAGGTGATGAGGTAACCGAAGCACAGGGAATTTAAGTGACTTCCCCAAGATCACACAACAGGCAAGCGGCAGGGCCGGGATTAGAAGTCAGGTCTTTCTGAATCTCAGGCCCGAGCTGTACCCACCCGGCAACACGCTGTTCTAAGCACCTGGGAGATTATGATGCAGTAGAATTAGCAGAAACCTTCCCTGCCCATAATGAGCTTATCCGAACTGTTTAACTGAACCTCTTCGTTTCCTTTCCTCAGACGTATGATTGTCCGATGGCCAATTTGTGCCATTAATGTCAGGCTCATAACTGAATTTATTCAAATAAAGCAGATTCCAAAAGAAAATTGCCAATTAAATTTTTATCCTAGTTTGTTATAGTGATCCAGTCATTTCATTAGAATTATTTCTGTCACTGTCAGTACAGAATACAGTTGTTCTTCTGTATTCCAGTCAGTTTAACAGAAGGATGTAAGGCTCATTTAGTACCACAAAGTACGTTTTTCCTTATCCTAGACCCTTGTCTTAGCTGAATAGTATATTAAACGCTTCCAATTAGCTTCTCGAGAACAGTTTTGAGCCAGAGGAGCAAAGCCCCTAGAAAAGAAAAACAAAGAAATTTTTAAAAAATTGCCTTCAGACGTCAATGTTGTACCATTTACCACATGAAATACTGAAGTTGTGGGTAATCTCTCTTTGCTGTAATCATTTGCATCAATACGATTTCCTCCAGGACTCATTACGGTCCTTGAGCTAGCATTTGGTTTGGACTAATTTTCACTGAATTTGCATAAATTGTCTTCGTAGTCAAAAGAGGTGCCACTGATGGAGTGCGTGGGTGGCGCAGAAATATCCACCCTCCACCACGCACACATGAAAACGAGACCCTTCGATGCTGCTTTTTTTAGTTTCCCATCTTGTTTCAGCATCCATCTGCTCCTTTCTTGATTAATAAATGATACCTGTGGTATTTGTTATCACTTACTACGTGCCAGGCCCTGTCCGGGAATACAAGCAAATTGGGTTGTACGCAGTCCCTGTCCCACATGGGTCTCCCAGTCTTAATCTCCATTTGACAAATGAGGTAACAAAGGCACAGAGAAGTGAAGTGACTTGCCCCGGGATATACAGCGGACAAGTGGCAGAGCTCGGATTTAGAACCCATGACCTTCTGACTTCCGGATTTGTTTTCTATCCACTAGACCACACTGCACATTACCGAACTCCAGGCTGGTCTGCCTGGTAGATTTCCTCCCGACATTCGGCCACTCTCTGAGGTTGTCCTTTACTTATACTACTTAAAGTATTTCCTCTTTCTCCTGCTTTGGATCACCCCATTTCAAGCTGACTGCGCATTTTAACGATCAATAACACTAAATTAGCTAAACTGTCCTTCCCTTCCCAGCCCCGCTTCTCTTCTTCCTCAATACTTGGGCTCAAAAATGTAATAACTGTCTTGTCTTATGCTCTCGGGTCGTCTCCGACCCATAGTGACTCCAAGGATTCATCTCTCCCAGAACGCCCCACCTCCATCTGCAGTCGTTCTGGCAGTGGATCCATTAGAGTTTTCTTGGTAAAAATATGGAAATGGTTTACCACTGCCTTCTTCTGCTCAATAAACTTGAGTCTCTGCCTTTGACTCTCTCCCGTGCCGCTGCTGCCCAGCACAGGTGAGAATTGACCTGTAGCAGATCACCTTGCCACCCGCTCGCCACTGCCCAAGCCAGGAATGGAATGGACATGCCCTTGCTTGACTCTCCCTCCCTTAGCCGAGACTGGTGGAGGACTGAAAACTCTCCAGGTGCCATCCTGAGAGGGGGATAACTAATTATCATTTCCAGAAGAATGCAAGTAGGCAGTTTTTTATATTTCTGCTAACGGGGGAAGGGGGAGCGTCTTTGGAATGCACACGTGAATGCCCTACGAACATCCACAGTCCATGGCGGGAAGCAAACACACTGACCCATCAGTCAGTGGCATTTACTGAGCACTTATTTTGTGCAGACCACTGTACTGAACACCTGGGAGAGTAAAATAAAGGAAATAGACATGACTTCTGCCACACTCTAGACTGTGATTGTTATGGGCAGGGAAAGCGTTTGTTCTATTGTAATCTCCCAGGCGTTTAGTACAGTGGTCTGCCCACAGTAAGAATTCGATAAATATGACTGTCGACTCAAAGAGTTTGTAGGGCACCAGCTTCAATTAAAATAATAATAATAATAATGTTGGTATTTGTTAAGCGCTTACTATGTGCCGAGCACTGTTCTAAGCGCTGGGGTAGACACAGGGGAATCAGGTTGTCCCACGTGGGGCTCACAGTCTTAATCCCCATTTTACAGATGAGGTAACTGAGGCACAGAGAAGTGAAGTGACTTGCCCACAGTCACACAGCTGACAAGTGGCCGAGCCGGGATTCGAACCCATGAACTCTGACTCCAAAGCCCATGCTCTTTCCACTGAGCCACGCTGCTTCTCTTTATTTATATATATGTAAGGGCACCTGCTGCTATGACCTACTGGATAGAGCATGGGCCTGGGAGTCTAATTTTGCCTCTGCCTCTTGTCTGTTGTGTGACCTTGGGCAAGCCAGTTACCTCAGCTGTAAAGTAAGAATTAAGACTTTGAGTCCCACGAGGGACTGTGTCCCACCTGATTTGCTGGTAAAAATAATTATTTGGTATTTGTTAAGCGCTTACTATGTGCAGAGCACTGTTCTAAGTGCTGGGGTAGATACAGGGTAATCAGGTTGTCCCTTGTGAGGCTCACAGTTAATCCCCATTTTACAGATGAGGTAACTGAGGCACAGAGAAGTGAGGTGACTTGCCCACAGTCACACAGCAGACAAGTAGCAGAGCCAGGAATCAAACACATGACCCCTGACTCAAGCCCAAGCTCTTTCCACTGAGCCACGCTCCACCCCAGCTCTTAGTACAGTTTCTGGCACATAGTAAGTGCTTAATAAGAGTCGCAGTTTACATCTCTTGGACTTCATAGACAGTCCCTAGGGGGAAAAAAAATATTTCCAAACACCACGCTTTTAGGATATAAACAGATCCAAACAGTTGCTGGTATAGGACTGGCTCTTTGTCTGATCTGACCATGCTGTGTGCATCCCAGAGCTTAGCACAGTGCTGGCTACCTAGTAAGCCCTCTGTCACTTGTCTGGTGTATGATCTTAAGAAAGTCACTTAACTTCTCTCTGCTTTGTTACCTCATTTGTAAAGTGGTTTTAAGACTATGAGCCCTGTGTGGGACAGTGACTTTGTCCAACCCTATCATCTTGTATCTATCCCACTGCTTAGTACAGTGCCTGGCACTTAGTAAGTGCTCAACATATACCATTTTAAAAATGCTTAAGAAAAATCAATGAGAAAACATAACTAGGAATTCTGAGATCAATCCTTGAGTCTAGAAATCCAATTTCAGGAAGAAAGATCTGATGAAAACGCCAACTGGTCTCGGAATGACAATTATTCTAGCTATGCATGTTCTAATATCCGTTGTTGCAATTTCTTGGCACTAAAAAAATGCAGGACTAAAATAGAGACAAGGGGGATATTCTCTCGGGCTCTGTCCATGTTGCAGAAATGTCCCTGTCTGAAAATGACAGCGGGAGTCCAGAAGCTAATATATGGTTTAATTTATGATCACCACGACCACGGAAATGTTGAGAATGCGGCCTCAATGTGTCATTCTGAGACTTTTCAAAGAAAACATGAGGAAAAAACTTAGATTCACCAAAAATACCCCAACTTATGAAGGAACTTCCTGCTTCTGACAGTCTGGAAATTGCCATTCTGCTTTGAGGAAGCAGTTGCATTTCCCTCATGATATATTACATTTAAGTTCCCTTCCAACGCTATGGCCACACATAGATTGTGTGTGGGCTCATAAATTGTGTGAGCTTCTTGCGGGGCCAGGGTCTGTGTCTAATTCCCAACTGAATAATCTTTCCTGGTCCTCAGCGCACAGAAAGCGCTTAACTAAAGACTATTACTACTACCATACAAATGTTTCCCTTTTTATGGTACTTGTTAGGCACTTACTCTGTGTCAGGCACTGATCTGGGGTAGAAACAAGATAATTCGATTGGACATAGTCCCTGTTCCACACGGAGCTCACAGTCTAAGTAGGAGAGGGTGGGATTTAATTCCCGTTTTACAGGTGAGAAAAATAGGGGTATAATCCCCTGAGACCCAGAGCAGTTAGGTGACTTGCCCACGGTCTCACAGCAGACAAGTTCAATGCCGGGATTAGGGTCCAAAATGTCTGACTCTCAGGCCCACACTCTGCCTGTTGCTTTGAACCCAATCCAGGCTCAATTTACTGACGAAACACGGAGCACAGTGAAGAGAAGTTAATTGGGCCGAGATACAGGTTTTAAGAAAATGGGTTTCAGGCAATCGTTTGTTATTAACATCACAGTGTCCAAGGAAACCAGATGTCAAGGAAGATTTGGCCCCTTAAATTTGGCCAGAAGGAGGTATTAGAAACTTTGGTGATCACATTCTCCATTAAAAGTGTCCAAAATGATTCCCAAAACTTCATGGCAGCATTTAATTTGTGCTGGGCCCAGCTGGAGAGTAAGTAGTCTAGTGCCAAGTTGGAGAATCTAGCAACTGTCTTTGTAGATAATCATTTTCATGTATGGTATTTGTTAAGCGCTTACTGTGTGTCAAGCACTGCACTAAGTGCTGGGGGAGATAAGAGATAATCAAGTCGGATACAGTCCCTGACCCACATGGGCTTCCCTATCTAAGGGGGAGGGAGTCATCCCCATTTGTCGGATGAGGAAACTGAGCCCCAGAGAAATTAAGTGACTTGTGCCAGATCACACAGCAGACAAGCGGCAGAGACGGGATTAGAACCCATGTCCTCTGATTCCTGGGCCTGTGCTCTTTCCACTAGGCCAGACTGCTTCTCAGTCCCAAGAATACTAAGAGGGGCACGAATTGGCAGGGCACATGTCAACCGACCCTCTTATACTGTACTCTCCAAAGCGTGTAGAACAGTTCTCCGCACACAATAAGCACTCAGTAAATACCACTGACTGACTAATTAAGTCCTTACGGGGAAAGCCAGAAACCAAAGCCATTGAGGAGAAGGCTTGTAGGTGAGTGGAAGCAGTTTAGGCCGCGGCAGAGAAGTTTCAGCCCCTCAGTTCATTCAGTAGTATTTATTGAGTGTTTCCCATGTGCAGATCGCCGTACTACTAATAATGTTGGTATTTGTTAAGCGCTTACTATGTGCAGAGCACTGTTCTAAGCGCTGGGGGAGATTCAGCATCATCAGGTTGTCCCACGCGAGGCTCACAGTTAATCCCCATTTTACAGATGAGGGAACTGAGGCACAGGAGAAGTGAAGTGACTTGCCCACAGTCACACAGCTGACAAGTAACAAGCGTTTGGGAGAGTACAGTACAAATAGAGTTGGTAGTGACGTTCCTTGCCCACCACGAGCTTACAGTCTGCTAGGCTTTGAACTCCTGTGGCTCACTCGGAGTTCAAGAAACTCCGCTTAATAGTTATACAGTTTGTAATCTAATACTCTCTTGGGCCTCAATCCATCCTGTCGGTTTATCTGGAAAATTCAGGCCACCACAACATAAATTAACCCAGTGATTGAGGGTTTCCTATGTACTCAGAAAGTTGAGCTGAACTGTACTGAACTTACTGAATTGACCTGAATTATTCAGATCTGCTGATAGGTTAGAACTGTTCGAAATCCATGTTGTGGCCCGTTGTGATCATCGCGACTTCCAGATTATTGTTTGGGCAAAGCTATTATCAACCAATCAATCAATCATATGCATTGAGCACTTGCTGTGTGTAGAGCACTGTACTAAACTCTTTGGAGAGTATAAAATAACAAAGTACACTGTATCATCATAACAGCTCATTAGATTCCTACCCTGAGGGTAGGAAAAATGCATCTTGCGTCTGTTAATAATTATGCTGTTTGTTAAGCACTTACTATGTGCTAAGCACTGTTCTAAGTGCTGAGCACTGTCCTAAGCCCTGTTGTTATCAATCCAATACTGGAATCGATTGAACAACTTACTGTGTGCAGAGCACTGTCCTAGGCATTTGGGAGAGCACAATACAACAGAGTTAATAACACTATCCCCACCCACAACAGATACTTTAAATGACACTTTGCTCCCGGTAGGTGCTCAATCAATGCCATGTTTATTGAGTGATAATAATAATAATAATGTTGGTATTTGTTAAGCGCTTACTATGTGCAGAGCACTGTTCTAAGCGCTGGGGTAGACACAGGGGAATCAGGTTGTCCCACGTGGGGCTCACAGTCTTAATCCCCATTTTACAGATGAGGGAACTGAGGCCCAGAGAAGTTAAGTGACTTGCCCACAGTCACACAGCTGACAAGTGGCAGAGCTGGGATTCGAACTCATGAGCCCTGACTCCAAAGCCCGTGCTCTTTCCACTTTGTGCAGATCGCTGTACTAAGCTCGTTGTGGGCAGAGAACACGACGACCAACTCTGTCATGTTTTACTCTCACGTGCTTGATTTAAACCTAGCAGCATCTGATCTTTGCACGCCTACTTCAAACCTGAATGAAGTTTATTTCGAGCCCATCTCCAACAGAACTCTTTCCCTGCTACCTATTATCATCCGTGGTTTTTATTCAGCACTATTTGCAGAGCACTGTACTAAGCACTTGAGAGAGTGCAAAACACAGAGTAGGTAGGAACGTTCCCTGCCCGTAGTGATCTATCCTTGCTCCTCTCCCACTATCAATCGATCAGTGGGATTTATTGAGCCCTTGCTATATGCAGGGCACTGAAATGAGTGCTCGGGAGAGTACTGCACGACAATGAAACCGACAAATTCCCTGCCCACAATGAGTTTACAATCTAGGAACGGACCCAAACCACAAAATCTGGCTCCTCAAAAACCAACCTACTCACCTGTGCCTCAATTTCATCTCTCCCCAAGGATCCCTTGCTCGATACCCTTCATCCTGCCTAGAATTCCTTACTTCATTCAGTCCTATTTATTGAGCGTTTACTGGGTGCAGAGCACTGCACTAGGGTACTTCTTTATATATGACAGATCATCACTCTCCACCTGTCTTGAGCCCCCTTTTTTATGGTCGTTTTTAAGCCCTTTTTTTGTGCCAGGTACTGTATCAAGTGCTGGGGCAGATCCAAGCTAATCGGGTTGGACTCAGTCCACGGCTCACCTTCTGAATCCCCATTTTTACAGACGAGGTAACCGAGGTCCAGAGAAGCTAAGCGACTTGCCCAAGGTCACACAGCAGACAAGTGGCCGAGACGGGGATAGGATCCAAATCCTTCTGCTCTCACGTCTATCGGCTAAGGCACGCTGCTTCTCTACTCAAATCACACCTCCTCCAGAAAGTCTTCCCTGATTAGTTTCACCTCTCCTTCTCTTTTCCTGCTCTTCTGCATCACTTAAGCATTTGAGTTCATATCTCCTGAGCACACGGGTATTCGCTCTCAGCCACCACATGTCTTCATAATAATGTTGGTATCTGTTAAGCGCTTACTATGTGCAGAGCACTGTTCTAAGCGCTGGGGGAGATACAGGGTCATCGGGTTGTCCCACGTGAGGCTCACAGTCTTCATCCCCACTTTACAGATGAGGGAACTGAGGCCCAGAGAAGCTAAGTGACTTGCCCACAGTCCCACAGCTGACAAGTGGCAGAGCTGGGATTCGAACCCGTGACCTCTGACTCCCAAGCCCGGGCTCTTTCCACTGAGCCACGCTGTGCTGCTTCATACGTTGTTACCTCCCCTACCTGTTATTTATTTTAGGCTCTGTCCCTGCAATAATAATGATGGAATTTGTTAAGCGCCTACTCTGTGCCAAGCACTGTTCTAAGCGCTGGGGGAGATACAGGGTTATCAGTTTGTCCCAGGTGCGGCTTACAGTCTTAATCCCCATTTTGCAGCTGAGGTAACTGAGGTACAGAGCAGTGAAGCGACTTGCCCAAAGTCACACAGCAGACAAGTGGCGGAACTGGGATCAGAACCCACGACCTCTGCAACTAAATGACAAGCTCCTTGAGGGCAGGGACCGTGTCTGCCTAGACTCCCTTATTCTGCCAAATGTTTCGAGCAGCGCTCTGCACACAGTAAGTGCTCCCTAAATACCGACGATACCTTGGCCGTCGATCGGCCGGTTGATTGATTGATTGAAGAAGGCACACAAGGTTTTGCATTCGCCGGATACGTTGATCCTGTTTTTCACAAGTCAGGAGGGCTCCAATTTGGGTTTTACTAGCTGATGGCATTTCCGATTCACGGCCTCGTTGATTTTTTTTTTTCTGAATGCTGCCGAAGTGTGATAATATTTGACTTGTGATGAAATTTTTCAGTCTCCGCTGATCTCAAATAGCTCTACTGACTGTGCATACATAATTTCCTCCTGGAAAGACTGCTGACAGCTGGAGGGCAGTTAATCTGCCTAACACAGGTGAGAACTTTCATTATTACTTGATTTCAGCTGATTAAATAGCAAGCTCTTTCCACTTTAGTTCTGTAACAAGAGCCAGGAGCTGTGTGATCTTGTTATTATCACATAACGTAACCCCCTCAGAAGATCAGGGGAATCGTTAGAGAATTAGCGTGGGTCCAAACCTGGCCAAAAGATCCTCTTGCAGCAGTGACCTTTTTGGAAATGTTCCTGCCGAATATCCACCCCGTCTGCATTCTACTGCTCACGATTTTACCTACAGCTGCCTGGAGATCTAATGATTCTCTCGCGTGGTGAAGAAGCAGATCTAAGTTTATGCACGTGTGACGGAAATAAAGCAGTGCATGTGAGGGCAATGGACAGACTGTCTTCTCCCGGAGAGAAAAGGTCTTACTGTGGGTCAAGCAGTGTTCTAAGCCCTGGCAAGGTAACAATCCCTGTTAGTGGATTCCCCTGATTCCCCTGGATCTCCCCTGGTCTCCCCCAGCGCTTAGAACGGTGCTCGGCACATAGTAAGCGCTTAACAGATACCAACATTACTGTCATTATTATTATCAGTGGGAAATACTCTTCTCTGTTTTTCCACGCTTGAGTTTGACTTTTACCCGCAATTGGAGCCTTCAAGCTTGATTCGCATGAGTCTCTCAGTTGGGGGAAATGACCCTTCTTTGCATCACCAAGATGTAGTAGCTTGATTTGCATTTTTGTATGAAACTTGTTAAGCACTTACTATCTCAAGTACCGCTCTAAGGGATGCAGCAGATTCAAGATAATCGGGCTGGGCGCAGTCGCTGTCCCACACCACAGCGTTCACTATCTAAATCTAAATGAATCCTTTATTCACACCTCCCTCAACCCCACAGGACTTTTGTATGTATCCATAATATATTTATATTAATGTCTGTCTTCCCCTCTAGGCTTTAAGGTCCTTGTGTACAGGGAACGTATCTACCAGTGCTGTTATAACTCTCCGAGGCGCCTAGCACAGTGTTCTGCACACAGCAAGCACTCAATAAATGCGATCGATTTCCATTAGGGCACACTCCTTCTCGGGATCTCCTAGGAAGTCTCAGAACCTTCCCGGTAATCAATTTTCAGTATTCAGACAAAGCACTTTAAGTGGCTTTGGCCTCTTCAGAACGTGAAGTTGAACAGAACGTGCCGCGGTGGGTGCTGCGGAGAAGCAGCATGGCGTAGGGGATAGAGCACGGGCCTGGCCGTTAAAAGGTCACGGGTTCTAATTCCGACTCTTCAGGTGCCTGCTGTGTGACCACGGGCAAGTCTCTTCACCTCTCTGTGCCTCAGTTATTTCTTCTGCTCTGAGCCCCACATGGGACAGAGACTGTGCAAAGATTCCCTCTTTCTCGTGATTTGCTATCCTGTGGAGTCAAACTCTTCTCAGTATTTCCACTCCTGAGTTGGACTTTTCCCCTCGTTTCACTGAATTTAGAGCCTTCAATCTTGATTCGCATGAACCTCTCAGTTGGGGGAAGTGAAGCTTTGGGTCACCAAGATAAAGTAGCTCGATTTGCTTGTTTCCACCCCCAGCGTGTAATACGGTGTCTGGCACATAGTAAGTGCTTGGCAAATGCCATCACTATTATTATTATTCTGGAGAACTGATGCCTTCTTCCCAAGTGTGGGCTGTGCTCTTGAACTTTTTATTTGTATTTTTAATGGTGTTTGTTAAGTGCTTACTATATGCCAGGCACCATACTAAGCGCTGGTGTAGATACACAGAGAAGCAGCAGTGTGGCTCAGTGGAAAGAGCCAGGGCTTCGGAGTCAGAGGTCAAGAGTTCGACTCCCGGCTCCGCCGCTTGTCAGCTGTGTGACTGTGGGCAAGTCACTTCACTTCTCTGGGCCTCAGTTACCTCATCTGTAAAATGGGGATTAACCGTGAGCCTCACGTGGGACGATCCGATTACCCTGTATCTCCCCCAGCATTTAGAACGGTGCTCTGCACGGAGTAAGCGCTTAACAAATACCAACATTGTTATTAAGATAACTGGGTTGGGCACTGTCCCTGTCCCACATAGGGCTCTTGGTTTCAATCCCCATTTTACAGATGAGGCAACTAAGGCACAGAGAAGATAAGCAGAGACTTGTCCGATGTCCCTCAGCGGACAGGTCGCGGAGCCAGGATTAGAACCCAAGTCCTTCTGACTTCCAGGCCCGGAATCTTTCCACTAGGCCAGGCTGCCTCCCTAACCACTTTTTTCAAACCTTTTGTTAAACTTTTCCAACCTCTTCACTTTAGAACAGTTGATTTCTTTTTTTCTTAGCCAGTTACTGGCTGTATTGGAGCAGAACAGAGCACAGGTTGTTTCTGTTGCTGTTTGAAATTAAAAAATGTTCCAGAGAGATATAATGGTGCTCCTTGTTCTCAAATGACTCTGCAAGCACTAAACATAGGTTATTATAAAGTATCGGGCTCCGTTCATTCTTTCAATCATATTTATGGAGCCCTTCCTGTGTGCAGAGCACTGTACTAAGTGCTCAGGAGAGTGCGATATGACAATAAACAGACACATTTCCTGCTCACCACAAGCTTACTCTGTTCTCCTTCAGGGTCTGTTCCTGTTAATTATATAACCAAAAAAATAATCCATCTCCATCCACAACATTTGGAAACAGTCCAGAATGTTTCCTCCGTGTCATTACATGCAAAAAAGGACAGTTTTAAGTTCCTTCTTCATTACACTGGAAGTTTGACTAAGCAGACATGCAAATTTTTCACAGTGTAATAGCCCGCTGAAAAAATCAGGTTGAGAGTCTATCTCAAAGTTATTGGAGGGTTCGGTTTTTTACAGGGGCTCTGTGTGGTCAAAAGTCATCATTTTCAAAATCGGAATCCATCGCTGTTGCTCTTGTTAATATTTAGTTAGCACTGAAAGTGGGCAAAGCACTATCTTGTGTTGGAGGAATTTGAAGAAAAATCATCTGAGTTGGGGAGGAGAGAACATAAGAAAAAAATAACAGGTAAATGCAATATGACAAGTCCCCACTTGACAAAAATTAAGTAAATATTGGTGGGCTTGAGAGAATAGTCTTGGGAATCTCACTAGGTCCCCAGTACTTGGTTACAAACTGTCATAGCCTTCCAAAAGCCCTAATCAATCAATTAATGGTATTTATCGAGTGTCTACTATGTCTAGAGCACTGTACTAAGCTTTTGTGGTGTGTAACAAAAGAAACAGTGTTTCCTAAAGGGATTTACCATCCATTTGCATTGGTTAGGGCAGATAGGGTGATTAAAACCATGATTTTATTTTTCCAATAATATAATGGTCTTGTCTTATGCTGTCAAGTCATCTCTGACCCATAGCAACTCCATGGACAGCTCCCTCCCAGTACGCCTCACCTCCTTCTGCAATCTTGGCACATAATAAGCGTTTAACAAATATCTTTATTATTATTATGATGAGAGTTTCTTGTTAAAAAATCCTGAAGTGGTTTACCGTTGCCTCCTTCCACACGGTAAACTTGAGTGTCCACCCTGGACTCTCTCCCCGTCAGCTGCTGCCCAGCACAGGTGAATTTTGACTCGTAAAAGACTGTCTTCCACTCCCTAGCCCCTGTCCAACCTAGGAATGGAAAGGGTAGGTTTCTGCTTGACTCTCCCTTCAATAGCCTAATGTTGGTATTTGTTAAGCGCTTACTTTGGGCCGAGCACTGTTCTAAGCGCTGGGGTAGATACAGGGTCGTCAGGTTGTCCCACGTGAGGTTCACAGTCTTCATCCCCATTTTACAGATGGGGTAACCGAGGCCCAGACAAGTGACGTGACTTGCCCACAGTCCCACAGCTGACAAGTGGCAGAGCTGGGATTCGAACCCATGACCTCTGACTCCCAAGCCCGGGCTCTTTCCACTGAGCCCCGCTGCTTCCAGCCTGGTAGAGTACTGGAAACTCTCCCGGTGCATTCCTGAGACGGGCATATAAAGGAAGGGTAATGTAAAAAGGAGTTTACCTTATTCTTATTCTTTTTTGAGAAGCAACGGAACCGAGTTGAAAGAGTACGAACATAGGAACCGACCTTAGCTCCTCCCCTGGCCTGCTACATGACCTTGGGTAAGTCACTCAACCTCTCTTGCCCTCAGTTTCTTCATCTGTAAAATGGGGATTTAAATCCCCATTCCTACTTAGACTTACCCTGGCCTGCTACATGACCTTGGGTAAGTCACTCAACCTCTCTTGCCCTCAGTTTCTTCATCTGTAAAATGGGGATTTAAATCCCCATTCCTACTTAGACTTCCCCTGGCCTGCTACATGACCTTGGGTAAGTCACTCAACCTCTCTTGCCCTCAGTTTCTTCATCTGTAAAATGGGGATTTAAATCCCCATTCCTACTTAGACTGTGAACCTCGCGTGGAAGAGGGACCGTGTCAGACCCGATCATTTTGTATCTATCCCAGAGCCTATTACAGTGTTTGGCACGTAGTAAACGTTTAGCATATACCACGGTGAGTATCATTCTGCCTATCGGTTGTGCTACCTCTAAATGTTACACAGTGGAATCAAAGCATTCCCCTTTTGCCATTAGGAGATAACACAAGTAGATGTTGAGTAGAATAACAGATCAGTGTAGTAATCCCCACAGAAACCAATTACCAGAAAAAGACCCAGCCTGTTAGAGATGCCCTTGACGACATCTTTTTTTCGTGAAGAATGGTATTTTAAGCCAAGATCAAAGGAAAACTAGTGATAACCACTGAGGAAAGTATTAGTTAGTTGTCTTACCTGGAACTGTGTTTGTAAATGAACACAGGGAGATATTATGGAGTCGTAAAAATATTTATGATGCACTACGGGCAGTTATCCCCAGTTGGTTTAGAAACAGACCCGTGAGTACCCTGTGGGAATCAAATAAATGGAGGAGAGAAGATGGATTTCAGGAATTGTTCACTCATTCAGTCAGTCATATTCATTGAGTGCTTACTGTGTGCAGAGCCCTGTGAGAGTACAATATAACAACAAACAGACACATTCCTGCCCGCGAAGAGCTCACAGATTTTAGTGCTCCTGCCAGCGTTTTCAGCAGTTTCTTCTTGACACCCCTTTAAGGATTGATTAGCTTTTTAAAGGAAATTTCTGGTTGGATGAGTTTAATAAATTTTCCTTTCATGTGAAATAATGCCTTAGAGCTTAAGCCTTGTGGCAAATGTTTATAGCTATAGTATTTGTTAAGCACTTACTATGTGCCAGGCACTATACTAAGTGCTGGGGAAGATACAAGATATAAGGTGGGACACAGTCCTTTTCTCACACAGGCCTCACAGTCTTAATCCCCATTTTACAAAAGAGGGAACTGAAGCACACAGAAGTGAAGTGTCTTGCCCAAGGTCCCCCAGCAAACAAGTAACAGAGCAGGAATAAGAGGCCACGTCCTTCTGACTCCCAGGCCCGTGCTCTAGCCACTAGGCCAAGCTGTTTTTCATCCATTTACTTAGCCTGTGAATCCTGTACGTGACCGTGAATCCTGTGGAGTTTAACTCAGCCCCACTATGCTAAGAGAGGGCTTTTGAACCGTTTGAGAATCAGAAGGTCTATCGACCTCTGCATCAAACAGAAACTCCTCAGCATCGGTTTTAAAGCCCTCTATCACTTTGCCCCCTCCTACCTCACCTCGCTACTTTCCTATCACAACCCACCCGGCCCACTTCGCTCCTCTGATGCCGACCTTCTTAAGGTACCTCGATCTCGTCCGTCTTGCCGCCAACTTCAAACCTACGTCCTGCCTATGGCCTGAAAGCCCTCCCTCTTCATATCTGGAAGACGGTTATTCTTCCCACCTTCAAAGTCTTATTGAAGACACTTCTCCAAAAGATCTAACCTGACTAAGCCCTCCTCTCCTCTTCTCCCACACCCTTCTGTGCCTCCTTGACTTTCATCCCCCTCCCAACCCCACAGCTCTAATGTGCATATCTGGAATTTTGTTTATTTACAGTAATGTCTGTTTCCTCATCTAGACTGTAAGCTCGTTGTGGGCAGGGACTGCGTCTATATTGTTGCATTATACTCGCCTCAGTGCTTGGTACAGTGCTCCGCACACCGTAAGTTCTCAACAGTCATACCGACTGGCTACTTAGATGGTGAGCCCCATTGATCCATTCATTCAATCGTACTTATTGAGCGCTTGCTGTGTGCAGAGCACTGTAGTAAGTGCTTGGGAGAGTACAACGTGGCTCAGTGGAAAGAGCCTGGGCTTCGGAGTCAGAGGTCATGGGTTCGACTGCCGGCTCCGCCACTCGTCAGCTGTGTGACTGTGGGCAAGTCACTTCACTTCTCTGGGCCTGTTACCTCATCTGTAAAATGGGGATTAACTGGGAGCCTCACGTGGGACGACCTGATTACCCTGTATCTACCCCAGCGCTTAGAACGGTGCTCTGCACATAGTAAGCGCTTAACATTATTATTATTACACTACAACAATAAACAAACTCCTTGCCCACAATGAGCTTACAGTCTAGAGTCGGGGAGACAGACGTGGATACATTTAAATAAAATTACGGATATAATAAAATTACAGATATAATGAAAGTACAGATATTATACAAGTACGGTTATGCGAAACAGGAACTATGTCCAATATAATTAACTTGTACCAGCTACAGCTTTTGACACATACTAAGTGCTTAACAAATACCATAAAAAAGGCATAGCTGTGTTTCCTGTATTTTTCACAGGCGAGAATTCTTGTCTTAAGCACTCAAACAGTCCAAATTCTGCTTTTCTAACGTCAAAGCAAGTTTTCTGACTTTTCTGCTCTTTTGTCGTGTGTCTGCTGTCTGCAGTATTTGAGCGACTGTAAAAGATTTCCCAACCCTTTTGGGTTTCTTTTGTGTCCTCTTGCAATGTTCGAACCATGAGCAGGCAGAGTGAGGAAGCCAGACCCCGTGCAGGATGCCAGTATGATTTTTCATAAGTCTCCAGGGGCTGCTGAGCAAACGGTCCCCGCCTGCCCTAAGGTTTTATCGTCCTAGTGGAAATGTTGGCAGCCTTGAAAGCATTAGCGCTCTTTTTTTAATCTCACCTTCAGGAACATTTTCCCCTTCCGTATAGCCTTCTACTTCATTTCAGAATGAGATTTTATTCTATAGGAAGTGATAATTAATAATGAAACTGGGTGTAACTGTCCAAAGTTCATGTCTCTAGAGCAGAAGCAAACAGTAACCACCAGATAAGGATATTTTGCCATATTATTAATATTAATAATAACTGACATTTGGTAATCATCATCAGCATAACAATAACTGTGGCATTTGTTAAGCGCTTACTCGGCGTCAGGCACCGTACTATGCTCTGAGGTAGATACAAGCTAATCAGGTTGGACAGAATCCCTGTCCCACATGGGGCTCGCAGTTTTAATCCCTGTTTTACAGATGAGGCAACTGAGCTACAGAGAAGTTAAGCGCCATGCCCAAGGTCACACAGCAGACCAGCGGCAGAGGTGGGATTAGAACGCAGGTCCTTCTGACTCCCAGGCCAGGGCTCTAGCCACTAGGCCCCGTTAGCATGACCCATCTCAAAGACCACCAAATTTCTGTCAGTCGTATTTCATTCACTCGTATTTATTGAGCGCTTACTGTGTGCACTGTACTGAGCACTTGGAAAGTACAGATGAGCAACAGATTTGAGGCTCTCATCATATTGGAAGCCCTGAATCTCTCCAAGGGCGGTAATGCGCTAGCCTAGAGTACCAAGCGTCTCTAATTAACATGCTTAATCAGCCAAATAGCTGCAAGCTGTAAACTCTTCTAGACTGTAAACTCGTTGCGGGCAGGGAACCGATCAATTCTGTCACATTGTACTCTCCCAGAGCGCTCAATAAATATGATTGATTGATTAATGGGGCAAGTCTTGAGCAGAAGAGTTGTGTCTGGAAACTGGACGTATGGTGGAAGAGGTGAAGGTGGGAGATGGAAGGAGTGAAGTTGGAGAGGATGAGCTATTTAAGTAAGATCACAATAGGTACTGCTAATTGATTAAAAGCACCCTATTGTGTGTGTGTATGTGTCCCTTTCTGACTCTGTGTGTCTGGGAGTCTTGGTGTCCCTCTACGTGACACTGTGTGTGTGTGTTGTGTGTACAGGTCAGTCTGGGAGTCTTGTGTGCGTGTGTATGCCCCTATTCTTTGTGTTTGGGAATCGAATCTATGTGCCCCTCTCCTTGACCGCGTGTGGGTGTGTGTTTGGGTGTGTACGTGGCCATCCCTGATTTTTTTTCCTGATCTCACATTCCCTTGAGCCCCTATCCCAATTTTGCACAAGCTAAACCCCTCAAAATGAAAATCAGGTCCCTGCAAGCTGATTCTCCAAGTGCGAATCAATGCAGGACCCTGAGAAATACCATTTATTCTTTTAGGTCAGAGACCGTGGTTCTCCCTCTGCCGAACTTATTCTGAAACCGAGATGACTCTGGATTCCGGCTAGCACCTTGACCACCCTGTAATGTTTAGGGTTGGAAAACAATTACCCGGCAAGTATACCAGAAATGCAGAATTATTTAACCCAGTTTCAAGTTTCTTTTTAGGAAGGAAGATGTAAACAGCTTAAATTTAGTCAGTCACTTCTACAAGTGTCCTCATCCTCCTCGACGTAGTCTGTACTACTTTCTTAACTGTTTTCATCAGTACCAACAGTGATAATGGTAGTATTTAAGCATTTACTATGTCTCGAGCACTGTAGTAGATCCAAAATACTCAGGTTAGACGCACTCCATGTCCTACTTGGGGTTCGCAGCCTAAAACGGAGGGAGACAGGTATTGAATCCCCATCTTACAGACAAGGAAACTGAGGTCCAGCAAAGCTAAGTGACTTGACCAAGGTCACGAAGCTGGTAAGTGTCAGAGCCAAGATTGAAACCTAGATCCTCTGACTTCCAAGTCTATATACGTTCCTCTAGACCGTTAGCTCCTTGTGGGCAGGGAACATGCCTACCAACTTGATTATATCGAACTCTCCCACGCGCTTAGTACAGTGTTCTGTACACAGTAAGCGCTTAATAGATGTGGTTGATCGATTGACTGATTCCATTAGGCCACGTTGCTCTTCGATCTCTGTTTTTTCTCCCTGTCACAGTCTTGCAGACTTACCAACCTTATCAACCTGACATTCACACACCCACTCCACTCCCTCAGTCTTGCAACCCCGGTAGCCACCTTCACACAAACAACCCAATTCTCCCCACTCTGTATCTCTGAACAAGCGAGGCAGACCTAAGGTTTTGGAGCTCCCTCATTCCTTGCTGAAACTTGAATAATGGAGACATCTAAAATTACGGTCTCACTCTACCCAGCAGTAGAAGTGGGTCCATGCTGAAATTCATACTGTGCTGTTGAGGCGGCCCTAGGGATTGTAAATAGAGGAGAGAGCATTGAAAAAAGTATAAAGAGCGGAATCTCTCCTGAGAGATAGTAGTTTGGGGGATTTGGGGTTCTGCATTTTCTTTATTTTTTTATGGTGTTCGTTAAGGGTTTACTTTGTGGCAGGCACTCTACTAAGCGCTGGGGTAAATACAAGATAATCAAGTTGGACACAGTCCCACATAGGGCTTACGATCTAAATCCCCATTTTACATAAGAAGGAACCGAGGCACAGACAACTGAGGTGACTTGCCCACGGTCTCGCAGCCGAAACGTGGCTAAGCTGGATTTCGAACCCAGGTCCTTCTGACTCCCAGACCCGTGCTCTAGCCACTAGGCCACACTGCTTATTTTATGCACTGTGATCTGTATATCATAGTATGGGAATTGCTTGAGTCAGGATCAAGGTGAGCCTTGTTTGCTAGAGAGTAAAATCGTAGGGGAAGCCTCATTTTGGTTTGGTGTTATGGTGGTGAGATGTTATCAATGTCTCCTAAAGGTGAATAAGAACCCCTTCCCCATCACAGACCTGAAAATATTGCCCAGATGGTACAACTTTTCCCTCATCCTGTCTCTGTCTTCCCAAAGCATTTGCCTTCGGACGGTCACTTAATTTCAAATAGTTCTCCATCGCGCTCGTCTACCTTTTGCGACTGTCTCCCAGTTGACTACAGCAATGCCTCCCTTAGGCACACATACAACACAAGCTTTCCCACATACAGAGATTATATATGATAGTTTCCCATCAAGAAGCAGCATGCCCTAGTGAAAAGAGAACCGGGAATCAAAGGACCTGGGTTCTAATCCTACTTCTGCCTCTCGTCAGCTGTCTGGCATTGGGGAACTGTCTTGGTTTCTCTGTGTCTCGGGTCCCTCATGGGGAGTCAGACTATGATCCCTCTGTGGGCAGGTGCCCAAACTTATTAGCTTTTATCCACCCCAGCGCTTAAGTTAGCCCACAAGAAATACCATAAAATAATCACTTGTACTGTGATTTCAAGACCAAGAGCCTTCGCGAGGGAATTGACCAACTTCCCCCCTCTACATCGTGCTCATCTCTCCTGTCGCCGTTCCCTCTAGCCTCTACGCTCTTTGCGGGTCGGGAATGTATCTATTGATTGTTGTGTTGTATTCTCCCAAGTGCTTAGTACAGTGCTCTGCACACTCAAATACACTCAAATACTAGTGAATGACTGAACTCCTCCTTTTATAACGACAGACTATTGCTCTCCCCATCCTCAGGGCCTTCTGAAATCGCATCTCCTCCAGGAAGCCTTTCTCAAGTGATGTCTCATCTCCCCAGCGTATATCCCAAACAGCGTCTTCAGTCTCTCTCGGAGCCAATTTCAGCAGTTGTGACCACAACCCTCCGTAGCGCTTAGGTTCGTATCGTCTACAATCTATTACTTCCCCTTTCTGGAATTTATTTTGGTCCCATCTTCCCTGCTCGGCTGTAAGCTCCCAGAGGGCAGAAACCTTGTTTGCTAGCTCTTTGGCAATCTCCCTTACTCTGCACAGAGTCAATAAATCATATTTAATGAGTGCTTACCCCGTGCATAGCACTGTATTAAGCACCTGGGAGAGTCCAACAGAAGAGTTGAGAGACATCAATCAATCGTATTCACTGAGTGTTCACTGTATGCAGAGCACCGTAATAAGCACTCGGGAGAGTATACTACATACATACTATGTATTTTAAGAGTTGATAGACACATTTCCTGCCGACAACCAGTTTACAATTTAGAGGGTGCTCTTTAGACACTGTTGATTGATTAACTCATCAATACTCACCCTCTCTGGTCCCCGAGATCCGGGTTCTACTACAACCAAGCCCACACACTTTGCTTCTCTAATACAAACCTACTCACTGTACCTCAATCTTGTCTATCTCGCCACGGACCTCTCGCCTACGTCCTGCCTCTGAACTGGAACGCCCTCCCTTCTCATATCTGACAGCTACTCTCCACCACTTCAAAGGTTTATTAAAGGCGCGTCTCCTAAGAGGCCTTTCCTGACTAAGCCCCCCTTTTCTCTTCTCACGCTCCCTTCTTCGTCCCCTCGACTTGCTCCATTTATTCATTCCTCCTGCCAGCCCCGCAGCACTTTTGTCCATATCTGGAATTTATTTATTCATATTCATGTCTGTCTCCCTCTCTTGACTGGAAGCTCACTGCAGGCAGGGAATGTCTGTTTATCGTTCCATTGTGCTCTCTCAAGCGCTCAGTACAGTGCTCTGTACACGGTAACCACTCCATAAAAACGATCGACTGACTGACAAAGCTCAATTCCAGGAAAAGCCGCTGCATCTTTTTCATTTATAGAACCTATTTCTGCTCGATGAGACAGTGACATGGTAGGGCCGTGACTCAGCAGATGAGAACCAAGCCAGCTTGATTTCCAGAGATGGGTTCTTCTATCTGATCAACATCAGGGCTGTTGAGTTTGTGTATACATGAATGACTATAACTCCCATACATTTATTCATATAAATATAGAGGACATAAATTTCTTGAATCGTACCTTATTAAAGAGTTCTCCGTGACCTGAAAAGAATGAATTAATCCACCAGTTGTATTTATTTGGTGCTTATTCTGGGCAGGGCAGTCTATCAGTCGGGGGCATTTATTGAGTATTTACTGCATGTAGAACACTGTGCTTGGGAGAGTAATAATAATAATGATGTTGGTATTTGTTAAGCGCTTACTATGTGCCGAGCACTGTTCTAAGCGCTGGGGTAGATACAGGGTAATCGGGTCGTCCCACGTGAGGCTCACAGTTAATCCCCATTTTCCAGATGAGGTAACTGAGGCACAGAGAAGTTCAGTGACTTGCCCACAGTCACACAGCTGACAAGTGGCAGAGCCGGGATTCGAACGCATGACCTCTGACTCCCAAGCCCGTGGTCTTTCCACTGAGCCACGCTGCTTACAGTGCGACAGAATTAGCAGACACGTTCCCTGCCCACAGCAAGGTAACAGTCTAGAGGGGGAGACAGACCTGAATATAAATGAATAAATTACAGATATGTACACAGGTTCTGTGGGACTGAGTGGAGAATTAAATAAAGGGAGTAAATCATAGCACGACAGTGATGCAGAAGGGAATGGGAGAAGAGGAAATGAGAGCTTAGTCCGGGTAAGGCCTCTTAGAGATGTGCTTTTAATAAGGTTTTGAAGGTGAGAAGAAGAGTGACCGTCTGTTGGATTTGAAGAGAGAGGATGTTCCAGGCCAGAGGCAGGAGACAGGCGAGAGGTGTGCGGCGAGACAGACGAGATCGAAGTACAGGGAGTAGGTTGACTTAACTTTTGAATCGACTTTTGAAAGGGCCAAAAATACAAACAGGAGGCCCGGGAAAAGACTTTGTCTTTCCCACTCGTCAGGATGCTTCAAACATAAAGGTGATATTCAAGCGCAGGGAGATCAGCGGGTTTTTTTCTCTATATTTGAAAGTAATTTTCCAACCTTCCAGAGAGTCTCCACAGTGAACCATGTGGTTTGCCTCTTATCTGTTTGTGTTGCTCCCTGGGTGCCCGAGGTCTGTTGGTTTCACTTTCTGCCACACAGCAAGCATGTGGCATGAGGTTAAACCCTCCTCACCACACTCCAAGAGCTTTTCATGAGGTAGAGCAAAGGTTTTTATTGTAAAATAACTCAGTCAGGATGGAAAAAGTGCCCTGTTTGTTAGTCATCCATGATCCAGAGTGCTTAGTACAGTGATTGAATGAACCAGTAGAGCATAGGTGCAGAAAATCCCTTCCTAATCTCCAAATTATGGAATAATCGCAGGTTTGTCCCTGCAGAAGTCATTCTCCAGGTTATCAGAAAAGGACTCAATGCCCAGGACAGTATCGGTCATCTATGAAGATGGTCATTCTAGATCATTCAACCCCAAATTTGGGGCTTAATCCACCTTCATTCCCAGAAGCAGCATGGCCTGGTGGAAAGAAAACGGGCCTGGGAGTCAGAGGACCCGGTTTCTAATCCCCGCTCTGCCACTTGTCTGCTGTGTGACCTTGGGCAAGTCACTCAAGTTCTCTGTGGCCCAGTTTCCTTCTCTGTGAAATGGAGATTAAAATACCTGGTCCCTCTACCCTTTAGGCTGTGAGTCCATGTTGTGCCTCATTTGATTATCTTGATTCTACCCCATTTTGGAAGTTCTTAACAAATAGAACAATTATCATCGTTGCTACTGTTATATCCCCAGCTATTCAACTCCAGCTAAGATTCAGCTGAGTCCAAATAAAGAACTCAGTCACCCCAACAGTATTTACTGAGTGCTCTCAGCGCTGGGAAGAGTGCAGTAGAGTTAGTAGATAAGATTCCTGCCTTCAAGGAGCTTACACTCCAGCGGGGGAGACGGACGTGAAAACAAATAACAGACGGGAAGCAACGCGGCGTAAGGATCAGTGCTGTGAGAGGAGAGAGGTGCCGACTTTTGTTTGTGGGGTGTTTAGCGGCAGATAAAAGTTGTTGTATACAGTTTATCTTCTTGACACTGTGTCCTCTCTTATCTTCAAGAACACATGGTCCAGCAGTTGGAGGGTGTGGACAAAAGTGCAAGCTGTACTGAGGAAAGCCGAAACTTAGACATTTCCTCTTTCCCAGCCCGCATGCAGTTGACCCCTGCTAGCTCTGATGAAAGATAGCAAGAATGCAATAATAATAATAATAATAATAAGGATGATGGTATTTATTAAGCGCTTACTTGTGCCAGGCACTGTACTCAGAGCTGGGATGGATACAACCAAATCGAGGTGGATACAGTCCTTGTCCCATGGAGGGCTCACAGTCTCCATCCCCACTTGACAGATGAGGTAACTGAAGCCCAGAGAAGTGAAGTGACTGGCCCATGGTCCCACAGCAGGCATGTGGTGGAGCTGGGATTGAAACCCATGACCTTCTGACTCCCAGGCCCGTGCTCTCTCCATTACACCATGCCGCTTCCTACAGGAGAGCTACCTGTGGGCGAAGCCAACCGCGGAGCAGCGTGGCCTACACTTCTCCATTGACCTAAAAAGAACTAATGAATCAATCAACCAATCGTATTTATTCAGCGGTGTGCAGAGCAATCAATCAATCAGTGGTATTTACTGAGCTCTTACTGTGCGCACAACACTGCCATTTTGCTGTGTAAGTCACTTCACTTCCCGGTGCCTGGTTCCTCATCTGCAAAATGGGGATTCAATACTTATTCCCCCTTCAACTTAGACTGCGAGGTCCAGGTGGGACAGGGACTGTGTCCAACCTGATTTGCTTGTATCTACCCGCGTGCTTAGTGCAGTGCCTGGCGCATGGTAAATACTTAAAAATATTCCATTAGCATTATTATTATCGCTTATCCATTCAGACACAGTCCCTGTCCCAGTTTATAGGTAAGATACTGAGGTCCAGGGAAGTGGAGCGACTTGCCCAAAGTCACCCAGGAGACAAGTGGCAGAGCTGGGATTAGAACCCAGGTCCTTTTGACTCTCGGGCTCATGCTCTCTCCACTAGGCCACACTACCTCCCGCTTCCCTCTGTGACCCCCGTCACAGTGTTTCCACGAAACCTTGCATGTTGTACGTGTTTAATCCATGTTAGCGTTAATGTTACTAACAATACTGAATAATGTCAATAACAATAACAAAGATAATTGTGTATGCTTCTGATTCTGCGTCTATATCTGCAGTTCTAGACTTTAAACACCTGATGGGCGGGGGACATGTATAACAACTCCGTTATATCGTACTCTCCCGGGTGCTCAGCACCGTGCTCTGCACAGAGTAAGTGTCCAATATATGAGTGACTGATTGATCTATAATAATGATAATTAGGGTATTTGTCCAGCCCTTACTACGTGCCAAGCACTGTTCTAAGCACGGGGATAGTTACAAGATAATCAGGTTGTCCCACATGGGATTCCCAGTCTTAATCCTCATTTTACAGATGAAATAAATGAGGTACAGAGAAGTTAAGTGATTTGCCCAAGATTACAGAGCGAACAAGTGGAAGAATGGGGATTAGAACCCACATCCTCTGACTCCCAAGCCCGGGCTCTTGCCAATGGGCCATGCTGCTTCTATAAAGAGTGCGTGTTGACAGGTTTTAGGGAAGTACAAAGCTAGCCCAAGTACAGACAGAAAGCATTTTCGATGATCATTAGGGAGGCCCCAGCAGACGGATTGCTTTTCAGATGAATCTAGGATTCATCATAACTAGGTCTCCACCCAAAGAGGAGGAAATGCACCCCTGGTTGCCGAATGTGGTCAGTTGCCATTAGTTCCCGTGAGCTTTGGGGTCAAGAAAATGGACAGTCCCTATAGATTGTAAGCTCCCTCCAGACTGTAAGCTCATTGTGGGCAGGGAATGTGTCTGTTTATTGCTATATTGTCATAATAATAATAATAATTATGGCATTCGTTAAGCACTTACTATATGTGAGCCACTGTACTAAGCGCTGGGTTGGACGCAAGCAAACCGGGGTGGACACAGTCCCTGTCCCACATGGGGCTCACAGTCTTCATCCCTATTTTCCAGATGAGGTAACTGAGGCACAGAGAATTGAAGTGACTTGCCCAAGGTGTCACAGAGGACAAGTGGTGGAGGCAGGACTAGAACCTAAGTCCCTCTCAGTCTCAAGCCTGTGTTCCAGCCACTAGGCCACGGTTTTTCTCAAGTGTAAATGCCCAGTCCCCAGAACTTTCTCAACACTGATTGGACATTTAATAAATATTGGTGAAGGAACAGATGAATGCAGACTGTAGAATGTCATATCGTACTGTCCCAAGTGCTCAGTATAGTGTTCCGCACATAGTGTTAAGCCCTGAAAAATGATCGAAATTGAAAACTGAATGGATGGAAAGGGGAGGAAGAGTCAAATGAGAACAAAATGCTAGATGCATTTATTATGATTTCTATAATAGTGGTATTTGTAAAGCACTTATCTGCCAAGCCTTTAAGCTCTAGGTTAATCAAAGAAATGTGCTGGAAAAATGCTTTTCCTTTACATAAAAAGTTCTTATTGGAGCTGAGATTTTTAGGAGAAGCTTCTTCGAGCCGCAGAGGGAAGGAGAGGAGGAAATGAGTGGGAAAATTATAACCTACCCAAGTTAGGAGGACAAAAACCCAAGTACCCATAGGACTAGGTGAGAGAATTGAGAATTATCTCCCATTGGTAGGTCGAGGGGATCTTATGGTCTTTTCAAAGAGTTTACATGGATTTTTCACCATGTGGGCAGGATGTATATTTATAGATTGTTTACTTTGCAACCGAAACTTTCGTTGAGACCAAAAATGAGTTATAAAGAACTTGTAGAGAGGTTTAGCACCAGGAACTTGAAGAACAGCCGCAAAATGTATTCCAGGGAACTGAAGGACACTAGTGGAGAAGCACGGGTTCTAATACCGGCTCCACCCCTTGTCGCTAGGTGACCTTGGGCAAGTCATTTCACTTCTCCGTGCTTCTGTTATCTCATCTGTAAAATGGGGATTGAGACTGTGAGCCCCACGTGGGACAGGGACTGTGTCCAACCCAATTTGCTTGGTTCCACCCAAGCACTTAGTACAGTGCCTGGCACATAGTATGCGCTTAACAAATGCCATTATTATCATTATCAGTGGAAAAAGCAAGGACCTGGAAGACAGGGGACCTGGCTTCTAAACCTGGCTCTGCCCCTCGCCTGCTGTGGGACAATAGACATGTTATTTAACTTCTCTGCACCTCAATTTTCTCAACTGTATAATGGGAATTCAGTACCTGCTCTCTGTCCTGTTTGGGACAGTGACCGTGTCCGATCTGCTGAACTTCTATCTACCCTAGAGCTCAGAATAGTGTTTGACACATAATAAGCGATTAGCAAATGCCATTATTATTATTATTATAATCACTTAAAATTAAATCCTCGTGAAAAACACTTTGTTGTTTAGCAGGGTGTGCTCTCAGAACTCAAACACCAGCAGAGTTCCAGATACAGCCAAGCTAAAGGAGCGAGCCCATGCATTTATCATGAAGACTTAGGTTCTTCCTAGAAGTGCTTCTCCCCAGGAACAAAAAACAGGAATCAGTACATCTAAGGGACACAGCCCAAGTGGCAAGCTAGCGTCCGATTTACGGGTGAAGGACAACCTTTTAATCTCAGTTAAGTTTCATTTTTCAAACCGCTCACACCAAACGTAGCAATAGAGATAACAGGGCAGGAAAGGAAAAACCAACGACAGAAATATTGGCCCCCGTTAGCAATATTCTATCAGAACAACTGTTTTAGTGAGCAAGTTTGCCCTTTGAATTTATTTGCAAAGCGCTTTTCCTTTTCCAGAGTACTTTCGCATCGGCGATCTCATTTTACTTCATCGGCTCTCGTATGGGATCCGACGTCATCTTAATTTGAGCGGCAGGGAGAGGCGAGTGTTGTTTTCCTCATTTTACAGAAGGGGAACTGAGGCACCGCGCGTTTTCTGACATCACACGGCGTCAAGAGCTGGGGCTGGGATTCAGGTTTTCCAGACTCGAGCTCTTCCCATCAGCCCATATTGCTTCCCATTGAAAGTGATAATTGTGGTATTGCACGTTAACTTCTTGCTAACTCCTCGGCAGACCAGACAGCCACCTCCCTTCCTCTTGCACATTTCAAACCACTTGAGAAGGAGCGTGGCCTAGTGGAAACAGTACAGGCTTTGGAGTGAGAGGGCCTGAGGTCTATCTAATTCCGCCTCTGCCACTCGCCTGCAAGTGCGTCCTTGGGCAAGCCGCTTAACTTCTCTGGGCTTCCATTTCCTCCTCTGAAAAAAAAAAAATGAGGATTAATTTTCTGTTCTCCCTCCCACTTAGACTGTGAGTCCCATGTAAGTCAGGGACTGTGTTTGACCTGATTATCTTTACCTAGTGCTGAGTACAGTGCTGGACACATAATAAGCCTTAACGAATATCACACACAGAAAAAACCCAAAAAGCAACATGAAAACACTTCCGTCATATCAAATGTAAACTGTTTTACGGGGAGATAAAAGCATCACGTGTTTCCTGAGGTTTGCCTACTGTGACTTTAGCTTCTCTTGGACATGTACCCCATGTGGGACAGGGACTGGGTCCAACCTGATTAGCTTAGAACTAGTGCTTGATGCATAGTTAAGCGCTTAACAAATACCAATATTATTACTCTTAAAGCACTTGGTATTTACCCTGCCTTCAATCCTACAGCTCTTATGTACCCTAATTTATTCCGATAAATCATTTTATATACTTTAATGTCTATCTCACCCTCTAAACTTCCTCTGGCCTGGAACTCCCTCCCACTTTGTATCTGACAGACAATCACTCCACCTTCAAAGCCTTACCCGAACCACATCTCCAAAAGGCTTTCCCTGACTAAGCCCTCATTTCCTCTTCTCCACCTCCCTTGGGCTTTGCTCTTACACTTGGATTTGCCCACTTTATTTGCCCCACCCTCATCCCTACAGCACTCATGGGCAGATCAACTATTTATTTGTATTAATGTCCGCCTTCCCCTCTGGGCTGTAAACTCCTTTTGGGCCGGGAACGTGACTACCAACTCTGCCATACTGTACTCTCCCAAGTCCTTAGAAAGTGCTTCGCACGTAGTAAAGCGCAAAATCAATACGATTGATTGAATGATTTTGAGCTCCTTAATTGTGGTATTTATTAAGCGTTTAATATGACGATTATTTGTATTTGTTAAGTGCTTACTATGTGCCAAACGCTGTTCTAAGCGCTGATGGATACAAGGTTATCAGGTTGTCCCATGTGGGGCTCACAGTCCCGATCCCCATTTTACAGACGAGGTAACTGAGGCCCAGAGAAGTTAAGTGACTTGCCCAAAGTCACACAGCTGACAACCGGCGGAGTTGGGATTGGAACTCGTGACCTCTGACTCCCAGGCCCGCGCCAAGCACTGTACTGAGTACCGAAAAGAAGTGTTGCCTGGTGGATAGAGCACAGGTCTGGGAGTCCAGAAGGACCTGGGTTCTACTTTAAGCTCCTCCGATTGCCTGCTGTGTGACCTCGGGCAAATCACTTCACTTCTCTGGGCCTCAGCTACCTCGTCAGTAAAATGGGGACTAAGACCCGTGAGCCCCATGTGGGACACGGACCGTGTCCAACCTGAATAGCTTATCTCTTCTCCAGTGCTCAGTACAGTGCCTGGCACGGAGTAAGCGCTTAAGAAATTCCATAAAGATACAAGATGATCGGGTCTCAAATGGCAGTCACAGGAAGGAGAACAGGAATTGAATCTCCATTTTGCTGATGAGGCAACTGAGGCCCAGAGAAGGCAAGTGACTTGCCCACAGTCACACAGCGGGTACATGGCAGGTGCAGGATTTGAAACCAGGTCCTCTGACTCCCAGTCCTGTGCTCTTTCCATTAGGCCACGCTGCTCGCTGCTCCTCGTGGGCGGGGATCGTAGCTACCAACTCTACTGTAGTGTACTCTCCCAACTGTTTAGTACAGTGCTCTACATACAGCAAGCGCCCAATAAATACCACTGATCGACTGATCTTTCTATTTACACGACGATGAATCGGTGGAGGAGAAACACGAGTTGGGATAAAACACGCATGACCCTTTTAAAAGTTCACTGGGTAGTTTTCGAACGCTCATAATGGAAGCAGAAGTATTGAAATCCCGTGAGAAAAGGCTGAAGGGGAAGTACTGAAAATGAAAAACCGCAGAAATTGATTGAGAAATCCTTATAAGATTCCCTGTTTTGCCTT